>NC_092387.1:66022062-66332062 GCF_030028105.1 Mobula birostris
GGAACAGGAAAGAAAAGGGGATGGGGAGAAATTACCAGAAGTTATATAAATCGATATTCACTCCATCAGATTGGAGGCTCCCCAGAGGTGTTGCTCCGCCAAACTGAGAGTAGCCTCATCATGGCAGTAGAGGTAGCCATGGACTGACAGGTCGTAATGGGAATGGGAATCAGAATTGAAATGGACAGAGCTGAACTGAATATGGCAGGACATTTCAATTTTGTGTTTTGTATTCTGGGTTTTTCACTCTTTTTGCTTTTTTGCCTTTTGCGCAATTTGTATTTTTTAACATGTGGGGTGGGGGAGGGTAATGTTTTTCTTTGAATGGGTTCCTGGGTTTTCTTTCTTTTGTGGCTGTCTATGGGAAGACGAGACTCAGCATGTATACTGCACATATATTTTCATCATCAGTGTACTTTGAATCTTTGAACCTAGTGGTTCAGCTTGCATCAAGTATCTGCTGGATCTCTTAAACAACATAAAAGGCAGACCATACTAAAAGACATATGTATTGAGAAGATAAGCTTCCCATACTGGTAAAGTGAGATTGATTGTGTAGTTGGAAGGTGCACTTAGTCAAAAGGTACACTCGATGGTATACAGCTATCTCTGGTTGACAGGTGTGCGAGTTTTCAGCCAACAGTATTAATACCATCTAATCTATTCATTTTGTCGCAAGCAATGTCTCCTTCTGTGAATAATATCAGGCTTAAAGGTAGGTTTCTTAATGAAGGTACAAATGTAAGGAGATCAATTGTTTCGTTATTTACAAATTGTGACATTACACCACAACTCGAGGATAATTAGGAAATGCCAGCTACAAGGATAAAGATTAGTACTATTTGTCACATTGAAAGTTTGAAACATACAGTGAAAGGCGATTGTTTGCATCAGCGACCAATATAGTCCGAGGATGTGCTGGGGGGGGGGGGGGGGGGGCAACCTGCAAGTGTCATCATGTTTCAATATAGCATTCCCACATCTTACTAACCCTGACCTGAACATCTTTGGAACGTGGGATGAAACTGGAACACCTGGAGGAAACCCATGTGAACACGGGGAGAATGTACAAGCTCCTTACAGACAGCAATGGGAATTGAACCCCAATCATTTGTGGGAGGAGTGAGAAAAGGTGGTGCCAGCAGACTTTTTCCAGTTCATCTATGAAACAGCTTATTTCTCTTCTCTTATGTCTTCCTCTTCTTTTCAAGGTGGTTGTGCTTCTGATGGAGTCTGGGATCTGCAGTTCATACTGCAATTATTTTCAAGCGGTGGGCTTTCGGACTGAATCTGTGGCCTGTGCTTCCCTGTCTCCAGAAATGGCCTGAAAGACGTGCGCTCCAGAGGCTGGCAGGTGGAAGTTGGGGAGTAGTCCCATGGTCAACCCAGTTCCTTACTGACTTCGCCGACTGAAGTGTCACGGCAGACCGAAGCATCGAGTCAGCAGATGGTGTGTTTGCTAATCGCCGGCTGCTGTCAGAGGTAGGCCCCTGTACTTGAGCCATCCCTCTCTTTCTCTTTTGATGGAGAGAGAATGCCTGCTGGTCATTGAGATGGGGGGGGCTTGGAGAAGCGAAGCAAAAGACTGCAACATTGGAACAGCGAACTGCTGGTCTCCACTCTCATTGTTGCAGGAGTGACCTCTCTCTCTCTCGCTGGAGAGAGAGAGAGCCTGCCTGAGATACCAAAGTGCTGGGTTATGGATTGTGTTTGATGAACTCTGGATCAAGGACTCCTTGGAGCTTCTGCTGCTGCTGGCAAGGCAGGGGGAGGGGGCTGGGGCGGGGTGGGCTCAGTGCTTCTGCTGGTGTGGGTGGGGGTGGAGAGAGGCATCAATGCTTTTGCTTCTGCTTGTGCAAAGGGAGGGGGAGGCAGGGCTTTGGGGCTTCGATGTTTCTATCGTTCTGTGGGGTTTCTTTGTTTTATGGCTGTCTGTGAAGATGATGAATTATACATACTTAGAGTATATATATTCTGATACTAAATGTACTTTGAAACCGTGAATCACTGGTGCTGTTAGAGCATTACACAAACCCCTTTGCTACCGTGCCATCCAAATGCCAACTTTACCAGTAATGCCCACATCCCAAATGTGAATTAAAATAGAGTGTTATTTTTAACAACGTGAACACAACAGATTCTGCAAATGCTGAAAATCTTGAGTGACACACACAAAATGCTGGAGAAACTTAGCAACTCAGACAGCATCTATGAAGACAAATGAACGACGGATATGTCAGGCCAAGACCCTTCATCAGGACTGGGAAGGAAGGGGGAAGAAGCCAGAATAAGAAGGCTGGCGAGAGGAAGGAGCACAAGCTGGCAGGTGATAGATGAGACCAGGTGAGGGGAAAGATGAAGAGAGGATGAAGCAAGAAGCTGGGAGGTGATAGGAAGAAGAGGTAAAAGGCTGAAGAAGAAGCAATCTGATAGGAGACAAGAGTGGACCATAGAAGAAGAGGAAGGAGGAGGGACACCAGAGTGAGGTGATGGGCAGACACAGAGAATAGATGGGGAGTCAGAATTGAGAATGGAAAAAAGAAAAGAGGGGTTTAAAATTACAAGTTAGAGAAATTGATTTCAAACTGTCAGGTTGGAGGCTACCCAGATGGAATATGAGGTATTGAGCACAGCCAAATATCATGGATTTAAAATTATTAATTGAATTATTATCCACTGACTTTGTGGGAGAGAATTTTATACTTCCATCATCCTTTGTGTGTAGGCTGTCCTAATGTCCCACTGGAATGGCCTGGCTTTGATTGAAGTCATTTTCCTCGACAATGCCAAAGACAAAACGTCTCTATGTCAACCTCAATCTAAAAGAATGCAATCTGATCGTTTGGGTGATTTCTGGTAAGACGGCGGCACACTTGGTCATAGCAGCCTCTCTGGGTCCAACAAATGGTGCAAAGATGTACCTTAACTGTTTTCCCTTTGATGCATTGGTGATATAAAATACTGCAAGCCTGGTTCACTGGTTCATTGGTGAAGTTGATGACGAGCGAGCAGTGTGGCTTTGGCTGTGCTGTGGACCAGGTCCTCATGAAGTGAGGTCGCCTGTTACAGCGACCCAGGGGAGGAGGCACCAGAAGTGGTGTGGGAGAAAACAGAGGCATGGTGGGCACTCTTGAAATATCATCTGTATTGGGTTGGGAGCTGGCCCCTCCCATTAGTGCTGCTCTCCAGTATTTGCTCCATGAAAGTCAAGCTGACTTGCTTTCATCTGCTGAACCAGCACGAGATGAGGAACTGCTGTGTACCTGTTCTTGCAGAAACATGGCTCCAGAGCAACATCCACTATACACCATCAATCTTCAGGCCATACCTCTCAGGGACTTGTGTTAATATTATTTTTTGTGCCTCTACATGCTATGGTAACAATGTGTCTGTATGCTGTGTATGACTGTATTTATGTACTGTGGTAACGAAATGTCCATATGCTGTGTATGACTGTATGTATGTGCTATGATAATGATATGTCTGTATGCTGTGTATGACTGTATGTATGTGTTTTGCAACTTAGCCGCAAATGAGCACAGTTTTGTTTAATTATTTACATGTGTGTATGACTATTAAGCTTGAATTTGAACTAGCTACCTTCTGGCACAGTGGCATAGCTGGTAGAGCTGCATCCTCACTGCACCAAAGACCCAGGTTCAAACCCGACCTTTGATTCTGTCCGTGTGGAGCTTGCAAGTTCTCCCTGCAGCCAGAGACTTCTTCCTAGAGCAGGATTCTTCCAGGTACTCCAGTTTTCTCCCATTCCCAATGAAAGGTTGATGCTTTAATTTCCCACTGTGAAATTGCCCTTCATGTGTGGGTGAGTGATGGAATCTAGGGGGAGAGGATGGGAATGTGCAGAATTTAAAAGAGATGAGGTTATTGTGGCAGCCAGGAAGACCATAAGATACAGGAGTAGAATTAGGCCATTCGGCCCATTGGGTCTGCTCTGCCATTTCACCATGGCTGATGTATTTTCCCTCTCAGCCCCAATCTGCTCCCTTCTTCCTGTATCACTTCATGCCCTGACTAATCAAGAATCAATCAACCTCTGCCTTAAATATACACGACGACTTGGCTCCCATAGCTGCCCGTGGCAAAAATTCTACAGATTCACTGCTCTCTGGCTAAAGAAATTCTTCCTCATCTCCATTCTAAAATGACGCCCCTCTATTCTGTGTCCTCTGGTCCTAGACTCTCCCACCATAGGAAACATCCTCTCCACATCCACTCTGGAAGGTTGAGAAGTTGAGAGAGCCAGGGTTTTCTCCTTGGGGTAAAGGAGGATGAGAGGTGACTTGATAGAGATGTACAAGATGATGAGAGGCATAGACAGTGTGGACAGCCAGAGACTTCTTCCCAGGTCAGAAATGGCTAATATGCGAGGATATAATTTTAAGGTGATTGGAGGAAAGTATAGGGTAGATGTCAGAGGTAAGTTTTCTACACAGAGCGTGGTGGATGGTGGCAGAGGTTGAAACATTAGGGAGATTTAAGAGACTTTTAGCTAGCCACATGAATGAAAGAAAAATGGAGGACTGTGGGAGGAAAGGGTGAGATTGATTTTGGAGCAGGTAAAAGGTTGGCATAATGTTGTTGGATCAGAGGGCTGTACTGTGTTGTGCAGTTCTATATTTTATGTAGGACAAGTGTAACAGGGTGGTTGATTGCTCAGTGGCAGTCACATCTACTGTGATGAAGTGCATTTGAGAGTTTGGTCATGGCTAGAATCAACTCCTTCCTGAGCAAAGCCCTGGAACTACTGCAATTTGCCTATTGCCCCAATAGGTCTACAGTGGATGCAATCTCACTGGCTCTCCAGTGGGGCGGCGTGATAGCAGAGTGGTTAACACAACACTTTACAGTTCCAGAGACCCATGCTCAATTACCCGCTGCTGTCAGTAAGGAGTTTGTACAGTGCTCTGGTTTCCTCACAAAGGGAGACTGGTTGGTAGGTTAATCAGTCATTGTAAATTGTCCAGTGATTAGGCTAGGGTTAAATCGGGGGTTGCTGGGTGGCGTGGCTTGAAGGCTGTAAGGTCCTATTCTGTGCTGAATTTCAATAAATAAATAAATAGCTGGTAGCACCACTGTTGTTGGCAGAGTCTCAGATGACGATCAGGATGGGATGGCGTATTAGAGTGAGGTAGATCATTGAGTAGTATCACAACAGCGACCTCACACTCAACATCAGCCAGGCCAAGGAATTGATTGCCGATTTCAGGAAGGGAAAGTCAGGGAAGCACACACCAGTCCTTGTCGAGGGATCAGCGATGGACTGGGAGAGTAGATTCAAGTCCTTACTTACCATTTTCTCAGAGGATCTATCCTGGGCCCAACATATTGATGCAATCACAAACAAGGCTGTACTTCATGAGGATTTTTGGTACGTCACCAAAGACTTGCAGATTTCTACAGATGTAGCGTGGAGAGTATACTGCCCAGTTGCATCACTGCCTGATATGGAGGCTCTAATGTAAGGGATTGAAAGAGGCTACAGAAGGCTGTAGACATAGTCAGATCCATCACAGGCAAAACCCTCCCCACCACCAAGGGCATCTTTAACAAGCAGTGCCTCAAGTAGGCAGCATGTATCACTAAGGACCCTCACCATCTTGTGGGTATGGTGTGTTGGCGCTGGAAACATGGCGATACTCGTGGCCTGTCCCTACACATTGGTCGTTGATGCAAACGTCTCATTTCACCATGTTTCAATGTACACATGTGTGACAAATAATCTCCCTTATCTTGTTCTTGCCATTAACGCAATTTACAATAGTCTGCTATTTTAAATTGTGCTGTTTCCTTGTCAGCTCTGCTTAACATTTCTCTCAGTGACTACAGCATTTCCTGCCTACACACATACACTATGTTTCATGTTGCGTTCAGTTTATAAGGAACCTTGGCTGGCTCACACTGTGCTGGGTAGGTTGTGCAGAGATCTGATAAATGCAAAGTAGATCATGACAGGTTTAGAGGCAGCAAGTGAATGGAGGCTGGTCAAGGAGTGGGCTGCATCTGGGTAAGCAACACAAGGAAGATTTCAGGAAAACCCTATTTGTGCAGAGAGCTGATACGATCGTAATTCACAGTTGATAAGGGTAAAATGGTCTCTTAAGGTTGCCATGGTCAGTGGGAACAAGCTCCCACTACCTATTAAATGCTCCCAATGGTGTGCGCCTCAAATAGCCTCTGACAACCAAATCCAGCTCCTGCTCTTCACTTGTGGCTTAGCTACTGAGCCTGGCTGAACTGTTTCTATTGACAGGAAAAGGGGCAAAGATGGGTTATTGGTGCCTTAAAAACAATTGCTTCGGGCAGATAGGGAAAGTCAGCCCTGGTTGGTAGTTTATCTAGGAGAAGGGAAACTCTGATCTCAAGCCTCTGCTGCTTTGCAACTATACCCATTCATGGGGAAGGCTTTGGGAGGAAACCCCCAGGAAAAATCCAGAGCTGGAGTCTCTAAGAGAGTCCTGTGTTGAGTTCAATACTGACTGGCAACTCCTATGATGCTGCTGGTGCCAACCTGTATCAGTCTCTGCCGTTCCTTTGGATTCATCAGCTGTGTGGAGAGGGGGGAGCTATGTGCACAGGCAACAGCTTGCTCTTCATGTTGTACTGTCTTGGCTTCTCATCATTATACAGCGGCGACACAACATCCATCGTCCAAAGACAATATCCTTGAGAGAGGGAGAATCTTCGAAGATAGGCTACACCTGGGGACAACTTGAAAAACTGGCCCAGGAAAAAAGATTCTGTTCGTTGCTTTTGACAGCCTGTGCCCCAGTAGAGGTGCTGGGCTTAATAATTAAGTTGGTAAATTGGTTTATTATTGTCACATGTACCGTACATCGGGGATCACTTTACACTAACCAATTAACCTATCAGCACGTTTTTGAGAAACAAAAATCTTGTTGGAATTCTTTGAGGAAATGTCAGGCAGAATAGACAAAGGAGAGTCACTGGATGTTGTTTACTTGGATTTTCAGAAGGTCTTTGACAAGGTACCTCACATGAGGCTGCTCAACAAGGTAAGAGCTCATGGTATTACAGGAAAGATACTAGCATGGATAGATTGGCTGATTGGCAGGAGGCAAAGAGTGGGAATAAAGGGAGCCTTTTCTGGTTGGCTCCTGATGACTAGTAGTGTTCCACAGGTGTTGGTACAGGGACTGCTGCTTTTTGCATTATATGTCAATGATCTGGATGATAGAATTGGTAGATTGGTTTATTATTGTCACACGTACTCAGATGCAGTGAAAACAATGGAAACAGAATTGATGAGAGATCTCAAAAGGTAATTAGGTAGACTTTGAGAAACGAGACCTCTGGGATTATTCTGGCAGAAGCCAGCAATGAGGACATTTTCAAGAGGCAGCACCTCAGGAAGATGGCATCCATCACTAAGAAACCTCACCGTCCTGGAAATGGCCCTTTTCTCCTTACCACCGTCAAGATGGAGGTAGAGGAGCTCGAAGACCCACAGTCAAGTTCCTCACTGTTAATATCTCTGGGGACCTAACCTGGTTCAACATATCGACACAGCTATAAAGAAGGCAAGACAGCAGCTATATTTCATTAGGGGGGTGTGAGGAGATTTGTATGCCTTCTAAAACACTCACAGATTTCTACAGATGTACTGTTGGGAGCGTGCTGATTGGCTGCATCACTGCCTGGTATGGGAGAGGGTGGCTTCTACACAAGATCGAAGTAAGCTGCAGAGAGCTGTAAAATGAATCAGCTCCATCTTGGGTATTAGCCTCCATAGTATCCAAGACATCTTCATGGAATGATGCCTCCAAAAGGCTGTGTCCATCATTAAGGACACCTCCCCCGCCCCCAGCACCCAGACATGCCCTCTTCTTATTGTTACCATTAGGAAAGTGGTGCAGAAGCCTGAAGGCACAAACTCAACAATTCAGGAAGAGGTTCTGCCCCTCTACGATCGGATTTCTGAATGGACATTGAACTCATGAACACTACCTCATCACTTTCATTACTTTTTTATTTTATGTATATACTGTAATTCATATTTTTTTCTATGTTATCATGTATTGCATGGTACTGCTGCTGCAAAGTTAATGAAGAATTTCACGACATATGCCTTTGATATTAACCCTGATTGTGATTCTATAGCGTAACAATTCTGATTTTATGATTCTGTCTCCTTATTCCAAAGGAAAATATTTATGAATTGCGAATCAAACTGATAAGTAGAAAGTGTTAAAGATTGCATCACCATTATAATGGAGAAAAAACTCTTCATCTGCGTTCCCATGAAATGTATTTGAAAAAGTGGAACTGGATAAGGAATGGAGAGTGTCCTTTGACAAGGAAAGGTTCATGGGTGACCTGATAGAGGGCTTTAATGTCATGCACTGGTTTGAAAGATTGGCATTGAGAAGGTGTTTCTGCTTGCGGGGAACAATTCCAAAATTAGAATCAATGAGGAATGCAGGATAAATTTCTCTCCCTACAAGAAGATAAGAATGTGAATCTGTGAAGAATGGTGGATGCAACTAGCACAGATGAACTCAGAATCAGAAACTGGTTTAATATCACTGACATATGTCATGAAATTTGTTGTTTTGTGGCAGCAGTAGAGTGCAATATATAAAAGCAAACTATAACTTACAATATGAAACGCATATAAAAATAATTAAATAAGTAGAGCAAATCAAGAAAAAATAGTGAGATAGTATTCATGGGTTCAATATCCATTCAGAAATCTGATGACAGAGGGAAAAAAGATGTTCCTGAATCATTGAATGTGTGTTTTCAGGCTCCTGTACCTCCTCCCTGACAGTAACAATGAGAAGGGCATGCCTTGGGTGAGGGGGGGGTCCTTAAAGATTGAGTGGATGTGGAGAGGATGTTTCCTATGGTGAGAGAGTCTAAGACCAGAGGACACAGCCTCAGAATAGAGGGGAATCCTTTTCGAATGGAGGTGAGGAGGAATTTCTTTAGCCAGAGAGTGGTGAATCTGTGGAATTCTTTGCCACAGGCAGCTGAGAAAGCCAAGACTTTATGTACAGTATATTTAAGGCCGAGGTTGATAGATTCTTGATTGGTCAGGGCATGAAAGCGTACAGGGGAGAAGGCAGGAGATCAGGCCTGAGCGGAAAAATGGATCAACCATGATGAAATGGCAGAGTAGACTCAATTTGCCGAATGGCCTAATTCTACTCTTGTGTCCTATGGTCTTATGGTCTTAATTTAAGAAAGTGTGAATGAATGCAAGAGGGAAAAATCAATCGATGGAGTTGTAGGTGATCGGTGGAAATTGGCTGGCGCTGATGAGAACGTAGGGACAATACAGAAGGTAGGGGATGATGACTGTAAACTCAGTAGTGTTGGATTGGGTATAGAATTATGGTTTATCTTATAGTTTAACTTTCTTATGCTTGCTTATAATTTTATATAGTTGCCTATATACATGTATGGGTGGCGGGGTGGTGTAAGGCGCTCTTTCCCTCTGCTAGCCTACAGGTCACCCATTGGGCAAGGTGTAGCACCTGCTGAGCCCTCCCCCTCCCCCCATCCAATCAGGGTCAAGTGAAACCATGGGAACAGGTGTGTGGGTGGTCATATGAGCATCTGGTCCCACTGCTGCCTGTAAGGAGGTTGCATGTTCTCCCCGTGACCATGTGGGTTTCCTCCGGGTGCTCCTGTTTCCTCCCACCGTCCAAAGACGTACTGGTTGGTAAGTTAATTTGTCATTGTAAATTGTCCCATGATTAGGCTAGGGTTAAATCAGGGGATTGCTGGGTGGCGTGGCTCAAAGGGCTGGAAGGGCTTATTCTACACTGTATCTTAATAAATAAATCCTAAGTCCTATTTAAGGGTTCAATATCCATTCAGAAATCTGATGACAGAGGGAAAAAAGCTGTTCCTGAATCATTGAATGTGTGTTTTCAGGCTCCTGTACCTCCTCCCTGACAGTAACAATGAGAAGGGCATGCCTTGGGTGAGGGGGGTCCTTAAAGATTGAGTGGATGTGGAGAGGATGTTTCCTATGGTGAGAGAGTCTAAGACCAGAGGACACAGTCTCAGAATAGAGGGGAATCCTTACTGCTGCCTGTAAGGAGGTTGCACGTTCTCCCCGTGACCATGTGGGTTTCTTCCGGGTGCTCCGGTTTCCTCCCACCGTCCAAAGACATACTGGTTGGTAAGTTAATTTGTCATTGTAAATTGTCCCATGATTAGGCTAGGGTTAAATCGGGGGATTGCTGGGTGGCGTGGCTCAAAGGGCCGGAAGGGCTTATTCTACACTGTATCTTAATAAATAAATCCTAAGTCCTATTTAAGCGATGACTGATGCCAGGCAGACAATCTCTGAAGAGTATTGATAATGGCTGCGGTCACCCATCTTGTAAAGACACTGCCCAGAGGAAGGCAATGGCAAACCAATTCTGTAGAAAAATTTGCCAAGTACAACCATGGTCATGAGACGTTGATCGCCCACGTCATGTGACACAGCACATAATGATGATGATATATACAGTACTTGCAATTGTTCAGTGAAATTTCCATTAATTATGGTATAATTGCTTCTGTATTTTTCTAAAACCTTCTGAGTTTTCAGTAATAGGGTGACATGCCACTTGAAAGTGGCTATTTGATAGGTTAATTGTTATCACCCGGAATTCTTGGTTATCTCTAGTTTGTGTATGAGATGACCACAACTGCTTTTGCGTTTCCTTTGTTCTCTTGATGCTTCTTCTTTTTTTTTGTTCTTCTTTGCTTTTCTAATAGTTAACCAAACGATCATAAGCAGCAAGCTTTCTGCCTCATTCTTGTTCTCCAAAGAACCTTTGGACCACAAAAGCATCAGAATCCAACAGTAAGCTTAGGAGTTTACTTTACGCTTTATCTTTTGATATCCCTCTGACTTCAAGTCTTGCTGATACCATTGGTGTATTCTGGTGCTTATTTATGGTTCAATAATACAACTTCTATTGGGCTTGGCCAGATGTCCAGAGAGAATTATTGCAATCACTTGATGCACTCTGGACTCTGGATGGGATTCAATGAAGAAGCGTGGGAGGAAGGTTCCCTTTGGGATTAATGCCAGTATTAGCCAGATGGTTGAGTGTCCCGTCTCCGTCCTATCAAAAGTAGCTCATTCTGAAGACACTGGATACCTGCTATACAGTTACATTAACAATACGTCTGATTAGTTGCCAGCATTTCAATTCAGTCATGTTTCGCTCTTTCAAGTAAGTTTCATGATAACTCATGAGTAGACATCTCCTCTTTAATTAAAGATTAAAAGTGAGATTTATTTGTCATTTGTGTGCACATCGAAAAATACAGTGAAATGTCATTTGCATCAACAACCAACACAGTCCGAGGATGTGCTGGGGGCAGCCTGCAAGTGTCACCATAGCATAATATAACCTCCCCACAAATTACCCGGACATCTTTGGAATATGGGAGGAAACCGGAGCACCCAGAGAAATCCCATGTGGTAACGCGGATTCCTTACTTGCAAACTCCTTACAGACAGCTGCAGGAATTGAACTTCAATTGCTAGTGGCATAAAACATTATGCTAGGCTATGGTATTGTCCACCCTCACCCCCAGTGACATTGAGGAGATGGTAACAATGAAGAGACACTCAGACAGCTACAGGAACAGCTGGTGAATAAAGTGATAAATATCATGTGCAGGCTGTTGGTATGAGTTAAGTTGGCATTGTGGTCAGTACCGATATGATGGGCTGAAGAGCCTGTTCCTGCACTGCACTGCACAATAACAGGCTCAATTACACCCATGTAACCAATTAACCTGCTAACCCTTACATCTTTGGAATGTGGGAGGAAACTGGAGCACCCAGAGGAAACCCACGTTGGTCATAGGGAGAACATACAAACTCCTTACACATAGCGGCAGAAATTGAACTCAGGCCACAGGTTGCTGTTTAAAGCATTGTGCTAACTGCTACACTACCGTGTACTGCATTGTATGTGGTTAGAATTAGAATGATTCAACATTAGATAATCTTAGCACAGATGACCTGCTGAACATTGGGCAAGTTTAATGTCATAATCACCCTTTGAACCTCATCTGCACCATCACAAAAACCTCTATTTCCAACTGCCCCACCCGTGTGAAACCTGGCTTCATTTCACCTGTAGTTCAAACCTTTATACCTCCAGTTTTTTTCTGTTCCAATGTGCTTCTGATCACACCCTTTCCTCTGTGAAGATGAAGACATTACTTGCTTCTACCCCCTCCTAATGTACATCACTTCCCTTATTTATTGTGGGCTCCTCACTTGTTGATTCACACATGCCTTCATTTACTCTGCCCTAGCCTGGCGTGGTTTTAATTATCTCTGTTTCAGCCTCCTCCCCTCTGTGCTTTGGACATCCATGGATCTGACTTTCACAAAGTGAACTGAGAATCCCTGCACCCGAAGAGTCAAGAACCCACCAGTGCATCTCTGCTGCAACCTATATTTATCTGAGGTGTTCACACCCAGCACTACGCACCTAAGAAACATGTCAGTACATAAAACTCAGTGCAAGGGAAATGTGCAACCATGGTTACCTGCTTGGATGATGAATTAAAGGATATAATTACACCCTGAGAAACAATTTTTGTTCCATAAATGTGTTCATTTATTTCTAAATGGTTCCTTAAGGTTGTCATAGCCGGGGGTGGTAATGGGGATAAGCTCTCACTACCCCATCAAATGTTCCCAATGCCGTGCGCCTCTAATAGTCTCTGACAACCAAGTCCAGCTCCCGGCCTTCACATGTGGCTTAGCTACTAAGCCCGGCTGAACCGTTTCTGCTGACAGGAGAAGAAGCAAAGCCAGGTTACTGACCCCTTAAAACCAGTTGTTTTGGGCAGATGGGGCTCATCAGCCATAGTTGGCAGCTCATCTCGGAATAGGAAAACTCTGATCTCAAACCTCAGCTGCCTTCCAGCTACACTCACTCATAGGGAAGGCTTGCAGAGTAAGCCCAAGGGAAAAAATGTGGACTTGGAGTCCCTAAGGCAGTCCTACATTAAGTGGAACGCTGACTGGCAACTCCTGTAACACTGCTGGTGCCAAATTTTATCGGTTGCTGCTGTTCCTTTGGTCTCATCAGCTGTGTGGAGAGGGGAAGCTTGCTGTCCATATTGTACTGCCCTGGCTTGCATATCTAGACAGCCAGGATGTAACATCCATGGTTGACCCTGACAAATGGAGGCCTCAGATTTCTCCAATAATGAGGAGTCTTCTCTTTCACAGTGACATCCTTTTGGAGGTGTTGAGAGGGGGTTTGGAAATAGAGGCTAGTTACCATGTTATAGCCTTGACTCTGAGGGTAGCACGGTAGTGCAGCAGTTAGCACAAGCCATTACATCATGTCTGTAAGATTGGGGCTTGGTTCCCGTTGTTGCCTGTAAGGAATTTGTACGTACTCCCTGTGACCACGTAGTCTCTTTCGGATGCTTCGGTTTCCTCCTACATTCTGAACACATATGGTGAGAGTTTCTGAGTTGTATGCCTGCTAGCTGGTGTTGGAAGAATGGCAACAATTATGGGCAGCCCCACCACCTTCTCAACATAAACAATGCTTTTCACTACATGTTTGACCAATAAAGCTAATTCTTATCTTTATATAAGTTGTTGCAAACCAAGGAACAATTTTTGGTGGATACATAAATATGATGCAATAAATCTGTGGTGAAATATCACCAGCTTTACACTGCTGTTGAGTTACTTTATGTGGTGTGCAAACCACCAACATCTGCCGTATGCAAACCCACTGCCAAAAATGTTGTGACAAAGAAGGAAAGCAGTAGCAGTGAAGATTCAAGTTCTTCGGATTCAGAGGAAGAAACGAAGCCAGTGCAGGTGAGGACTCAAAACTGTCTCCTTATGTGATGGTCCTGCCTCAGAGTTGGCAATGTTTAATTGCTGGTTCTAAATAAGATCAGTGCTACAATGGGATATGACTTGTCACGAACTTGTGTCTGAAATTACGTACATCATGCTTTGTCCATGACCACAGGAAACTACAGAGTTGTGGACACAGCCCAACACATTATGGAAACCAGCTTCCCTTCCATGGACTCTGTCTACTCTTCTTGCTCTCTCAGTAAAGCAGACAATATAGTCTAAAGCTTTATTCACCCCGGACATTCTCTCTTCTTTCCTCTCCCATCAGGCAGAAGATTCAAAGTACATTTATTAGCAAAGTAGCATGCAACCACAGACAGTCACGTAACAAAGAAAGCCATGGATAAAAATGTCCTGAAAGCACGTACCACAGGCTCAAGGACAGCTCTATTCCATCCTGATAAGGTTATTGAACTGAAATACAGTACCTCAGAAAGGAACCCCGTTATTAAGGACAACTGTCACCCAGAACATGTTCTCTTTTCCTTGCTGCCATCAAGACATAGGGTGGGCATGGTAGTGTAAACACGGTTAGCACAGTGTTTTACAGTGCAGGTGACTCAGGATCAATTCCTACCACTGCCTTTAAGGAGTTTGTACATTTTCCCTGTGACTGCTTGGGTTTCCTCCAGGTGCTCTGGTTTCCTCCCACAGTCCAAAGGCGTATTGATTGGTAGGTTAATTGGTCCTCTGTTTAGGCTAGAATTAAACTGGGGGATTGCTGGACGGCCCAGCTTGAAGGGCTGGAAGGGCCTACTCCACACTGTATCTCAATCAATCAATCAATCAATCAATAAATAAAATAAAATTAAAAAAAGGAAGAGGGACAGGAGCCTGAGGGCACACATTCAATGTTTCAGGAACAGCCATCCATCAGATTTCTGATTGGACAATGAATCGATGAGCACTACCTCACTACTATTCTGTCACTTTTTGCACTACTTAATTAATTTGTTTTTTAATATACTTCTCATTGTAATTTATTGCTCTTTTTATGAATATGTATTGCAATGTTCTGCTGCCATGTATCAAACAAAGAAAACCATGGAACCAGTTTAAAGTAATACATCAAACCCCAATATGCAAAAAAAAAACAAATTGCACAAACAGCAAAAAAAGAGCAAAAAACACAGAATTGAAACACTAAATTGCAACGGCAACAGGAAAGTCCAGGCATATTCAGTTCAGTTTGATCCCTTGATGTGTTGAAATGGATGGCACCTAAAACAAAGCTTTTCACGAATAATCTCTTCTGGGGCTTCCAGCTAGATACAGGTATTGATTATAACCGATGTTTCAATGACAAACTCTGCCATCTTCATCAGGGATGATACTTGGGTATGTAGATTCTGGAGGTATTTATACCCCCATAGTCCGTCCCTCCTGATTGTGCCACTGGCTTTTGGGACCGCCTGGTAAAGGACGCCATTGAAATAAAACTAGAGGAAAAGAATTTTAACAAAGTCAAAGGTTTCGCTCTAAGTAAGAACTGGAATCAGATGATAAAGCAGAAACCTGATTGGATGAGGACTAACTACTCAGGAAGGATGGACTATGCGGGTATAAATACCACTGGATTAGACATGCCCAGGCATTATCCCTGAAGAAGATGGCAGAGTTTGTCATTGAAAAGTCAGTTATAATAGATATCTTTACCCGGCTGGAAGCCCAAGAGAAATTAATTCGTCATATTTGTCAAGGAAAAATGAGATCCTTTTTGTTTAAAGTTTTTCACTGTATCTTGGCAGGTGACAATAAGAAACAATAATAAAACAATTATTGTTCCTGTTCTCCCTCTCTCCCTCTCACCAGACGGGTGTGGAGAAGCATATGACCAGCTCATATGACCAGCATTTATCAGAAGCACTGTGTACGCAGGGCCCTTAGTGTTATTAAGGATCCCAGCCATCCACCCAGCATCCTCTTCATCTTTCTACCATCAGGCAGGAGACTCCAATGCAAAGAAACAAGAATGGTCAAGATGAGAAACAGTTTCTTCCCCCAGGCCATTAGGCTTCTGAACTCCTGGCAGCATCGTATTCGAAGTGTCGCTGGTTAACCTCAGACTCAGAATCAGAATCAGGTTTATTATCACTAGCATGTGACATGAAATTTGTAAATTTAGCAGCAGCAGTTCAATGCAATACATAATCTAGCAGAGAAAAAAACCACGAATAATAATAAATAAAATAAAAATAATAATAATTAGATTAGATTAGATTATGAAGACATGTAGTCCTCTTTTATTGTCATTTAGTAATGCACGCATTAAGAAATGATACATTATTTCCTCCGGTGTGATATCACAAAACACAGGACAGACCAAGACTGAAAAAACTGACAAAACCACATAATTATATCCTATAGTTACAACAGTGCAACAATACCGTAACTTGAAGAATTCCATGAGCACAGTAAAGTTCAAAGTTTCTCAAATGTCCCACATCTCACGCAGACGGGAGAAGGAAGAAAAACTCTCCCTGCCACGCCGACCACAATCCGACTCTGAGTCACCCAAAAACTTCGAGCCTCCGATCAGCTCTCCGACACCGAGTACTGAGCGCCATCTCTGCCTGAATGATTCGACCTCCTTCTCGGTCGCCAAAAGCAGGCAAGGCCGGGGATTTTGAGGCCTACCCTCCGAAAGATTCCCGACCACACAGTAACAATAGCAGCGAACCGGCGTTTCAGAAATTTCTCCAGATGTTCCTCTGTGCTTTCATGTCCATTCTCCATCAAATCAGAATTGTCATGGGCCCTATTTAACAGATACGACATCATTTTTCACCGGAGAGCTGCGCACACGCAAGCGCGCCGCCATCTTCTCCTCCCACCTTAATTAATAAACGAGTATATCAATTACAGATATTGAATAGATTAAGAAATGTGCAAAAACAGAAATACTATATATTTTGAAAAAAGTGAGATAGTGTCCAAAGATTCAATATCCATTTAGGAATCGGATGGCAGAGAGGAAGAAGCTGTTCCTGAATCACTGAGTGTGTGCTTTCAGGCTTCTGTACCTCCTACCTGATGCCAACAGTGAGAGAAGGGCATGCCCTGGGTGCTGGAGGTCCTTAATAATGGACGCTGCCTTTCTGAGACACCACTCCCTAAAGATATCCTGGATACTTTGTAGGCTAGTACTCAAGATGGAGCTGACTCAATTTGCAACCTTCTGCAGCTTCTTTCGGTCCTGTGCAGTAGCCCCTCCATACCTGACAGTGATGCAGCCTGTCAGAATGCTCCCCACGGTACATCTATAGAAGGTTTTGAGTGTTTTTGTTGACATACCAAATCTCTTCAAACTCTGAATGAAGCATAGTTGCTGTTTTGCCATCTTTATAACTGCATCAATATGTTGGGACCAGGTTAGATCCTCAGATATCTTGACACCCAGGAACTTGAAACTGCTCACTCTCTCCACTTCTGATCCCTCTTTGAGGATTGGTATGTGTTCCTTCGTCTTACCCTTCCTGAAGTACATAATCAGCTCTTTTGTCTTACTGACGTTGTGTCAGGTCGTTGCTGCGACACCACTCCACTAGTTGGCATATCTCACTCCTGTCCATCCTCTTGTCACCACCTGAGATTCTACCAACAATGGCTGTATCATCAACAAATTTATAGATGGTATTTGAGCTATGCCTCGCCACACAGTATTATATGTATATATAGAGAGTAGAGCAGTGGGGTAAGCACACACCCCTGAGGTGCACCAGTGTTGATCGACCGTGAGGAGGATATATTATCACCAATTCGCACAGATTGTAGTCTTCCGGTTAGGAAGTTGAAGATCCAATTGCAAAGGGAGGTATAGAGGCTCAGGTTCTGTAACGTCTCAATCAGGATTGTGGGAATGATGGTATCAAATGCTCAGCTATAGTCGATGAACAGCATCCTGACATAGGTATTTGTGTTGTTCAGGTGGTCTAAAGCCATGTGGAGAGCCATTAAGATTGCATCTGCCTTTGACCTATCGTGGCAATAGGCAAATTGCAGTGGGTCCTGGTCCTTGGTGAGGCAGGAGTTCAGTATAGTCATGACCAACCTTTCAAAGCATTTTATCACTGTCAATGTGCATGCTGCCGGGTGATAGTCATTATTCTTCTTTGACACTGGTATAATTGTTGCCTTTTTGAAGCAAGTGGGAACTTCTGCCCATAGCAGTGAGAGGTTGAAAATGTCCTTGAATACTCCTGGTAGTTGGTTGGCACAAGTTTTCAGAGCCTTACCATACCTCATAATATTTAATATTAATGCACTTTGGTTTGTTATTTATGTGTGATTCATCTGTACATTTTATCCTCCCCTTCATAAGTTATTGGTGTATGTGTGTTATGTGTGCTACTGAACTTGACATCCTGGTTTGGAGAATAATCTCATTTCTACATACATTAAATGTTATATATGTGTGTGTAGTTAAATGACCATAAATTTGACCTGACTTGACCTGTGGGTGCTCATGAATCTATTCTAATGGTGCAGGAGCCTCGAGTATTTTCGCAGTTACCAGAAGCCTTTCTGTTAGATCTGGAAGTTCCCTGGTGTATTTCCCAACCCTGTCAAGATGAATTGAAAGCAGAAGACTCCAGAATTTAGAGTCAAGTTTTCTACATGTATAAATTGAATTCCACTCCCTTCTCTCCAGGGATGCTGAGGGGGTGGGAGGGAATGGGGTTTTAGCCCTCTCATGTCCCTCCCAGCATTTTAGTACCAAAGACTGCTCTTAAAGAAGTCATGCATACATGAAACCAGCAGACCACCAAAAAATCTGATGAGTCAAGGGAGCAATCCAATTCTCAGTGAAAACATGTGGCTTCTTAACTGTAAAAATCTGTCAATTAAAAGTGGAACATAGATTGAGACTCTGCCACTGTTGTTTGGTTTAAAAATCAATACTAGAATGTCATGGTGATTCCAAAAATATAAATGCATCAGTCATAATTATTAATAAACTGAAATTGCCGGCCACTATATTCCACACAAAGAAGCTTAGTGTCCGTGGAATAACTGCAGGCACACACTGTTTAAAATTTAATGACAGGAATTGTAATCTCTTTTTCTCTGTTAATTTCTGTCAGATTTCATTTGGGTTTGGAAAATAGTTCTCATTACTACCATCAAGGAGGAGGTGCAGGAGCCTGAAGACACACACTCAATGTTTCAGGAACAGCTTCTTCTCCTCTGTCATCAGATTCAATTTAATTACACATATATGTGTGTGTGTGTGTGTGTGTGTGTGTGTGTGTGTGTGTGTGTGTGTGTGTGTGTGTGTGTTTGTGTGTATGTTTGTGTGTGTATGTGTGTGTGTGTGTTTGTGTGTGTGTGTATGTGTAAGTAAAATTAAATAAGTAGTGCAAAAAGAGATCAAAAATACTGAGGAAGCAATCATATTTTTCACAGTGTTAGTAGTAATTTTTTATATCTTGCACTGTACTGCTGCTACGAAACAACAGATTTCACATCAGTAAAAATAAGCCTGATTCGGATAGTTTCGATATTTATGGTTTCAGCAGAAACCATTTCAGATTCTACGAGTTGTTTTTGTGAGAGTGATAAAGGGTCCACAATATATTTTGCCATGGTAGTGAACTTTCATGCTCATTTGTCAGATGTGAATGGTCACTGTGAAGGCCAATATTTCATTCTAATTGCCTTTAGACAGGGGTGGGGAGTTACTTTCCTCGACTATTGTGGTCCTTCTGGTGAAAGAACAGAGGTGTGGCATCAGGAGTTCCAGGATTTAGACCCATGAATGATGCAGGAGTGGGAAGGTATTCCAAATCAGGATGGGATGTGGCTTGGAGGCAAGTCTGTGTATGATGATGCTCTATTGCTTTTCAGAGTCATGGGTTCAAGGGGTGCTGTTAAAGGAACCTTGCTGTTGGTATGTTTACACAGAGAAGGTTGCAGGATAAATAGATAATTTGAGGAATTCTGGTAACCTGTGAACAATACTAAGGCACCAGGATATTATAGGATGGGTGCGTATTTTCTCTTCACTGCCACTCTCGTACTGTCATTCATAAGTGCCTGACTAACCTGGATGGGGGTAGATAGATCATAGAACATTACAGCTCAGTAACATTTGGCCCATGATGTCATGACAAATTTTAAACCTACTCCAAGTCTAACCTTTTCCTCCTTCATAGCCCCACATTCCAAAGATGTACTGGTTTGGAGGTTAGTTGGTTATTGTAAATTGTCCTGCAGTTAGGCTACGGTTAAAAAGGTGGGTTGTGAAGCAGTGTGTCTCGATGAGCCGGAAGGGTCTGTTCTGCACTCTATCTCTAAATAAAATGAAGAACAAATTAATAGCCCACCATATTTCTTTCTTCCATTTGTCCATCTAAGGGTCAGACAGGCAGTCCCATGTTATGACAAGGTAACATCCATGAAGAGTATTTGCAATGGGACTGTTGTTTCGGGAAGGAGCGCTAACAGTGTGAGGGAGAGGATCACGGAGTCAGTGGTGACAGGAGAGTGAGCAGGCACAACAGGAGAGGCCTCCAAGTGCCTGGCACTGCCAGCTCCACTCAGCTTACCCATCCCCTGATTATCATGGCTTGCGAAGTGTGAGGGAAGGCATGCAGGAATGTCTCGTTCCCACCTGGCAGAAGTTCCCCGCAGCCCAGCAGCAACTGACTAATCTCTTCCCATCCATCCTGCCAGTCTCCCAGACACCATATCCATGTGGATGGGCTGTGCATAAGTCAGGCGTTCATAACCCAGAGAAGACCAGTACGAAGAAGCACTTTCCTGCCCAGGGACTGAACCCGCTCCTGTAAAAAAGATCCAAACAGTCTGGCCTGTTGCTGTCACTCTGCGGAATCCAGAGGTTGAAAGCCTCGTTATTTTCCTAGTTATCTTCGAGATATTTTTAAATTCCTTCAGAGCGTGGGTCCTGTTGGCACGACCGTGATTTACTGACCAAATCCCTTCAGAGTGTGGGTGTTGTTGGCACGACCATGATTTACTGATGACATTTCCTCAGACCTTGTGAGCAGTGACTGTGAGGGCCAGTATTTAATTCTAATTGCCTTAAGACAATGGTGGTGCATTAATTTCTTTGACTATTATGGTCCTTCTGGTGACAAGACAGAGGTGTGGGGTCAGGATCTCCAGGATTTAGAATGATGCAGGAGTGGGAATGTATTCCAAATCAGGATGGGATGTGGATTGGACAGAAGACTGTGGGTGCTGATGCTCTATTGCTTTTAGGAGTGCTGCTTAAGTTTAAGGGTGCTGTTGCAGGAATCTTGTTGTTGCTATGTTTAGGCAGAGAAGATTGAAGAATAAATGGATAGTTTGGGGAATTCTGGTCATTTGTGAACAATACCAGGGCAACAGGGGTTTTAAAGGATGGGTGTAGACCCTCCTCAGTACCAATCCTGTACCATCACTCCTCAATGCCTCAGAATCTCAGGAATTTATCATTTCTCTGGGTACATCTGATCTCTGGCCTTTTTTTTAAGGGCAAGGATCAGTTTGATGCTAACATTGCCAGCAAGGAGAAGTGACGTGTTGCGAGCTGACTGGTGTGAGTTGGGTAGTGAGTGAGATCATAGGTGAAGAAGCTTAGAAGTATTTGGCTTGGTTTATTATTGTCACGTGTGCTGGGATAGTGTGAGGTGCGTTTGCTTGTGTGCCTTTGTCATGTACCATTCACTAGGGTCTTATAACAAAGAATCAAAAAAAAAACACAGAGCGGATCTGTTCAAAGACATGTTTATTGCTCACAATGAGAAAAACCTCCACTCCTCATGGATGGAGGGTGCTTCTGATTTACAGCTTACAAAGTTTGTTTTTTTATATAGGAGTTTTCAGGCTATTCTATGGCTGTTATCTGTTCTGGAGGTCAGCTCCTCCACTTCACTCCAGCTGCACTTCTCAAGGCCAGCAGTATATCAACCTCCCCTTAGTTACACAATGAACAATAATCAGGACATTACATGCCTCTCAACATGTACACACTTAGCTTATAGCAAAGTGCTATGGGTTTATACAAATTCCAATTTGTTACATTACAAGATCAAAAACTTAAAATATCAAAGTTTCAAACATATTATTCCATACTATTCCAGTCAAATTATTCCATACATATGTACAGGGGCATCAAGGTAGTAAAAAGAAAAACAGGCTAAAGGAAATAGTAAACATGAGAGATTCTGCAGATGCTGAAAATCTAGTGCAACACACAAAATTCTGGAGGGACCCAGCAACTATGTTTTGATGTTTTGGACCAAGATAATGTGATTGCGGAGAAAGTGCAGTGCAGGTGGACAAATAAGGTGCAAGGGCCACACAGAGGTAGATTGGGAGATCAAGAGTTCATCTTTAGCCTATGAGAGGCCCATTGAGGAGTCTGATGATGGTGTAGAAGCTGTTCTTGAGCTGGTGCTCCCGCTCTCAAGCTATTGTATCTTCTCCCTTTGGGAGAGGGGAAATGAAATAAGGTTGAAAGAAATTTACAAGAATGTTATCGGGTCTGGAGGACCGGAGTTATCAGGAAAGATTGAATAGGCTAGGACTTTATTCTTTGGAATGTAGAAGATTTAGGGGAGATTTGATGGAGGGATACAAGATTATGAAAGGTACAGATAGGGTAAAGGCAAGCACAAAGAAGAGAAAATCTGCAGATGCTGGAAATCCAAATGATGCGCACAAAATGCTGGAGTAACTCAGCAGGCTAGACAGCATCGATGGAAAAGAGTACAGTCAAAGTTTCGGACCAAAACCCTGACTGTACTTTTTCCCATAGATGCTGCCTGACCTGCTGAGTTCCTCCAGCATTTTGTGGGTTAACGCAAGCAGTCTTCTTCTACTGAGGTTGGATGGGACTACAACCAGAGGTCATGGGTTAAGGGTAAAAGGTGAAAAGTTTAAGAGGAGCATGACAGGAAACGTCTTCACTCAGGGGGTGGTGAGAGAGTGGAATGAGCTGCCAGTGCAAATGGTGCATGTGAGCTCTATTTGAAATGCTCATTTTATTATCAAAGTATGTGTGCAGACTCCAATTCTGAGATTTGTCTTCTCCAGATAGCCATGAAATAGAGAAAAATCATGGAAGTTATTGAAAGAAATGACATCAAACACTCCCTGCGGTAAAAAGAAAAAGAAACAAAACTCACAAACCCCAAACCTACCCAACCCTCCCTGGCAACCAAACACTAGCAAATCACCCACCTGGAAAACAGCAGCGAGAACATCAAAGCCCAACTCCCTCTCTTGTACACAAAAAACTAACAGATCACCCTCTCAGAAAAACACCAGCAAGAGCATGAGACCCCAAATCCCCAACCCCTCCTTCGCACAAAAGCAAACAAGTCACCTACCCAGGAAGCAGCAACGAGAGAACAAAAAACATGGAAAACTGAAGGAGATATATAAACTACAATCCACACCAATAATCAGATAAATTTCGAAAACAACTTCCATCAGCATCAAGGGGAGCAGAAGCTGGAGCTCAGTCCTTCCACGGGGAGGGACGTCAGCCTCCATCCGCTGACCCGCAGCCTCTCGACTGCTGAACCAATGTGGCCCTTGTGGAAAGCGACTGCCGATCTGGCCTCCTTCACGTTCACCACCATAAGACCAAACAACCATAAGACATAGAAGCAGAATTAGGCCATTCAGCCCATCGTGTCTGCTCCGCTATTCCATCATGGCTAATCCTGGATCCCACTCAACACCATACACCTGACTTCTCGCCCTATTCTTTGATGCCCTGACTGATCAGGAAATTATCAACTTCCACCTTTAAATACACCCATGGACTTGGCCTCCACTGCAGTCTGTGGCAGAGCATTCCACAGACTCACTACACTCTGGCTAAAACAAATTCTCCTTACTTCTGTTCTAAAGAGTCGCCCCTCAGTTATGAGGTTTTGCCCTCTAGTTCTGGATACCCCCACCATAGGAAACATTCTCTCCACATCCACCTTATATAGTCCTTTCAACATTTGGTAGGTTTCAATGAGATCCCCCCGCATTCTTCTAAATTCCAGTGAGTACAGGCCCGAAGCTGCTAAACGCTCCTCATATGTTAACCCCTCCATTCCCGGAATCATCCTCGTGAACTTCCTCTGGGATCTCTTCAATGACAACACATCCCCTCTGAGAATCAGGGCCCAAAACTGTTGATAATACTCCAAGTGCAGCCTGACTAGTGCTTTATAAAGACTCAGCATCATCTCCTTACTTTTATATTCTATTCCACTTGAAATAAATGCCAACATTGCATTTGCCTTCTTCACTACAGACTCAACCTGTAAATTAACTTTCTGGGAGTCTTGCACGAGGACTCCTAAGTCCCTCTGCACCTCTGATGTTTGAACCTTCTCCCCATTTAGATAATAGTCTACGCTATTGTTTATTTTACCAAAATGCATTATTGTACGTTTCCCAACACTGTATTCCATATGCCAATATTTTGCCCATTCTTCCAATCTGTCTGAGTCCTGCTGCCATCGCATTGCTTCCTCAGCACTACCTACTCCTCCACCTATCTTTGTATCATCCACAAACTTTGCCACAAAGCCATCAATTCTACTGTCTGAATAGTCATAGTCATAGTCATAGTCATACTTTATTGATCCCAGGGGGAAATTGGCTAATCATTGACAAATCATTGACAAACAATGTGCAAAGTAACAGTCCCAACATTGCCCCCTGAGGAACATCACTAGGCACTGGCAGCCAACCAGAAAAGGCCCCTTTTATTCCCATTTGCTGCCAGTCAGCCATTCCTCTATCCATGCCAATATCTTTCCTGTAATGCTGTAGGATTTTATCTTGTTAAGCAGCCTCATGTGTGGCACCTTATCAAATGCCTTCTGAAAATACAAACAACTGATATCCACCTTTATCCACCCTGCTTGTTACTTCCTTGAAGAACTCTATCAGATTTATCAGGCAAGATTTCCCTGACTTTGACTTATTTTATCATTAGTCTCCAAGTACCCCGGAACCTCATTCTTAATAATTGGCTCCGACACTTTATCAACCACTGAGGTTAGTCTAACTGGCCTTTAATTTCCTTTCTTTTGCCTTCCTCCCTTCTTAAAGAGTGGAGTGGCATTTGCAGTCTTCCAGACCTCTGGGACCATGCCATAATCTAGTGACCCTTCAAAGGTTTCAAAGGTACATTTAACGTAAGAGGAATGTATACAATATACATCCTGAAATGCTTTTTCTTCGCAACCATCCACAAAAACAGAGGAGTGCCCCAAAGAATGAACGACAGTCAAATATTAGAAACCCAAAGTCCCCCCCAGCTCCCCCCTCCTGTGCGTAAGTGGCAGCAAGCAATGATTCCCCCTCCCCCCACAGGCAAAAAAAACATTGGCACCTGCCGCTGAGCACTCAAGCGTGAGCAAAGCAACAGCAAAGACACAGCTTGCAGTTACCCCAAAGACTTTGCATTTCACCCGGTATTCAACACACCACAGGCTCTCTCTTTCCCTAATAAGGGAGAAAGGGATGTCTCCATTTTCACAGCGAGTGGGGAGACATAACAAACAACTCGCTGGTTTACGATGTTAAAAGTCCGCCACATTACTTTTTTCGAGCTCTGTGCCCAAAGATCACGAGTTTCTGGGCACACAGCCACAGATATTCCAACTCCCCCGACGACACACAGGTCTCCTGTCATGACACCAACCCTCGATCCGCCCATCTCCAGAGCCCTGAGATCCTAGGATTCCAAAGCTGAGCTGAATATTTAGGCTGGGCCCTTGGGGTGCCGAATAACAACAGCCGGTTATGAAACCCTGACAGCAGGTCCCATTCCCACAAAGAACCATAGTCAGCGTGTAACTCCAGGTTAGGGTCTTCAAAAGAACCCTGAAAAGGAAAAATAAAGATACTAAAGATGGAAATGGAGCTGTTCCCAAAGACGCAAGCAAAGGTGTCACCATTTAGTGCCATCATCACTCTGCTCTGGTTCTTGAAAGATCTTGACCAACGCATCCATTATCTCTTCAGCAACATCACTCAGGACTCTGGGATGTAGTCCGTCTGGTCCAGGCAACTTATCCACCTTCAGAAATTTGAGTTTCCCGAGCACTTTTTCCTTTTCAGAGCAATGGCACTCACTTCTGCTCGAATGCGCTGGGCTGTCTGCACTACTCTCTGCAGAGTCCTGCGATTAAGGGAGGTACAGTTCCCATACCAGGCAGTGATGCATCCAGTTAGAATGCTCTCAATTGTGCCCCTGTAGAAAGTTCTTAGGGTTTGGGGGCCCATACCAAACTTTCTCAACCATCTGAGGTAAAAGAGGTGCTGTTGTGCCTTTTTCACCACACAGCTGGTGTGCACAGGCCACGTGAGATCCTCGGTGATGTGGATGCCGAGGAACTTGAAGCTGTTTACCCTCTCAACCCCAGATCCATTGATGTCAATAGGGGTGAGCCCGTCTCCATTCCTCCTGTAATCCACAACCAGCTCCTTTGTATTTGCGACATTGAGGGAGAGTTTGTTTCCTTGATACCACTATGTCAGAGAGGTGACTTCTTCCCTGTAGGCCACCTCGTATTTGTTTGAGATAAGGCCAATCAATGTAGTGTTGTTGGCAAATTTAATTAGCAGATTGGAACTGTGGGTGGTGATATAGTCACAGGTGTACAGGGAGTAAGGGAGGGACTCAGTACACAGCCCTGAGGGGCTCCTGTATTGAGAGTCAGAGGGGTGGAGGTGAAGGAGCCCACTCTTACAACCTGCTGGTGATCTGACAGGATGTCCAGGATCCAGCTGCATAAGGCAGGTCAAGGCTGAGGTCTCTGAGCTTCTTGCTGGGCCTAGATGGAACTATGGTGTTGAGTGCTGAACTGTAGTGTAAGAACAGCATTCTCACATAAGCACCTATAAGCTTTTATAGTTACAAACAAGAGAAAATCTGCATATGCTGGAAATCCAAGCAACACACAAAAAATGCTGGAGGAACTCAGCAGGCCAGGCATCATCTATGGAAAAAAGTACAGTTGATGTTTAGAACGTTGACTACTTTTCTCCATAGGTGCTGCTTGGCCTGCTGAGTTCCTCCAGTACTCTGTGTGTGTAGCTTTTATAGTTGCCTTTTGTTGGATTTTAAAAGCTTCCCAACCATCCAACTTCCCACTCACTTTTGCTATCTTATATGCTTTTTCCTTGTGGCTTTCATGCAGTCCTTAACTTTCTTTGTCAGCTACAGTTGTCTACCCTGCCATTTGAGAACTTCTTCTTCTGTGGGACATATCTATCTGGCACCTTGTGAACTATTCCTAGAAACTTCAGCCATCTCTGCTCTGCCGTCATCCCTGCCAGTATCCTCCTCAAATCCACTGGGCAAGTTCCTCTCTCATGTCTCTGCAATTCCCTTTATTCCATTGCAATACTGATACACATGACTTATGCTTCTCCCTTTCAAATTGCAGTATGAATTCAATCACATTATGATCACTGCCTCATAAGGGTTCCTTTGCATTAAGCTCCTTAATAAGATCTGGGAGATTACACAACACCCAATCTAAAATAGCCTTTCCCTGAGTAGGCTCAAGCATAAGCTGCTCTAAAAAGCCATGTCATACGCATTCAACAAATTCCCTCTCTTGCGGTCCAACATCAATCTGATTTTCCCAGTCCCCTTGTATATTGAAGTCCCCTATTACAATTGTGTCAGTGCCCTCATTACATGGCTTTCCCAGCTCCCTTTGCCTCGATGTTTCAATCTTCCTTGACACTTTAATCAGTGAGAAATGGAGTTGATCGTGGCCCCACACCCATGCTCGAGGCAGCTTGGGCTGGTGGCCCTCTCCTTGAATTTCCGTGGGGACAACTGAGCACTAGAGCACTCAATCGAACTCCAATCTGTAAGTCACAGGCTCAAACAGTTTCCAAAACACAATTAAGATTGGAAGAATACGAAGAAAGAGTAGAAAAAGTGAAATAATTGACTATCTGGAAGATGTCACCTCTTCCCACCCTGCCACATGCAAAAATGCCATTCTCTATTCCCAGTTCCTCCGTCTCCGCTGCATCTGCTCTGAGGATGAGGTTTTCCGTTCCAGGACATCTCAAATGTCCTCTTTCTTTAAGGATCGTGGTTTCCCTTCTGCTGTCAACAATCAGGCTCTCACCCGCATCTCCTCCATTTCCTGCACTTCGGCTCTCACCCCATCCTCCCGCCACCACAACAGGGACAGAGTTCCCCTTGTCCTCACCAGCCTCCGGATCCAGCACATTATCCTCCACAACTTCCGCCACCTTCAACAGGACACCACCACTAAGCTCATCTTTCCTTCTCCACCTCTCTCCGCTTTCTGCAGGGATCAGTCCCTCCGCGACTCCCTTACCCGCACGTCCATCCCCACTTATCTCCCACCCGGCACTTATCCCTGTAAGCGTAAGTGCTACACCTGTCCCTACACCTCATCTCTTGCAACCATTCAGGGCCCCAAACAGTCCTTCCAGGTGAGACAACACTTCACTTGTGAGTCTGTTGGGGTCATTTATTGCATCCGGTGCTCCCGGTGCAGCCTCCTCTACATCGGTGAAACCCGATGCAGATTGGGGGACCGCTTCTACTGCCATGATGAGGCTAAACTCAGGTTGGAGGAGCAACACCTCATATACCATCAGGTAGTCTCCAGCCCCTTGGTATGAACATAGAATTCTCCAACTTCTGGTAATTCCCTCCCCTTCCCTTCCTCTATCCCTATTTCACTCTGCACCCTCCCCCAGCTCCCTCATGGTTCCGCCTCCTTCTTCTACTACCCATTGTTTTCAGGGTATGACGTCAACGCTTCCCCTCCCCACCCCTTTGTCTTTCAAATTACTGGTCTTTCAACTGAGGCTATAAGCATTCTTCAAATCCTTCCCCATCTTTCATTCTTCAGTCCTGACGAAGGGTTCCGGCCCGAAACGTCGACTCATCGTTTCTAACTGATGCTGCCCGACCTGCTGAGTTCATCCAGCGTACTATAATAATGAAACTCTCTGGTTCTATTGGCTGCCAAGTCTAGGGAAGATAAACTCCGGCCCCCGACAAACGTGTGAGATTGATGTGCAAAACTCCGAAACTCCCTGTGTGGATGCTGCGTGATTTGTCACCCTGGTACAAATAAGTACCATGAAATAACAGATAGTACACTGCATACAACTAAATGATTTAGCTTTATAATTCTTAATTTGACTAAAGGGTTAGTAAAGAAAAAGCAAAAAAAAAGAAAAGGGCCCATTTGAATGAAACCGTCTAATGTGCACAAGTTGGAGCTCACGGTTTCCCTTTTGCCGATCCTCCTTTGATCTTTGTCAGATCCTGGCCCCGCTCCGGGTCGAGTCATATGACCTCTTCTCTCCAGTGACTTCCCTCTTCATCTCCCACCGAACAAAAGACCCAGCTCATACCGGCGTCAGGCACACAACATGAAAACACACTCCTGTAATTGGACAGCTCACATTCCAAAACACCCGTTATCTCTAACCATAACCTAAACACTGCTTCTACAGAAAGACCATTACGTTAGCAGTGAAACCTTTCCCAGGGTGTTACAATAATAAATAAATAAGCAATAAATATTGAGAACGTGAGATGAAGAATCCTTGAAAGTGAGTCTATTGGTTGTGGAACAGTTCAATGTTGAGGTGAGTGAAGTTCTTCCTTTGGTTCAAGAGCCTGATTGTTGGTGGATAATAACCATTCCTTAACGTGCTGGTGTGAGTCCTAAGGCTCTTGTACCTTCTTCCTGGTGGCAGCGGCAATCATGGGGATAACGTGCAAACTTCTTACAGACAGTGGTGGAATTGAACCCGGATTGTGGGCACTGTAAAGCGTTATGCTAACTGCCACTCTACCATACCATCCTTCTTTAAATTATTCCCAATGGGACTGAGGGATTGCTCCATTGGAAACCCTCTAGCATTAGCTCACAGACACAATAAGGCAATCCTGATTACCTGGATGTGGGTAGATAGAACATAGAACATTACAGCTCAGGACAGGCCTTTTGGCCCACAGTGTCATGCCAACTTTTAAACCTACTTGAAGATAAATCTAACTCTTCCCTCCTACATAGTCCCACATTCCGAAGATGTCCTGGTTTGTTAGTTAATTGGTTATTATAAATTGTCCTGTGGTTAGGCTAGTGTTCAATAGGCGGGTAAAGTAAAATATGGATAAATAGCCCACCATATTTCTTTCATCCTATCTAAGGGTAGAACAGGCAGTCAGTCCCATGTTATGACAGGGTAATGTTCCTGAAGTGTGCTTGTAACCTCAACTGTTGTCTCAGTAAGGAGCACCAACAGTGTGAGGGAGAGGAACACAGAGTCAGCGGTGACAGAAGAGTGAGCAAGCACAACAGGAGAGGCTTCCTGAGAGCGTCCCGGCTCTGTTCAACTCCACCCAGCCCCTGATTATTGCGGCTTGGGGAGTGTGAGGGAATGCATGCAGATATGTCTTGTTCCCACCTGGCCAGAGATCCCCGAAGCCCCACAGCAGCCGACTAATCCCTCCCATCCATCTTGCCTGGTCGGTATGGATGGGTTGTCATAAGTCAGATGTGAGGACCAGGTCGAAGAAGCACTTCCCCACTCAGGGACTGCAGCCGTTCATGTAAACAGGATGGAAATGGACCCAAACAGGCTGACCTCTCTTCACCTGTTGCTCTGGGGAATCCAGAGGTTGAAAGTCCACTTCTAGTTAGTTTTAAATTCCCCCAGACTGTGAGTCTTATTGGCACGACTGTGATTTACTGACCAGATTCTCTCAGATAGTGGGTCTTGTTGGCACGACCGTGATTTACTGACCGGATTCCCTCAGGCTGTAGGTCTTGTTGGCACGATCATGATTTACTGACCAAACTCCCTCGGAGATTGGGTCTTGTTAGCATGACCATAATTTACTGACCAAATTCCCTTGGAGATTGGGTCTTGTTGGATCAACCGTGATTTACCACCTAAATTTCCTTGGAGATTGGGTCTTGCTGGCACGACCATGACTTACTGACCAAATTCCCTCAGAGATTGGGTCTTGTTGGCTCGACCATGATTTACCAAACAAAACTCTTTCCGTTTGAACTGAGAGGTTCACTGCTCCAGTTCCGAAGGCCGTTAAGAATCAATTGTATATTTAGTAAGGGCTGTGGATTTCCTTCCCCAAACAATGATAAGCTGTTGTTGGGGAAGTATAACAGGTAAGCCTTTGATGTATGTGGTTGCTTCTTAGCTTGTAATTGGAAATGCACAAAAAATACCAGTGTTGCTGTGATATCTATGTCTCGGCAGTGGATGAATAAAAAAGAACATTATAACTTGGACAAGCTTGCTGTAAGCTAACACAAACAATAGCTGCTTTCTCTATTACCACAGCCAAAGTACTGGGCATACTCAGTCCGCCTTAAAGAGGAAATACATATTGTGTCGTTAAAAGGGAAATATGCTAATATCATAACAAAAGCAGCACCACAGTGAACGGGGTGGTTATAACAATCTGGTAGTTTCATCATCACCATTAGAGACACTACAGTTTCTTTCTATAATAATTTAAATAATGCTGAATGTTATATTACTGGCACATGAACCCTTGCATCAGCATTATTTGACCAGGCCTGCAGAATGGCAGTTCAGTAATATAACCACACTCCCACACTGCCCTTAAAATTTACAGTATACTGAACCAGTCATGAACCTAACTTTTCAGAGTCAGGTTTATTATCACTGACATATGACATGAAATGGGTTGTTTTGTGGCAGCAGTACAGTGCAATACATAAAAATCTATAAATTCCAAAAATAAATATATAATGCACGAAGAAGTGTGATGAGGCTGTGTTCACGGGTTCATTGACCGTTCTGCAATCTGATGGCAGAGGGGAAGAAGCTGTTCCTGAAACACTAAGTGTGTGTTCTCAGACCTCTGTACTTCCTCCCTCATGGTAGCAATGAGAAGAGGGTATGTTCTGGCTGATGGTGGTCCTTAATGATGGATGCCACCCTTCTCGAGGTATCGCCTCTTGAAGGTGCCCTCGATGGTGGGAAGGGTTGTGCTTGTGACCCTCTGCAGTCTCTTGCGATCCAGTGCACCGAAGGACCCATACCAGGCAGTGTTGCTACCAGTCAGAATGATCTCCACTCTACATCTTTAGAAGGTCGTAAGAGTCTTTGGTGACAAACCGAATCTCCTCAAGCTCCTAACAAAGCAGGGACATCAGTGCACATTCTTCACGATTACATTAACGCGTTGGGCTCAGGGTAGATCCTCTGAGATGTTGACATCCAGGAACTTGAAACTCCTCACCCCTTTACATATCTAACCAACTTCCACCTGAACCAACTTTTTGTTCTTCCTTGCCACAAATATTAATGAGCTAGTAACTAGTTACATTGGTGTTTTATTAACAAAGCTATATTAGTAATTATATGATCACATTGCACTAAAATGGACTTTGTTTTCTTTTGTTCGGATTGTGTTCTTTCTTTTAAAAATTATGGATAATTGATGTTTAATTATTTCTTTCTAGTGAATGCTGCTTATCTGATGCCCTGTGGCTGTGATGCTGTTTGGTTTTCCTTGTACCTGTGCATTTGGCAGTAAACTCACTTTGACAGTAACTGGGCACCACAGTAGCGTTGCTGTTAGCGGGACGCTATTACAGTTGTCAGAGTTCAGAGTTCAGTTCTGGTATCCTCGGTAAGGAGCCTCTATAATTCCTCCCACTGAATATATCAGCTTTCCCTGGGTGCTTTGATTTCCTCCCACTGTCCAAAGATGTCGTGGGTAGGGTGACGCTCATTGTAAGTTATCCTGTGATTAGCTTAGGTTTAAATTGGGGCTGTCAGCAGTTGCTGGGGGGGCATGGCTTGACGGGCCTATTCCACGCTATATCTCTAAATTTACTAGAATAACCAACAGAAGGGTAAATGTGCTCAGTCTTTGTACTAGGGTTGGGGAATCACAAACCAGAAGGCATCGGGTTAAGGTGAGAGAGAATAGATTGGATAGGAACTTGAGGATCTTTTATTCCATTCCTGATGAAGGGTCACGGCCTGAGCATCACTCTTCTCCATAGCTGCGCGGACTGCTGAATTCCTCCAGCAGTTTGTATGTGTTGGGTTGTTTTCAGTGGGATGGCAGAGGCTGAGGGGAGATCTGATAGAGGTTGATCAGATTATGAGAGGCAGACCAATAGAGAGAGTAGACGGGGAATATCTGCTTCCCAGGGTAGAAATATCTAATACCAGAGAGTGAGGGGTAAGTTTTTTCACTCTGAGAGTGGTGGATGCCTGAATTGCACTGCCTGGTATGCTGGTAGAGGCACATATATTAGAGGCTTTTAAGAGACGTTTGGATAGGCGCATGGATGTGAGGAAAATGGAGGGATATGGACATTGTGTAGGTAGGCGGGATTAGTGTTTCGGTGTCTTTGATTTGCTTTTGAGATGGTTCGGAAAAACCCTGTGGGCCTGTTCCTGTGCTGTACTCTTCTATGCTCTATATTCTAAATCAGAAAAATGCAATGGAATCAATGAGAAACTACATGTAAACACAGACTGACACACAACCAAAGTGTTGGTTAGCGGGCAAGTGGGATTTGCCTGTCTGGGCATGGGCCAGCTCCTGTCTTTGTTCTGTGTGGCTCTGTGATTTTAAATAAAAATCATCATTGACATCAAGCTGCTGGATATACTCAGCATGTCAGGCAGCGTCTGTGGAGGGAGATGGACGGCTGCTGCCTGAACATCTGATTTCTTCCAACAGCTCATTCTCTGCTCCAGACTCCTGCATCTCTTGTGCCTCCTGCCATCACAATCTACAATGTTGGAACTTGCAACAGGCCATTCAGCCCACCGTGTCTGTGCTGAGCTGGATATCAAATTAAACTAATCCATTCGGCCTGCTCATGATCCATAACCCTCCATTCCCTGCACAACCGTGTGTCTGTTTGAAAGCTCTTAAACTTCCCCATCATACCTGCTTCCTCCACTACGCCAACAGCCCTTTCCAGACATGCTCCGCTCCCTGCGTGAAAAGTTGCCCTCCACATCGTTTTGGAACTTCACCCCCTCTCACCTTAAATGCATGCTCTCTGGTATTAGACATTTTGACCCCGGGAGAAAGATTGCTCTATCTGTTGTCACTGTCTATGCCTCTCATAATCAGTCCAGCAGTTTGTTATGTTATCTGCACTTTCTTAGTTTCAAAGGGATGGTTTTGCGGGACAGAGAGTGGAGTTAGGAGTCATGTTAGGATTGAAGAAAGTTAGAGCTTAGGGGAATAGAGGTCAAGTCAGAGCTTTGGCCTTAGCCTCTAGTTCTTTATCTGTGGGACGAAGGACAAGCGTGGTCGGGCCAGCAGACCAGCGAGGATAAGGGCTGGTAACCACTCCGGCTCAGTGTTATTGTTGGGTTATTGGAGACAGGAGTGATAGTGAGCCCCTAGGTTCACAAGTCAGTGAGACTGGAGTTCAGAACCTAGTGTTCATGGTCCTGGTCACTGGCAAGTTCAGCACTGGAGGCCTGGAGTTCGGGGTCCTCGTCCAAGGTCCTAATTAGACAATAAGGCCATAAAATGTAGGAGCAGAATTAGGCCATTTGACTCATTGAGTCTGCTTCATCATTTCATCATTGGTGATCCAATTTTCCTCTCAGCCCTAATCTCCTGCCTTCTCCCTGTATCCCTTCATGTCCTGACCAGCCAAGAATCTATCAACATCTGCCTTAAATATACATAAAGCCTTATGTATAAAGAAGTACACATAATTCGTTGTCATCAGCAAGACCTGGGGTCACCTAGTGGTCTGTGTGTGTGAGTCTGCTGAGGGCTGGAGGCCCAGAGGCCTGTCTTGGGGTTGGAGGAGTGTGTGTGTGTGTGTGTGTGTGTGTGTGTGTGGTTTGTTTTGTCAGTGTTGTTGCTTGTGCTGTTGTGTGAATAAGGTGAGCATGTTATGTTGGCACTGGAATATGTGGCAACACTTGCAGGCTGCCCCCAGCACATCCTCAGGTGGCAACACACACAAAATGCTGGAGGGACTGAGCGGGCCAGGCAGCATCTAAGGGGAAGAGTGTAGCTGACGTTTTGGGCCAAGACCCTTCATCTGGACTGCAGAAACTCTTTTCCATATACTCTGCCTGGCCTGTTGAGCTCTCTAGCATTTTGTGTGTGTTGCTCAGATTTCAGCATCTCCAGATTTTCTCGTTTGGGACTTGTTCAGTGCTGTTTGTCTATGTTTGATCAATCACTCTCGCCCTCTCACTCACTGCTGCCAGAGTCTTGGGTCTTGAACAAGGTTTAATCGATGAGGTTTGACTCTGCAATTCATGTTATGATGTGTATCTGGTTTCTGGTTATTCTTTTTTTTATTGCTATTTTGATCGGGGCAGACTGACTCCGCGGCCTACCGTCAACAAACGACACAGTGCCAAATTGAACTGAATGGAACTACACTGAACATTTCAAAAAATGTTTCAAGGATTCCATGGTCTGATATTTTATGTTCTGTGGGCTTTTTGCTAATTTTGTTGTCGTTTGCATGATTTGTTTTTTTTTTTGTGCATTGGGTGATTCGATGTTTTTCTTTGAACATGTTCCATGGTGTTACTTTGTTTCGTGGTTGTCTGTGGGAAGACAATTGACAGGGTTGTATACTACATACATACCTTGACAATAAATGATTCATTGAATCTTTGATTAAGGGTCTCAGAACAAAACACGGACTGTTTGTTCCTTTCCATAGAGGCTGCCTGACTTGCTGAGTTCCCCCAGCATTTTGTGTGTGCTTCCCTTTTGCTCATTGCTCGCTGAAGGAGCAAACATTGCTCCCTTGTGCTTTGTCCCCGCGGTTGTAAAACAGGTCTTGTTCATGTTAGCGATGAATAAACATGCTAACTGCCAAAATTGTTAAAGGAAGCACTTATTGTCTAAAGGATTTCATGGTTGTACAGAAATAGTTTAAATGATCCAGTGCCAGCTGATTTATTGTATCGAAACTGAGGAGCTGTTCTCAGTGAGGAGAAGTCAGATCGTGGATCTTAAGAGGAGGATGCACAGTAAATGGATCAGACACCCATTGATCTATTAAGGTCCAAGTGCAGGAGCACAGAGTTCTGAACAGTGGGTGGAGCTACAATGGTGCTCGAGAGCAGTTTCTCCGAGTTCATCTGCAGAAACAGTTGAATTTCCACCTTTATTGTCTCTTTTTTCCTTTTCAATTTGGATGGGGTTCTGTCCAAGTCCCTGACCTACAGCTGCATTCAAACTTCGGTCCTTTATGGCAATGGTTCCCACTCCAGGGTCTTACCAACCGGCCATTTATCAGTCTAGGCCGTGTCCTTGGGCTGCTGAGGCTCTGCAGCTCTGGGAACGAGCCAATTCCATGCCGGTGTCACCGAATGAAGTGTCGCAGGAGAAAATGGAATATTGGGAACAAAGGACCGGCTGTCAGAGGCCTCAGCACTCAGATCCCTCTTTCTCTCTCTCTTCCGCGCCCCCCCTCTCCCCTTCTCTCTTTCTCGTTGACGGGGGAGAGTTTGGTTCTTGAGTCAGAGGACTCGGAAAAGAAAGTGACGTGGCAGAATTTTATATCACAATTCAACCAATTGTGTCTTTTGTCTTGTTAGTCTTCCCTCTCGCTGTGTGCCCTTTTATTAGGGGGAGAGAAAGAGAGAGAGAGAGAGAGAGAACCTGCGGTATATTGAACTGTTGGGTGAACGAGTAGTTTTTGTTGTCCTGCAGATCATGGTCTTCCTGGGGGCATTGCCATTGCATACTTGGTGGGAGGAGGGTGCTGATGCTTTTTCCTGAAGTAAGTTGGGGGGAGTCGATGCTTTGTTACTTGTGTGTGGAAGGGGAGGGAGTGGGGGGCTTTGAGGTTCTAACGTTTTTACAAACACCCATTCTATGGGGTACTCTTCTATTTTCGTGGATGTCTGTGAAGAGCAAGAATTTCAGGCTGTATATTGTATACGTTCTCTGATATTAAATGGAACTATTGAATCTTGATGAAGACTCTTGGCCCAAAACATCAACTGCTAATTCCTCTCCATAGATATTGCCTGACCTGCTGAGTTCTTCTAGGATTTTCTGTGTGTTACAGGTTCCTAAGGTTGTCATAGCTGGGGGTGGTAGTGGGGATAAGCTCCCACTACCTATAAAGTGCTCCAAATAGTGTGCGACTCTAACAACCTCTGACAACCAAGTCCAACTCTTGGCCTTCATGTGTGGTTTATCTACTAGGCCTGGTGGAACTGTTTGTACTGACAAGAGAAGGGGCAAAGTCCGACCACTGGCACCTCAGAACCAGTTGCTTCAGGCAGGTGGGGCTCGTCAGCCTTGGACAGCAGCCCGCCGAGGAGAAAGAAAACTCTGATTTTAAACCTCCACTGCCTTGCGGCCATACCCACCCATGGGAAAGGCTTCTTGAGTCAACCCTGAGGAATAAATCAAGCTGGGGTCCCTAAGGCAGTTTGATGTTGTTTACAACTTCACTCTGGCAACCTCTGTGACAACACTGGTGCCAAGCTGTATCGGCCCTTCCCTTGGACTATGTCAGTGATGTGGAGGGGGGAACCCACTGCATGGACAACAGCCGGTTCTTCAAATCTTCCCGCCCAGGCTTGTGCCCTGGAGAGGACACAGTCCGCCAGAGGTGCAAACACATGATCACCTGGAATCGATGGCTGCCTATTACATGTATTAAGAATTTACTGTGGTGTGTTGCCGCGGGATTTGAACTCCAGTCTCCTCAGTGTTAGTGCAAGTCTCTGGGTTTCTAATTCAGTGATATAACTACTGCACCACATGAAAAACAAACAATACTGAGACTGGGATTGTATGCTGGTGATTCATAGAGCTGTAGCATATGGAAGCAGGCCCTCGGCCCATCTACCTATGCTTGGCCCTGATACTTTTAAACCTTTTTAATTTTATCTATGTCTTTTAAACATTGTAATTGTACCTGCTGGGTAGCAGGGTGGAGATACATCTCTACCAAAGGAGGTGGAAGGCACTCCTTCCCTCTGCTAACCTGCAGGTCACTCTTGGGCCAGGTGTAGCACCTGCTTAGCCCCCACACCCTGATCAGGGTCATGTGAAGCCATAGGAGCAGATGGCGGATGGTCGTATGAACAGCTGGTGCATACCACAAGTCCTGGTTGTGCGACCACAGATGCCAGACAGACAGCCTCTGAAGAGTATTGCTAATGGCTGGGATCACCCGTCTTGTAAAGACACTGCCCAGAAGAAGACAATGGCGAACCTATTCTGTAGAAAAATTTGTCAAGAACAATCATGGTCATGAGACAATGATTGCCCATATCATAATCACGCCACATAATGACGATGATGAATTGTTTCTGCTTCTCTAGATTCCTCTGGCAGCTTGTACCATGTACCCTCCACTCTCTGTGTGGAAAATCCTGCCCCTCAAGTCCCTTTTACATCTTTGCCCACTCACCTTAAGTCTGTGTCCTCTAATTTTAGACTCCTCTACCCTGGAAAAAAGGCTGTAACCATCCATCATATTTCGGCTTCTTGGGATTTTATACACCTCTACAAGGTTAGCTCTCATCCTCTAACACTCCAGGGGTTAAAAAACCCTCAGCCTATCGAGCCTGTCCTTACAGCTCAAACCCTGTGTCCTGGTAACATTTTTTATAGTATCATTATCTCTCTACTAAACAAGCCTCGGAATAGTGTCTTCATAGTTGCAGGAGACTTCAATTATGTTATTATTGTGTTCTTTAGGCTTATATTTTTTATGCTGCTTTGGACCCAAGTAACAGTCATTTTGTTCTTTACACTTGTGTACTGAGGAATAAAAGTAAACTATCTTGAACCTTGAAGCCTTGTGGATCTTTTCTGCACATGTTCAGATGAATTTAAATTCAAGGTGGCACAGTAGTGTAGCGGTTTGCGTGATGCAATTACAGTTTGGGCCATTGGAGTTAGGAGTTCAATTCTGAAACTATCTGTAATGAGCTTGTATGTTCTCCCCGTGGCCACCTTGGGTTTCCTCCAGGTGTTCCGCTTTCCTTCCACAGACAAAAGATGCACTGGTTAGTAGTTTAACTGGTCATTGTAAATTGTCCTGTGGTTGCTGGGTGATGCGGCTCGTTGGGCCGGAAGGGCCTGTTCTGTGCTGTATCTCTAAATACATAAATGAACTTTTCTTTAGCAGATTGAACTGATCCTCATTATTTATCATCTCACAGACTGAACAACTCCTTCAGTGAGATCTCCTTAATCACCTTGCATTCTGTTGCCAATGTCATTGCGCTGGAAGGGCCTGTTCTGCATTGCCATAGAATCATAGAAAAGTACAGCACAGAAACAGGCCTTTCAGCCCATCTAGTTCATGCCAAAACCATTTAAACTGCCTAGTCCCATCAACCTGCACCGGGACCATCGCCCTCCATAACCCTCCCATCCAAGTACCTATCCAAACTTTGCTTAAATATTGAAATTGAGCTCGCATGGACTACTTGTGCTGGCAGCTTGTTTCACACTCTCATGACCCTCTGAGTGAAGAGGTTTCCCTCATGTTCCCCTTAAACATTTCATCTTTCACCCTTAACCCATGACCTCTAATTCTAGTCTTACCCAATCTCAGCTGTAAAAGCCTGCTAGCATTTACTCTACTTATACCCCTCCTCTCCTACACTCCAGGAAATAAAGTTCTAACTTATCACCCTTTCCCTATAACTCAGGTCCTCAAATCCTGGCAACATCCTTGTAAAATTTCTCTGCATTCTTTTAATCTTATTGATAACTTTCCTGTAGGTAGTTGACCAAAACGGCACACAATACTCCAAATTAGGCTTCACCGCCATTTTATACAATCTAAGCATAACATCCCATCTCCTGTACTCCATAGAGTGATTTATGGCCAATGTGCCAAAAGCTTTTTTTTACGACCCTATCTACCTGTGACACCACTTTCAATGAATTTTCATTGTTCTAGATACCTTTGTTCAACCACACTCTTCAGTGCCCTACCATTAATTGTGTAAGACCTACCCAGGCTGGTCCTACAGAAATGCAACACTTCGCAATTGTCTGCATTAAATTCGATCTGCCATTTTTCAGCATATCCAGAACCCTCTGCAAGCCATGATCGCCTGCCTCACTGTTCACTACTCCCCCAATCTCGGTGTCATCTGCAAATTTGCTGACTCAGTTGACCACATTATCATCCAGATCATTGATGTGGATGAAAAACAACGATCCCTGCAGCACTCCACTATTCACAGACCTCCGGTTAGCAAAGCAACCATCTACTACCACTGGTAGTCCTGCCGAAGGGTTTCGGCCTGAAACGTCGGCTGTACTTTTTTCCATAGATATTGCCTGGCCTACTGAGTTCCTCCAGCATTTTGTGTGTGCTGCTCATCTACTACCACTCTCTAGCTTCTCCCACAAAGACAATGGTTAATCCAATTTATTGCCTCAATTTCCAATTTCCGATTTAAGATGGTGCTACCGAAGGCATGCAATAGCTTACAGGTGATTTGAAAACAAAGAAATTTGATTAATAATACTAATAACACTTTTTTAAAAGTAAATTGTGGTAAACTGTCACCGCAAACAATGAGGAGGCGAGGGAGGCGAAGTGAATTTGAGAGATATGCCCTGCTTGTGCGCTGCAAAATCGAAGCACTTGCAGTTGGAGCTGTGCTGGTTGGAGTGAATGATTTGGAAGGGAGAAGTCAAGGCAGAGGAGTTTCAATGCCTGTCTAAGTAACCCGGGTGTGAGGGCGAATCACTCTAAGTGCCAAACTGATTTGGAAAGGTTGAGAATGGCTTCTTCGATAGCAAAATCTAAGCCTGAAGCGAATCGCTGGGCGATGTATTCTAGGCCCGGAACGAATTACCACGGGGGAATCTGAGTCCTAATGTGAGGCACGATCCATTGTTTAGATAATTTTAAAGCTGGCCAGATAGACTGAGGGGACGCTGAGGCTGTGAGACCGCTACCAGCTGCATGTGCTTCATGTCTGCAAACATTGTGATGCCCTGCTGTTATGATCAACTGAATACCAAGGCTGTGGGCCAAATCCAGGCTGCTCTGGGGTTGGATCTGTGGACTTAATTTGGTTCAGAATGCTGTTGTTGTTGCTCGCTTCTATTGTTTGCATGATTTGTATTTTTTTTCTTTTTCTCTGCACCTTGGGGATTGGTCTTTATTTTTTTATTGGGTTTTTTTGGGTTTCTTGCTTTGTAGCTACCTGTGAGAAAACAAGGTTGAATAATTTATACATCCTTTGATAATAAATAGACTTTGAATCTTTGAATCATCTTGAATGCTGAGCATCTGAACCTTCTTGACCAACCTCCCATACAAGACCTTGTCAAATGTCTGGCTAAATTTCGTGTAGACAACATCCACTGCCTTGCCTTCATCCACTTTCCAGGTAACTTCCTTGAAAAATTCTATAATGTTGGTTAGACACAACCTACCACGCACAAAGCCACACTAACTATCCTTAATCAATCCATATCTATCCAAAAACTTATATATCCAGTCCCTTAGAATACCTTCCAATAACTTTCTCACAACTGATGTAAGACTCACCAGCCTATAATTTCCTGGTTTCTGTTTAGAGCCTTTTTTAAACAGTGGAATAACATTGGTTATCCTCCAACCCTCTAGTACCTCTCCTGTTGCTAGGGATGTTTTGAATATCTCTGCTAGGGCCCTGGCAATTTCTGCATTTGCATGCAGAAGGGATCCGGGAACACAGGTGGAAAATTCATTGAAAATGGCAACAAAGGTAGATAGGGTCGTAAAGAAAGCTTTTGGCACATTGGCCCTTCATAAATTGCAGTATTGAGCACTGCACAAAGTAGGGTCCGAGGGAACACATTGCCAGGCCCTGTGGACTTATCCAACCTGATTTGCCTCAGGGCAGAAAACACCCCCTCCTCTGTAATCTGTACAGGGTCCATGAAGTTGATGCTGTTTTGCCTCACTTCTATAGACAATGTCCGTCTCCTGAGTTAATACAGACGCAAAAAAAATTTAAGGCTCCCCCATCTATTTTGGCACCGCACATGGATTCCCATTCTTCCAGAGGATCAGTTTTGTCTCTTGCAATCCTTTTGCTCTTAACATATTTGTAGAATCCCTTAGGATTCTCCTTCACCTTGTCTCCGAGAGCAACTTCATGCCTTCTTTTAGCCTTCCTGATTTCTTTCTTAAGTGTTCTCTTGCACTTCTTATACCCATAAGCGCCTCATTTGTTCCTACCTGTCTATACCTGCCATGCACTTCTTTTTGTTTTCTTAACCAGGGCCTCAGTGTCTCTTCAAAACCAAGGTGCCCCACACTTGTCATCTTTACCTTTCATTCTTACAGGCACTTACAAACTCTGAACTCTCAAAATTTCACCTTTGAAGGCCTCCCACTTAACAAAGTACACTTTTGCTAGAAAACTATGTCCCATTCCACACTTTCCAGATCATTTTTGATACCATCAAAATTAGCCTTTCTCCAACTTAGAAGCAGAGCAAACGTATTTTTTTGCATATTTACTTTGAAACTATTGGCATTATGATCACTAGTTGCAAAGTGTTCCCCTACACAAACTTCTGTCACCTGTCCTTTCTCAGTGTCTAACAGCAGATACAGTATCACACACACTCTCAATGAGACCTCTATGTACTGATTAAGGAAACTTTCCTGAACACATTTGACAAGCTCTATCTCATCTAGTCCTTTTACAGTATGAGAGTCCCAGACAATATGTGGGCATTTAAAATCATCTACTATAACAACCTTATGATTCTTGCAACAATCTGCAATCTCTCTACAATCTTTTTCCTCTAAAACCCTTGGACTGTTAGGTGGTCTGTAATATAGCCCCATTAGTGTGGTCATACCTTTATTATTTCTCAGTTTCACCCATAATGCCTCAACGGACGAGTTTTCCAGTCTGTCCTGATGGAGCACTGCCGTGACATTTTCCCTGACTAGTAACACCACCCCTCCTCCTTTAATCCCTCCTGTTCTGTCACGTCTAAAACAACAGAACCCCCGAATATTGAGATGTCAGTCCTGCTCCTCCTGTGGCTACAATATCATAATTCCTGGTAACACACACAAAAAGTGCGGTGGAACGCAGCAGACCAGGCAGCATCTATAGGAAGCGGTACAGTCGACATTTCGGGCCAAGACCCTTAGTCAGGACTAACTGGAAGAAGAGATAGTAAGAGATTTGGTGGGGGGGGGGGATCCGAAATGATAGGAGAAGACAGGAGGGGGAGGGATAGAGCTAAGAGCTGGAAAGTTGATTGGCAAAAGGAATACGAGGCTGGAGAAGGGAGAGGATCATGGGATGGGAGGCCGAGGGAGAAAGAAAGGGGGGGGAACCCAGAGGATGGGCAAGGAGTTATAGTGAGAGGGACAGAGGGAGAAAAGAGAGAGAGAGAGAGAGAGAGAGAGAGAGAGAGAGAGAGAGAGAGAGAGAGAGAGAGAAATAAACAAACAAGGGATGGGGTACAAAGGGGAGGTGGGGCATTAACTGAAGTTAGAGAAGTCGATGTTCATGCCATCAGGTTGGAGGCTACCCAGACGGAATATAAGGTGTTGTTCCTCCAACCTGAATGTGGCTTCATCTTGACAGTAGAGGAGGACGTGGATAGACATATCAGAATGGGAATGGGACGTGGAATTAAAATGTGTGGCCACTGGGGGATCCTGCTTTCTCTGGTGGACAGAGCATAGGTGTTCAGCGAAACGGTCTCCCAGCCTGTGTTGGGTCTCGCCAATATATAGAAGGCCACATCGGGAGCACCGGATGCAGTATATCACTCCAGCCGGCTCACAGGTGAAGTGTCACCTCACCTGAAAGGACTGTCTGGGGCCCTGAATGGTGGTGAGGGAGGAAGTGTAAGGGCATGTGTAACATTTGTTCTGCTTACAAGGACAAGTGCCGGGAGAGAGATCGGTGGGAAGGGATGGGGGGGACGAATGGACAAGGGAGCCGCGTAGGGAGCGATCCTTGTGGAAAGCAGAAAGGGTGGGGGAGGGAAAGATGTGCTTAGTGGTGGGATCCCATTGGAGGTGGCAGAAGTTGCGGAGAATTATATTTTGGACCCGGAGGCTGTTGGGATGGTAGGTGAGGACAAGGGGAACCCTATTCCGAGTGGGGTGGCGGGAGGATGGGGTGAGAGCAGATGTGCGTGAAATGGGAGAGATGTGTTTGAGAGCAGAGTTGATGGTGGAGAAAGGGAAGCCCCTTTCTTTAATAAAGGAGGACATCTCCTTTGTCCTGGAATGTAAAGCATAATTCCTGGTGTTGATCTATGCACTGGGCTCATCTGCCTTTCCTATGATACTTCTTGCATTGAAGTATTTGAAGTTCAGGACACTATTTGCGCCATGCTCTGTCACAATGGGGGACGTTGATGGTGGACCCAAATGCAAGACACAAAAACACTATGCTCGTTGCAAGGAGAGCAAAGCAAAAGTGGGAAATAGCCTAATGGACGAGGAACAAGCCCCGGACTAAGGCTGGGACACAGGGACTGTGCTAAGGCTAAGCCTAGGAAAGTGGGACCAGGTCAAGGATCTAGGAACTAGGAACCTGGACAAGGACTCCAAGCCGGAGACTGGACAGGGACCCGGAACCTGGGTCTTGACTTGGGCTCGGACCCCAGATCCAGGCGAAGACAAGACATGGCTAGGCTACAGGACAAAGCACATGGACAAGACACAGACTAGGAGCAGGGACAGGAACACAGACTTGGGCTTAGGACGGGACATGGAACTCGGGACCCAGACATGGGCTTGATGCTTGGAACCGCCAGGGCCAGGAGTTGATACTTGATACTTGGAACCGCCAGGGCCAGGACTTGATACTTGGAACCTCCAGAGCCAGCCAGGGACTCCTCTTTTTCACAAGACAGACTCAGACACAGGACATAAAACACTGAGCCGGGAATCCTCCTTAGACACAGGACAGAGTCAGGACCCTACTTGACACAGGGTCAGGACCCTTCCTGTGTACAGGGCCAGGACCCCTTTTAGACGCACGACATGGATACAGAGACCACACAACGATGGACAGTACTATAACTGGGCCCCAAGTACGCTCCAAGCAGTGGTGAGCTCTTGACTCACCCTGGCAGGTTAACTTTGACTGTCCCGCTCTGGCAAGGGAAGGCAGCTTGGTGGCACTTGTTTCGGGAGGAGACTAGGCTTGCTCATGCAATAACTTAGTTGACTCCGGCCAGATGACATTGGCTCACAACTACCTTCGGTGACTTCGTTAACGCTCTCGCGCCGAACAGCTGAAAGCCGGAGACTATAAACTGCAGGTTCAGCCGGAAGTAAATTGCCTCCAATCACCAAGCCTGAGGGACACGGGAAAACAGGGAACTAAAGGGAAACAGGGAGTCAATGGTCCAGATCTTAACACAAACAAAATAAATTTAAAGGGAACCCGATCAGGACCATGACATGCTCAACCTTTTGATTCCTGACTTTCTCTGAGGTCTTACCAATATCTGCTTCTAGAACCTTTCCACTAATTATACTGGCACTCTGGTTCCCATCCCTCTGCAACTTTAGCTTAAACCCCACCAGTACAGCACTAGCAAACCTTCCTGCTAGGATATCAGTCCTCCTCCAGTTCAGGTGCAAACCATCCCTTCTGTACAGGCCCCACTTTCCCTAGAAGAGATCCAAGAATATTTTGCCCTCCCTCCTACACCAACTCCTTAGCCACATGTTAAACTGTATAATCTTCCTATTTCTGGTCTCTATTCTATTTCTATATCTCTAAATAAAACATTTTTTAAAATCACTTATGTTACTAATGCAGGAAGATCCAAAAGGGATCACTTGAAGCAGTGTAGGGCTGACGCTGGGCATCTCAACTCTTTGCGTGAATTCCTGTGAGAGAATTGTGAACATTCAATCTAGGAGAGAGCAGGGTCATGAATAATCAGTGTGTTTCATCCCTTGTCTTAGCTGAGTCATCCAGTGGGCTGGAATCTTCATGTTTTGAAATGATATTAACTTGCTGAACCACTGTTGAAATTTGCAAACTCGACCCTCGGCCTCTGCCACTCCTTGCCCTCATTTCCTCACTCCTTCTGCTTGATGGTGGCGCACAGTACTGTAGGTGGAGGGGCAGATAGGGTCAAGGAAGCAGGGAGGCTGCAGAAAGACCCAGATGGATGACGAGAATGAGCAAAGACGTGCAGTTGGAATACGGAGTATGCTCATACATTTTGGAAGAGGCAATAAAGGCGGTAATTATTTTCTAAATGGGGAGAAAATTCAGCAATCAGAGGTGCAAAGGGACTTAGGAGTCCTGGTGCAGGACTCTCTAAAAGTTAACTTGCAGGTTGAGTCAGTACTAAGGAAGGCAAATGCCTAGAGGACTAGAATAAAAAAGCAAGGATGTAATGAAAGCAACACACATAAAACTTGCTGGTGAATGCAGCAGGCCAGGCAGCATCTATAGGAAGAGGTACAGTCGAAGTTTTGGGCCGAGACCCTTCATCAGGACTAACTGAAAGAAGATATAGTAAGAGATTTGAAAGTGGCGGGGAGGGAAGATCCGAAATGATAGGAGAAGACAGGAGGGGGAGGGATGGAGCCAAGAGCTGGACAGGTGATTGGCAAAAGGGATATGAGAGGATAATGGGACAGGAGGCCCAGGGAGAAAGAAAAGGGGGGGAAGCCCAGAGGATGGATGGGCAAGGAGTTATAGTGAGAGGGACAGAGGGAGAAGAGAGAGAGAGAGAGAGAGAGAGAGAGAGAGAGAGAGAGAGAGAGAGAGAGAGAGAGAATAAATAAATAAATAAGGGATGGGGTATGAAGGGGAGGTGAGGCATTAACGGAAGTTAAGTCAATGTTCATGCCATCAGGATGAATGAAGGCATTCATTCATGATGGATGAAGGATGTAATGATGAGGTTTAATAAGGCGTTGGTCAGACCAATCTTGGAGTATTGTGAACAGTTTTAGGCCCCTTATCTAAGAAAGGATGTGCTGGTATTGGAGAGAGTCCAGGACAGATTCACAAGAATGGTCATGGCAATGAAAGGATGCGGAACATTTGATGTCTCCAGTCCTATACTCACTGGAGTTTAGAAGGATGGGGGTTATGTTGAAACCCATTGAATGTTGAAAGATCTAGATTTAGTGGCTATGGAAAGGATGTTTCCTATAGAGGAGGAGTCTAGGATTTGAGGGCACAGCTTCACAATAGAAGGACATTCTTATACAGCAGAGATGAGGAGGAATTTCTTTAGCCGGGAGGTGGTGAATCCTTGGAATTCATTGCCACAGATTGTGAATCATTTAGCATATATAAAGTGAAGGTTGAAAGGTTCTTGATTCATCAGGACCATAAACTTTACAGGGGGAAGGAGGGAGAATGGGGTTGATAATAAATCAGCCACGATCGAATGGCAGAGCAGACAATGGGCCAAATGGCTTAATTCTGCTGCTGGTCTTAAAATCACCTAAAGGTTCAGCTCAGCTGCAGCCGAAACCTTCATCCTCACTTCTGTTGCCTCTGTATACAGCCTTTAATTGCTCTTTCAATAGGTTTCAATTTCAGCCAATCGTCCTTCCTGAACCCACTGCTGCCCGTGTCCTACAGCAACTCCCATAGACCTGTGGAAGTTGCAGTAAGGCAAGAGTTAACATAATGTCCAGGCAAGGATGGATTGCAAGCAGAGTGAAGACAGTTTAGGAAAGAAAGGACTTTGAAACACATAGCTTCCCTTTGCATAGCAGGTTACCGGAGCCATTTCACTTACTGGAGACAAGATAAGAATGTAATAGAAGAATGTGAAACACAGACACCAACTCAAGGACAAATACTTTACTAACTTCAAGACATTATCACTTGTTAGCTTGAAGTTTCTATTGACTTCTGGCACTTGTATTCTAAATGGCAATTGATCTTGCAAGTAAGGAATATGAGCATATTTTGTTTTTACCAAATGGTCAGTAACTGTAACTGCCAGTCAATTCTGTATGAAAGTGGCATTTCTCTGTTCAGAATTCAGAACAGTTTGGTGACAGGAGCCATGTTGCTCTCATTGTGCACAAGTCATCAAGGATTGAGGAATGAGTGCAAGTTTTTAGAGTCGAGTGAATTGGCGATCACGGACCCACCTCTCTTTGACTGATGGAGATTTCACACCAGCAACATTTCAAGGAGGAAATTATCACTGAGTTCAATTCCCTTCCTGTTCTTCACTACTGACCACATCAGTAACCTTCACTGGTACAACAATCCTCTAACACAGGGGGCTCCCAACCTTTATTATGTTATGGACCAATACCATGAAGCAAGGAATCCATAGACCCCAGGTTGGGGAACCGCTCCTCAGTCAGTCCGGATCAGAAGCAGCATCTCCAACACCATCACACTGAGCACGGGGGCCCCCCAGGGCTGTGTGCTCAGTCCACTGCTGTTCACTCTGCTGACCCACAACTGTGCTGCAACACACAGCTCGAACCACATCATCAAGTTCGCCGATGACATGACCGTGGTGGATCTCATCAGCAAGAGCAATGAGTCAGCATACAGAGAGGAGGTGCAGTGGCTAACAGACTGGAGCAGAGCCAACAACCTGTCTCTGAATGTGAACAAAACAAAAGAGATGGTTGTTGGCTTCAGGAGGATACGGAATGACCACTCCCCACTGAACATCGATGACTCCTCCGTAAAGATCGTTAAGAGCACCAAATTTCCTGGCGTTCACCTGGCAGAGGATCTCACCTGGTCCCTCAACACCAGCTCCATAGCAAAGAAAGCCCAGCAGCGTCTCTACTTTCTGGAAGGCTGAGAAAAGTCCATCTCCCACCCTCCATCCTCACCACATTCTACAGAGGTTGTATTGAGAGCATCCTGAGCAGCTGCATCACTGCCTGGTTCGGAAATTGCACCATCTCGGATTGCAAGACCTTGCAGCGGATAGTGAGGTCAACTGAGAAGATCATCGGAGTCTGTCTTCCCGCCATTACAGACATTTACACCACACGCTGCATCCGTAAAGCAAACAGCATTATGAAGGACCCCACGCACCCCTCATACAAACTCTTCTCCCTCCTGCCATCTGGAAAAAGGCACCGAAGCATTCGGGCTCTCACGATCAGACTATGTAACAGTTTCTTCCCCCAAGCCATCAGACTCCTCAATACCCAGAGCCTGGACTGACACCAACCTACTGCCCTCTACTGTGCCTATTGTCTTGTTTATTATTTATTGTAATGCCTGCACTGTTTTGTGCACTTTATGCAGTCCTGGGTAGGTCTGTAGTCTAGTGTAGTTTTGTGTTGTTTTACGTAGTTCAATGTAGTTTTTGTATTGTTCATGTAGCACCATGGTCCTGAAAAACATTGTCTCGTTTTTACTGTGTACTGTACCAGCAGTTATGGTCGAAATGACAAAAAAAAGTGACTTGACTTGACTTGACTAGTCAATCTACACTCCTTGATTCTGCCCTCTTGAACACCACCTGTTTTCATAAGTGTCTCCAAATACACTGGACAGCAAATTTTTTCGGAAGTGTTGCTTCCTCAGAAATTTTTTTCTGTTTATGCTAGACTGCTTGAAGCTGAACACAAATATAATTTCAGACTACTTGTATCATGTAGGAGTTTGGAGAAACATGAAATTAACTTTTATTGAATAAAATGCATTTAATTGCGTAATGGTGCTGATGCCTTGCAGCTATTCAACTAGGCTAAGAAAAACATTGATGATGATTTTCATTTGTACTCAGTGTCTGAGGCTTCTTGCTTAAGTGCCCAAAAATAATCAGCCAGCATTGATGGGTTCCAGTTGTCCTGGTATCGTTTCTCCATGACTATAATGTCCTGGTGAAATCTTTCACCATGCTCGTCACTGCCAGCACCAAGATTCGCAGGGGAGACATCTAAATGGGAATGCAGTAAGTAAATCTTTAGTGACATGTTGCCCTTCACGGTTTGTATGATTGAAGCATGTTGCCAACCAGCTGCACGTAGTTTGGTGCCCTGTAGTTGCCAAGAAAATTTTCAACAACATTCTTGAATGCCTTCCATGTGGTTTTCTCCGGTCTCACTAGAAGTTCTTTGAATTGCCTGTCATTGATGACCTGTTTGATTTGTGAACCAACAAAAGTCGCTTCCGTAATCTTGGCATCAGTTATTCTGAGGAACATCTGGCTTAAATACTAAAATATTCAAGGAACTTTTGTGCCTGGTGACAGCAGATTCCATCCTTGCAATCTTGAACACAGTAATTCTGTTTTTCCCTTTGACAAACCCAAGTCTTTGACCAAATTAAGTTATTAGATGAGGCTAACTCAACACAAAGGGTTCAAAATCTGCTTCGGTATCAGTGTCATTTTCCATTCCTGGCTCGTGCAGTATGGCATCTTTGCCTGCCTGCTCTAGACTCCATGTCCCTGGTGACTTCAGTACTGGAAGAATTTTCTTTTGCGGCACAGTTCTCATGGCTGGAGGGAGGTTGGAGTATTCAATACTTTTCTTGTTTTTAGCTGAGAAACCAGACACACTGGTCAGACAGAAGTAGCAGTTTGTCACATGATACCTTCTTCTCCCACCATATCATTGGGCCATTGACTTCAGAGCACCTCCAAGCCAGCGCATGTTGCGCAACAAATGTGAGGAGTCCAGGCTTCGTCTTGGTCGCTAATTTTACACCCAAAGTAGAGCTCATAAGCTTTCTTAATAAGAGGAACCATGGTCCATCTTTGAGATTTAAGTGTATACTCACCACAAATATAACAGAGAGTATTGTGGTTGTTGCAACATGCGAGACTTTTTGCTATCAGAGATACTCATGAAAATTCAATTATTTTATTATAGTGAGTACACAAAATATGCTGTGTGCGTACAGCATGTGCTTCAATGTGATTGCAAACCGTTATACATGAATGGTGTGTGCATGACACTTTTATAGCCTTTCTAACACCTGCCCTGCCGTGCAGCAGCCACCCTGCCTTACCATGCCCAGCCATGCCAAGACAAGATAGAAAACTTTTCAGCTTACATTGTGGGTAACATTTTAATTGACTTGAATTATGAACTGAAATAATAAATAAAGGTGATTTTTAAAAAATGGTGCATGATAAGGAAATTTCATTGTGATTTTCATGATCACTTGCCCAAAATCCCAGAAGTATTCAGGAATCAAAATTGTTGTTGTCCAGTGATATTAATTTTGCAAACTCACTCAACCCACTTTTGTGATCGAGTTACTGTGTTATTCCTCATGTAGTGTCACTTTATTGTAAAAGTCCTATAAAATGTTTTCATTTAGTGTGTGACATGGGCAATCAATGCACTGCGTTATGATCTGATCTGTATGAACAGCAGGGAAGATAAGCTTTTCACTGTACCCTATCTAGTACAGGTGACAATAATAACTTATTAGCAATTCAGTTCCCTCTTCTACGATAAAGAATTCCTGATCTTACAGTCTGCCTTGTCGTGGTCCATGTACTTACTTGTCTGCCTGTACAGTACTTTCCCTGTAACCGTGCCATTACATTCTGCATTCCATTGAAGTTTTTCCTTTAGTACCACCTTGATGTATTTCTGTATGGAATGATCTGCCAGAGAGCTATGCAAACAAAAGTACACCCATGACTGCATGTTTAGGCACCCATGATTGTGTGGTCATCTATAAATTCACTGATGACAGAACTGTTGTTGGCATCATCTCAGATGGCGAGAAGGAAGTGTACAAGAGTGCGATAGATTGGATGGTTGAGAGGTGATGAAAAAACAATCTTACACTCAACATCAGTAAGGTCAAGGAACTGACTGTGGATTTCAGGAAGGGGAAATCGGGAGAACACACACCCGCACTCATCAAGGGTCAGCAGTGGAAAAAGTGAGCAGCTTCATGTTCCCGAGTGTCAAGATGCCCAACGTATTGATGCAGTGATGAAGAAGGCATGCTAGCATCTATATTTCATTAAGACTTTGAGAAGATCTGGTATGTAACTAAAGACTCGGGAAATTTTCTACAGAGGTACTGTGGGGAGTATTCTAACTGGGTATATCACTGCCTGATATGGAGGGGCCATTGCACAGGATTGAAAAAAGCTGCAGAGGGTTGTAAACTCAGCCAGCTCCACCATGGGCACTAGCCTCCCAACACTGAGGACATCTTTAAAAAAGAGATGCCTCAAGCTGGTGGCATCTATCTTCAACAACATTCCCTCTAACATTTTTTTACAGCTGCGCAGGATTGTTCCGAGCAGGATTTTTTTTCACAGCCTAATGACTGTACGGCACTTTAAACTGTTTGTTAGTGATGAGCTACTGACTTCCATTCTGTGTTTATTGTTACAATTTGTAAGAGTTGTAACTTGAAACACTGACAATGTAAATATGTTGACGTTCTAAAATGTTCCAAAGTAAAGATTGTGTTGCATTTATTATTTAGAAAATTCCTGGATCATATTCATTAACACATAATTAATTACAGGGTATCTCACAATTACATTAGCACAGATTTCAAAGTTACATTAACATTATATAAAAGGAAATTCCAGCTGCACAGCAATAAAGACGATGTGCGCGAGAGCATTTCAGTTGCATGCCCGCATGACTTAGAGGGAACAGTGATCATTAAGGACCCCCCCCCCAATCACCCAGGGCATGCCCTCTTCTCATACCTACCATCAAGGAAGAGGTACAGGAACCTAAAGACATACATTTAACATTTCAGGAACAGTTTCTTCCCCTCTGCCATACGATTTCTGAACATACTACACTGCCTCACTATTTCGCTCTTATTTTATACTATTTGGTTATTTTTTATGTATTTCTTAATTTTGATTTAGAGTAATTTTTATCTATCGCACTGTACTGCTGCTACAAAACAATTAATTTCACAACATATGTCAATGATAATGAAGCTGATTCTGATTTTTGTTCCCTCTATCTCAGTAGACGTGGCAATAATAAACCAATTATCAACTATCAATTTGGTCTATCCTTCCATGATGGGCAGCTTGATTTAGCAGATGTTGTAATCAGTTCAAGAATGGTCAGGAAAAAATTTGGCCCAACTGGCCAATGTTTATAATCCTAAAGGTTTCCTTCTAGCTTACAAGATCTCAGTTAATCAACAATCGTCATCAAATGGGACATTGAAAATGCATGCCAAAAGGGCCATGTTACGATAGTCTTGTGGGACTTCAATATGCAGGTAGGCTGGGAAAATCAGTGGTGCTGGATTATAGAAGAGGGAATTTCTAGAATGCCTATGAGATGGCTTTTTAGAGGAGCTTGTGGTTGAGCCTCTAGGGGATCCGCTATTCTGGATTGGCTGTTGTACAATGAACCAGAATTGATTAGAGAGCTTAAGGTAAAATAACCCTTAGGGGCTAGTGAGCATAAAATGATCAAGTTCTCCCTGAAATTTGAAAAGGAGAAGCTCAAGTCAGATATATCAGTATTACAGTGGAGTAAAGGGAATTACAGAGGCAAGAGAGGAGATGGCCAGAATTGATTGGAAAACCACAATGGCAGGGATGATGGCAGAGCAGCACTGGCTAGAAGGCACAGATTATATACATCCCAAAGAAGAAGAAGCATTCGAAAGGAAAGATGACATAACCATGGCTAAGAAGAGAAGTCAAAGCCAACATAAAAGCCAGAGAGAGGGCATATAATAGAGCTAAGATCAGTGGGAAGTTAGAGGATTGGGAAGCTTTTAAAATCCAACAGAAAGCAACTAAAAAGTCATTAAGAAGGTAAAGATGAAATACAAAAGTAAGCTACCAATAATATTAAAGAGGATACCAAAAAACTCTTCAGATACATAAAGTATAAAAGAGAAGTGAGAGTGTCTATTAGACCACTGGAAAACAATGCTAGAGATGGGGGATAATGAAATTGCAGACAAACTAAATAAGTATTTTGCATCAGTTTTCACTGCAGGAGGCACTAGCAGTATGGTGGAAGTTTCAGGTATCAGCATGCATGAAGTGTGTGAAGTTACCATAACTAGAGAGAAGGTTCTTGGGAAGCTGAAACGTTTGAAGGTATTTAAGTCACCTGGACCAGACAGTGTACACCCCAGGGTAATGAAAGAGGTGGTTGAAGAGATTATGGAGACATTAGTAATGGTCTTTCAAGAATCACTAGTTTCTGGAATGGTTTAAGATACTGGAAAATTGTAAATGTTACTCTATTCTTCAAGATGGGAGGGAGGCAGAAGAAAGAAAACTATAGGCTAGTTAGTCTGACCTCAGTGGTTGGGAAGATGTTGGAGTCGATTATTAGGGATGAGGTCTCAGGGTACCTGGAGGCACATGATAAAATAAGCCATAGTCAGCATAGTTTCCTCAAGGGAAAATCTTGCCTTACAAGTCTGTTGGAATTCTTTGAAGAAGTAACAGGCAGGATAGATAAAGGAGTTGATGTTATGTACTTGGATTTTCAGAAGGCCTTTGACAAGGTGCCACCCATGCAGCAGTTTAATAAACTTCGAGCCTATGATATTACAGGAAAGATTCTAGCATGGATTAAGCAGTGGCTGATTGGCAGGACGCAAAGTGTGAAGATAAAGGGAGCCTTTTCTGGCTGGCTGCCAGTAACTAGTGGTGTTCCACAAGGGTGTTTGTTGACCGATTCTTTTTATATGTCAGTGATTTGGATAGTGGAGTTGATGGCTTTGTTGAAAAGTTTGCAAACAATATTAAGATAGGTGGACAGGCAGGTAGTTTTGAGGAAGTAGAGAGGCTACACAAGGAGTTAGACAGATTAGGAGAATGGGCAATAAAATGGCAGATGGAATACAGTGTTGGGAAATGTATGGTCATGCACTTTGATAGAAGAAATAAAAGGGTCAACTGTTTTCTAAATGGAGAGAAAATACAAAAACTGAGGTGCAAAGGGACTTGGGAGTCCTTGTGCAGGATTCCCTAAAGGTTATTTGCAGGTTGAGTCTGTGATGAGGAAGGCAAATGCAATGTTAGTATTCAGTTCAAGGGGACTGGAATATAAAACAAGGATGTTATGTTAAAACTTTATAGAGCACGGGTGAGGCCTCACTTGGAGTATTGTGAGCAGGTTTGGGCTCCTTATCTTAGTAAAGGTGTGCTGAAACTGGAGAGGGTTCAAAGGGGGGTTCACGAAAATGATTACAGGATTGAATGACTTGTCATATGAAGAGCGTTTGATGACTCTGGGCCTGTATTCACTGGAATTCAGAAGAATGAGGGCTGACCTCATTGAAACCTATCAAATGGTGAAAGGCCTTGATAGAGTGGACGTGGAGAGGATGTTTCCTCTGGTGGGAGAGCTTAAGACTCAGAGGACACAGCATCAGAATAGAGGCGTGTCATTTTAAACTGAAAATGAGGAGTAATTTCTTCAGCCACAGAATGGTGAATCTGTGGATTTATTTGCCATAAGCCCCTGTCTTTATGTATATAAAGGCTGAGTCTTTATGTATATTTAAGGCAGAGGTTGATAGATTTGTGATTGGTCAGGGCATGAAGGGATACAGGGAGAGGCAGGAGGTTGGGGTTAAGAAGAAAATTGGATCACCCATGATGAAATGGGGGAGCAGACTGATAGGCGAAATGGCCTAATTCTGCTCTATCTTATGGTTTTATGGCCTAATCTTCAATGGCTTAGTCCCAATACAGTCCCCATCTATTTACCAGCATGAGTGCAGGTCTATGCCTACAAGGAGCCTGATACCATCTACCATGCTAACACTTCCCTTCTTCCATACTGGAATGCTAAGTCTTGAGTGCATAATATCTACACCATCCTCTTCAGTTATTCTGGTTTTTACATAGCATCTTTCCAATCATTGGACTTTATCAGCAAGACAGAGAAGGGCTGGGTGGATGGGAGCAGAACCACCAGCCACAGGTTGTGTTCAGTGTGGGGAAAGCTGGGGAAGTGCGAGGTCATGTAAGTTTGGTTGGGGGTCCGCATGCATGATCCCAAAATGTTAACTTGCTGGTTGAGTCGGCAGCAAGGAAAGCAAAGGCAATGTTAACATTAATTTGGGGAGGACCAGAATATAAAAGCAAGGATGTAATGCTGAATCTTTGTAAGGCAATGGACAAACCGCAGTTGGAGTATTGTGAGCAATTTTGGGCTACTTATCTAACAAAGGATGTGTTGGTATTGGAGAGAGTCCAGGCTCACAAGAATGATCACGGGAATGAAAGTGTTAATGTATGAGTGGTGTTTGGTGAACCTGGGCCTCTACTCAATGGAGTTCCAGATAAATGAAAGGGTTTTTCATTTAAACCTATCAAATAATGAAAGGCCTAGATTGAGCGAGCATGGAAAGGATGTTTCCTACAGTGCAGGAGTCTAGGACCAGAAGAAATAGCCTCAGAATGGATGGACCTCCATTTAGAAGAGATATGATGACGATTTTTTTTTAGCCAAAGGGTGGTGAATGTGTGGAATTCATCGCCACAGGTGGCTGCGGAGGCCAAATCACTGAGTATATTTAAAGCAGAAGTAATTGATTAGTCAAGGCTTCAAAGGTTATGTGGAGAAGGCAGAAAAATACGGTTGAGTGGGATAATAAATCAGCCATGATTAAATGGCGGAGCAGACTCCATGGGCCAAATTCTGTTCCTATGCCTTATGGTCTTATGCACATTGGTCAGAAAAATCAAAAGGCATATGATTATCCCAATGGAGGGAGACTGCAAGAGGTGTTCCAGTTCATGAATCACAAAAGGATAGCTAACAGGTCCAACAAATATTGAAGGCAACCTAAGATTTTTGTTGCAAGGGGTTGAAATTTAAAAATAGAGAGAATTTGTTAACACAAGAGAATCTGCAGATGCTGGAAATCCAAAGCAAAACACACAAAATGCTGGAGGAACTCAGCAGGTCAGGCAGCATCTACGGAGGGGAATAAACAGTCGACATTTTGGGCCGAGACCCTTCACGAGGACCAAAAAGAAAAAGGATAGAAACCAGAATAAGGTGGTGGGGGAGGGGAATGAGGACGTTAGGATGTGACAGGTGAAGCAAAATGGGTGGGGGAGGAGGTATGAAGTAAGAAGCTGGGAGGTGATAGGTAGAAAAGATAAAGGGCTCAAGAAGGATTCTGATAGGAGAGGAGAGTGGACGATAGGAGAAAAGGAACAAAGAGGCACACCAGGGGAAGTGATAGGCAGGTGAGGAAAAGAGGCACCTTGTGAACTATTTCCAGAAACTTCAGTCACCTCTATTCTGCTATCATCCCTGCAAGTATCCCCCTCCAATCCACCTGGGCAAGCTCCTCTCTCATACCTCTGTAAATCCCTTTATTCCATTGTGATACAGATACATGTGAGTTATGCTTCTCTCTCTCAACTTGTCTTTATGTCTATTTAAGGAAGAGGTTGATGGATTCTTGATTGGTCAGGGCATGAAGGGATACAGGTGGAAGGCAGGAGATTGGGGTTGAGAGGAAAAAATGGATCAGTCATGACGAAATGGCAGAGCAGACCCAATGGGCTGAATGGCCTAATTCTGCTTCTATTTTGTTATGGTTTTATGCTTCTATGGTCTTAAAAGAAGGTACCATCACATTGGAGGCAGTACAATGGAGATTCACTAGGTTAATCCCAAAGATAAGTGGGCTGATTTATCAAGAGACAGGAAGTGCTTGTATTCCCTGGAGTTGAAAGAATGAGAAGGTACCTTATCTCAAGGGGGTTTGATATGACAGGTGTTGGAGATTCTTGAAAATGGGAACATAAACATAAAGTTCAAAATTAAAAGTAAATTTATAATCAAAGTACATATATGTCACCATGTACTATCCTAGATTCATTATCCTGTGGGCATCACAGTAATTACAAGGAAACACAATAGAATCAATGAAAAACCGCACACAACAAAGGTGGACAAACAACCAATGTGCTAAAGGCAACACATTGTGCAAATACAAAAAGAAAGAACAAATAAATCTATAAGTGAGCAATGAATATCAAGAACATGAGTTGTAGAGTCCTTCTAAGTGAGCCTACGCATTGTGGAACCAGTTCAGTGTCGAGGTGAGTGAAGTTGCCAATGATGTTTCAGGAGTCTGATGGTTGAGGGCTGGTGTGGGACCTAAGGCTGCTGTACCTCCTGCCTGATGGCAGCTGAGAGAAGAAAGCACGGCGAGGATGGTGAAAGTCCTGGATGATGGATGCTGGATGCTGCTTTCCTGTGACAACGCTCCTTGTAGATGTGGACATTTTCTTACCGTGCCAATGGCCTGTTCTTCATCAAGTTATGGTATCGTTTGCACTGTTGTAACTATATGTTATACTAACGTAATTATGTGGTTTTTGTCAGTTTTTCAGTCTTGGTCTGTCCTGTGTTTCTGTGATATCACACCGGAGGAAAATTGTATCATTTCTTAATACACGCATTACTAAATGACAATAAAAGAGGACTGCGTGTCCTCATAATCTAATAATCTAAGATAATGGGCTAGTCTCTTCAAACTGAGAAATGTAGAAATTTATTCTTGCAAATGGCGTTAAATGTCTGGAATTCTCTGCCCTCCTGGGTGATAGAAGCTGGGTCACTGGAAGAATTTAAAGTGGAGGTAGATAATATTTGATAGATCAAGGAATGGAGGAGAATGGAAAAGTGACAAAGAGGTTTTGAGGCCAGTATAGATTGCCCATGATCATGTTAATATTGAGGCAGGCTCCAAGGGCCTGATGGCCTACTCCTGTCCCTATTTTCTTGAGCTCTTCTGTTCTCTGGTTCACAAACTGTAACCACTTCTTCCCAGTTGCTGTTCAAAGCTCTGGAACTCCCCACACAAATGCAGGGTGTGATTACCACCTGAAAGTGTCAAGAATGGGGATGGGAAATGAATACTGTCCAGCAGGTGAAATAAAATACCTACACTCAGCGGCCAGTTTATAGCTACCTCCAAGTGAAGTGGCTAGTGTGTGTATTTCTGTACATTTGTGGTCTTTTGCTGCTGTAGCCCATCCCCTTCAAGATTTGACATGCTGTGCATCAAAGATGATCTTCTGCACACCACTGTTGTAATGCGTGGTCAGTTGAGTTACTGTCACTTTCCTGTCAGTTTGAACTAATCTGGCCATTCCCCTCTGACCTCTCTCATTAACAAGGTATGTTTGCCCACAGAATAACCACTCATGGGATGCTTTTTTTTGTTTTTCACACCACTCACCGTAAATTCTACAGACTGTTGTGCGTGAAAATCCCGTCAGTTTCTGAGATACTGAAACTACCGAATCTGGCACCATTAATCTTTCCACAGTCAAAGTCACTTAGATCACATTTCTTCCTCATTTTGATGTTTGGTCTGAACAACAACTGAACCTTTTGACCACGTCTGCATGCTTTTATGCATTGAGTTGCTGCCACTTGAATGGTTAATTACATATTTGTATTAACAAGCAGGTGTATAGGTGTACCTAACAACTGGCCACTGACCGATAATATCTTCCCAACTCTTTTCAATGTATTCCTACTTGGGAAAAGAGAACATTGAACAGTTTCTTCTTATTTATTTATTGAGCTATAGTGCGGAGTAGGTCCTTCTGGCCCTTCGAGCTGTCCCACCCAACACCCCCTGATTTAAGTTTAGCCTAATCACGGGACAATTTACAATGACCAACTAATCTACCAGCTAGTACATCTTTGGACTATGAGAGGAAACCAGAGCTCCCGGAGGAATTCCATGCAGTCATGGGGAGAATGTGCAAACTCCTTACAGACAGTGGCAGGAATTGAGCTGGGGTACTTGGAAAGGGAAGGGAGCATATAGCCCAGTATAGACTAGTTGGGCCGAATGGCCCTCTTCTATGCTAGTTATCCTTATAATTCTATCATCATTCTGAGGCTCTATACTGAACATGTTTATCACACAGAAGATTCATTTGTTTCCCTTTGAAACATCCAAATAATTTCCCCGCAAGATTATTCAGTACATATTCATCCAAGCTAAATGTCAGCTCCAGCTTTCTTTGTTTAAGGTACTAATTTATTTTCAATCCCTTCCTCTGTCTTTATCTGTCATGCATGTGCCAAGCCCTGTGAGGCTCAGACCAGATGAGATATCTGCCTCTGTGTAATGCCAACCCGGCTCCGTAACCAATGGCAACCAAAGCTCTAAGGAGATAAGCTCCCTCATTCCTTGAGGGAAAATATTTAGGAAGGAGGCTAAATACATTTGCACCTTAAATTGGGCACAGGGGACTTTGGTATGTGGGAACGCACAAAGTGGGAAGGAGCTGCAGGTTACTTGTTCACCTGTGTAATTGTCATGTTCACCCCCCCACCACCACCTTTACTACCCCGCGAAGCTTTGGCTATTCCCCACATCCTACGCCCCCCCCCATCATGGAAAAAACACAATTTCCTCTATCCCCACTGCGTCTGTTCTCAGGATGAAACTTTCCATTCCAGAACATCAGAGATGTCCTCTCTTTTCAAAGAACCGAATTTCCCATCTACTACCACCAGTGCTGCCCTCGCCCAGACATCTGTCCTCAGCCTGTCCTCCCATCGTCATGACAGGGATAAGGTTCCCCTTGTCCTTTTCTACCATCCCATGAGCCTCTGCACCTAGCACGTTATTCTCTGTAACTTCTGCCATCTACAATAGGATCCTACCACTAAGCACATCTTTCTCTTCCTCTCTCCCTGCTTTCCATAGGGATTACCCTCTACGTGACTCCCTTGTCCACTAGTCCCTCCTCACTGAATTTCCTCCTGCTACTTATCGCTGCAAGCAGGACAGTTGCTACACCTGTTCCCTCACCACGATTCGGGGCCCCAAACAGCCCTTCCAGGTGAGGCAACACTTTCCCTGCAAGCCTGCCAGTGTTATCTACCAGATCAGGTGCTCCCGGGGTGGCCTCCTCTGCATCGCGAGGCGCAGTGCAGATTGGGGCACCATCTTATTGAGCACCTTCATTCTGTCCACTGCAAAAGGCAGAATATTCCGATGGCCACCCAATTCAATTCAACTTCACATTAAATTTCCGACATGTCTGTCCACGGTCTTCACTACTGCCACAATGAGGCCACTCTCAGGTTGGAGGAGCAACACCTTATATTCTGTATGGGTAGCCTCCAACCTGGTGGCATGAACATCAATTTCTACAACTTCCATTCATTTCTCCTTCCTTCTCTCTTTTTCCATTCCTCATTTGATTACCCTCTCACCCCTTTTCCCTCACCCGCCTGTCACCCCCTCCTTCTCTTTCTCTCATCGTCCATTCTCATCTCCTACTAGATTCCTTCTTCTTTGGCCCTTTACTTTTTCCACCGATCCCCTCCCAGCTTCTCACTTCATCTCCCACTCCCCCTCTCACCCACCTTCCCCTCACCTGGCTTTGTCAATCACCGGCAAGCTTCTGCTCTTTCCCCTCCCCCACCTTCTTATTTTGGCTTCTGCCCCCTTCCCATCCAGTTCTGATGAAGGGTACTGGTCTGAAACACAATTGTTTATTCCTCTCCATAGTTGCCACCTGACCTGCTGAGTTCCTCCATCATTTTGTGTGTGCTACTCAGGAATTCCAGCATCTGTAGAATCTCTTGTGTTTATGATTCATTAGCTGGATTACTCAGCAATGGGTAACACTGTGAGTGGCTCAGACCAATTAAATTCGTAATGTTCAAAGGAGATTTATAAATATGCCAGAAGTGATGGGGTGGCAAGGGGAGATGACAGACAAGGTGAGCAGTCACTGTGCCCTTATACTCAGTAATAGAGACCATAAATGCAGTATTAGGCCATTCAGCCCGTTGAGTCTGCTCCTCCATTCCACCATGGCTGATTTATTATCCCTCTCAACCCTATTTTCCTGCCTTCCCACTGTAACCTTTGACACCCTTACTAATCAAGAACCTAACAATCTCCGCTTAAATAGACCCAATGATCTGGCCTCCACAGCTGTTTGTGGAAATGAATTCCTCAGATTCACCAGCCTCAGGCTAAAGACATTCCATCTCTATTCTCTTCTAATGGGATATCCTTCCATTCTGAGACTGTGCCCTCTGGTCCTAGACTCTCTCACTACAGGAAACTCATCCAGTCGCTCTGGGCATTTCAATATTCGGTAGGTCTCCGAACTCTGAACTCCAAACTCCGGTACACCCCAATAACTACTATGCCAGCGGGGCTTTTCAATGACATCCACCCTCATTCTTCTAAACTCCTGTGAGTACAGGCCCAGAGTCATCAAATGCTCCTCATGTGTTAACCCTTTCATTTCCGGGATCATTCTTGCGAACCTCCACTGGACTCTCTCCGATGCCAACATACTCTTTTTCTTGGATTTGGGCCTCAGCACTGATCACATCACTTCAAATGCAATCTGACCGATGCCTTATAAAGCCTCAGTGAGGGGTGATTAATGCAGAGGTCAAGATCAAGATGGAACAGACACTCACAAACACATATAGGCATGAGTTTGGACAGGAGAACGCATAGGTTCCAGGTCTCCAGAGGATGAGAGTTTACACCAGTCCAGCTTCCGGGAGATAAGGTGAATCCTTTATAAGAATGGCTTGTTTGAAATTCAAAAGAACTGCAGTTGCTAGAAATCTGAAATAGAAGAACAGAAAATGTTGGAAACACTCAGCAGATCAGGCAGTATCCATGGAAAGGGAGAAAGAATTACCATTTCCCAAACACAAGAGATTCTGCAGATGCTGGAAATCCATTGCAACATACACAAAATGTTGGAGGAGCTCACCATGTCAGGCAGCCTCTATGGAATATATGCACAGAAGAACTCGGAGTTGGCCATTTGGCCTGTCAAGCCTGTTCCATCAATCAATAAGATCATGGCTGATCTGGCCATGGACTCAGCTTCAGCTATCTGTCTTTTCCCCATAACCCTTAATTCTCCTGCTATGCAAAAATTTATCTCATTATGTCTTAAATATATTTAATGAACTAGCCTCCTTTGGTTCCTGTGCAGAAAATTCCACAGGTTCACTGCTGTCTGGGAAAAGCCTCGTCTGCATCCTAAACCTGTTCCCCCAAACCTTGAGGCTATGTCCCCTAGTTCTCATCTCCCTCACCAGTGGAAGCAACTTTGCCACCTCAATTTTATATATCTCTTTCATAATTTTATATGTCTTTATAAGATCCCATCCTATTCTTCTGAATTCTAGTGAGTATAGTCTCAGCATAGGGTGGTGGAGTGGAGATACGTCTCTACCAAAGGAGGTGTAAGATGCTCCTTCCCTCTGCTGGCCTGCAGATCTCCTGTGGGTAAGGTATAGCACCTGCTTAGCCCCCCAATCTGGGTCATGTTATGCTATGGGAGCAGGTGGTGGATGGTTGATTGAGCTGTTGGAGCATATCACAAGACCTGGTTATGTGACCACTGGCACCAGGCAGACAATGGCTGGGGTCACCCGTCTTGTAAAGATACTGGCCAGAAGAAGGTAATGGCAACCACTTCTCTAGAAAAATTTGCCAAGAACAATCATTAGATTATTCAACTTTATTGTCATTGTGCTGAGTACAGATACAAAGCCAGTGAAATGCATTTAGCATCTGACCAGAAATGCAAAGAATAGTTATTTACAAAGTAACTGTGAATAAAAAAAGTGCTACAGCACACAAATATAAAAGTACTGAGACAGTACAATATGGATGCAATATTGCTTAGCGCTGTGATGAGAGGTTCAGCAGTGACACAGCCTCAGGGAAGAAGCTCTTCCTGTGCCTGCTGGTGTAGGAGCGGAGGCTCCAGTAGCGCCTTCTGGATGGGAGGAGAGTAAAAAGTCCATGGTTAGGGTGAGATGCATCCTTGATAATGCTTTTCGCCCTGCCCAGGCAGCACTTATGGTAGATGTTCTCAATGGTGGGCAATTGGGTGCCGATAATCCGCTGGGCAGTTTTCACCACACGCTGGAGTGCTTTGCGGTCCGATACGGGACAATTGCCATATCACTCTGAGATGCAGTTGGTGAGTATGCTCTCAATGGTACAACGGTAAGAATCCGTCAGTATCCTGGGACAGAGGTGAGCTTTCTTCATGCTCCGCAGGAAATAAAAGCGCTGTTGCGCCATTTTGATCAGGATGGAGGAGTTCAGGGACCAGGTGAGATCCTCGGAAATGTGGACACCAAGGAATTTGAAGCTTGATAGCGTGCCTGAAGTCCACAATGATCTCCTTGGTCTTCTGGGTGTTAAGTGCCAGACTGTTGTCAGCACACCACGCAGCCAGGTGCTGGACCTCGTCCCCGTAGGCTGTCTCGTCATCCCCTCTGATCAGACTAACCACCGCGGTGTCGTCTGCGAACTTGATTATGGAGTTAGAACCATGTACAGGTACGCAGTCATAGGTGAAGAGGGAGTACAGAAGAGGGCTCAGCACACAGCCTTGCGGATCATTATACCATGATCTCCTGTGTCATACGACATGGCACATGATGATGATGGTGGTCATGGTGGGGGATAAACTGTTGACATTTAGGGCCAAGTCCTGATGAAGGGTGTCAGCCTGAAACATCAACAGTTTCTTCCCCTTCATAGATGCTGCCTGGCCTGCTGAGTTCCTCTAGCATTTTCTGTTTTTACTGAAGGCAGCTTGTTTGATATGTTATATTCATCAAAATGGAGAGACACGATGGTGTAGTTGTTGGTACAATGCTTTACACAACAGGCGACCCAGGTTCAATTCCCGCTGCTGCCTGTAATGAGTTTCTCCCCGTGTTTGCGTGGGTTTCCTTTGGGTGCTCAGGTTTCTTCCCACGGTCCAAAGATGTACAGGCAAATTGTCCTGTGATTAGGCTCAGATTAACATTGGGGGATTGCTGGGTGGCGTGGCTCAGCAGTCTGGAAGAGCCTATTCCGCTCTGTATCTAAATAAATAAAATAAATGTTGAATTACAAAAATTATCACAGACTCTGTGTCCAATGTCCTGGCTGACAGAGGCATTGGACAACAATCCACCCATGAGGCTTCGTGCTGACCCAGAGGGGTAACTGGTGAAACCCTCCCCATAATGTAGCTTTTAATGTCAGGTGCTGCATCAAGTAGGCATCCAACATTGAAGCTGGAAAGAGAACCAAAAAAATTTGGGAGGATATTGCCAGGATTCTAGGGACTGCGTTTTAGGGAGAGGTTGAGCAGGTTGGGCAGGTTGGGACATTAGAGTGTAGGAGAATGAGGGATGATCTTATAGAGATACATAAAACCATGAAGAACATAGATAGGGAAAAATGCACTCAGTCTTTTTCCCCAGGGAAAGGGAATCAAAAACTAAAGAAATTCCATCTCTACTGGATTTAACAGGAAACTGAGAGTCACAGAGGATGATCTCTATATGGAATAAGCTGCCAGAGGAAGTGGTCGAGGCAGGTACATTTCCTCTCAGGTCCCCTTTAAATCCTGACTTAAGTCCTGATGAAGGGTCTTGCTGTGAAACATCACCTCCTTAGATGCTGCCGGACCTGCTGAGTTCCTCCAGTATTTTGTGTGTATTGCTCTGGGTTTCCAGCATCTACAGAATCTCTTGTGTTTACCCTTAAAGTCTTTCACCTTAAAACTAGACCCCCTTGTTTTGGACTCTTCTGTTCTGGGAGTAAAACTGTGACTGTGTCATAACGGGGTGGCTGGGGATGAACCCAAGTGCAAGACACAGACACTGAAGTACTAGGGACAGGACTAGGATACAGGGCGAGGGCTAGGACATGGACATGAAAACCAGGAACCCGGAACAGAACTGGACAAGAGAGCTAGGAGCCTGAGCTTGAGCCAGAGACTGGACAAGGATCCAGAACCTGGGTCTTGCCTCTGGCTCAGACCCCCAGAACTATGCAAGGATGTGACTTGGCTGGCAGGTAGGACGAGGCTGGAGTCTTCAGACTTGTGGCGAGGCTTGAGACCAGAGACCTGAGGCTCGACTCGGCTAGAGACTTGAGGCGAGGCTTGGCTAGAGGCTTGGGGTCTTGAAGCTCCTCCTGGGCAGGGCGCGGTACTCCTGGGCAGGACAGGGATCACCTGGGCAGGGTGTGGATCTCCACTTGATGGAGGCAAGGGACAGGAAGGGACAGAACCCACCGCAGGGTAACAGCAATCTGGCCTGGCTTACCCGACGGAAGCAAGGGACAGGAAGGGACAGGACCCACTGTAGGGTAACGGCAATCTGACCTGGCTTACCCGATGGAAACAAGGGACAGGAAGGGACAGGACCCCCCGCAGGGTAACAGCAAGACGGCCTGACTTAACTGGCGGAGGCAAGGGACAGGAAGGGAGCTAGGTACAGGGAGGCTCCAAGACAAGACTTCAGGCGAGACGAAGCGAGAGTTACCAGCAAGACAAGGCAAGGCTTCAAGCAATGCAAGGCGAGACAAGGGTTACTGGCAAGACAAGGCAAGGCTTCAGGCGAGGATACATAAGGCAGGGGAAGGGATACAAGGAGTAAGGACAAGAACAATCCAGCAGCCATGCCCTGGTCTCTGGAGGCATTTATGCAGCCAGCCCCAACGAGAATCATCTGCCTCAATTAGTGCTCCACAGGAACCGAAACAGAGTATACAGGAAAACCTGGAGCAAGGGTCGATGGACCGGACCGTGAACCGGAATGCAGACTTCACGGACCAGACCATGATAGACTGTCCACCTTATCATGATTTTATTTACCTCTGTAGGCTCAGCCTCCTATCCTCCATGTGGGCAATGTACTTAAGGAAATCTGGAATACTGAATCCAATATCATCATCACAAAACTAGCTGTACTTATGGCAGCTTTTCAGTGTAAAACATGCTCCAATGCAAATCATACCAAAGCATGCGTGTCCGCATCAAATGCTGCTACGGACCTGTTCTCTCCTATGTGGATCAAGGTTACTGTGGAACATTGAAGGAGTGTTGAATTATCGAAAAGCTGGTGAGTCCAAGTTTACCTCCATGATGTGCCAGGGATGTAACTAACTTACTTAATGCCCATTACACCACTGGCACTTAGGGCAGCAATGACAGTCCTCCATTAATGCCGGTGTTCAGGGATTGCTTCATTGTGTCAATAGCTTCTTTTCAGTTTTCACCACTATCAGTCATGCAAGTCCCGGGTGGAGACCCAGGAATACTGTCACACTCAGATGTAGAAGGATTCCTCATTGCTGTTTCTGTAACAATATTTTTGACCAGTTAGGGTTATTAGCCCTGAGCTGAAAGCCTGAACCTGGAGAACTAGTGCACCACTCTTAGTCTGGCCTCTGCCTCTTGGCCTGTTTGGCGTATCAAGAGCCAAAGCATAAAGCCCTGATTCCAGCCAACATAGCTCTCTGGGTCATTGAGATATGCAAGCCTCCAAACCCAACAACAAGTTTGTGGCCTTCTTGGAGACCAGGGATGTTGCAATTCTATAAAACCCTGGTTAGACCACACATGAAGTACTGTGTTCAATTCTGGTTGCCTCTTTATAGGAAGAATGTTTTTATTTTTATTTACTTATTTAGAGATACAGCACAGTTGGGTGGCAGGGTGGAGATACCTCTCCACCAAAGGAGGTGTATGTAGGTGTAGTACCTGCTTATCTCACCCCTCCCCCCGATCAGGGCCACGTGAAGCCATGGGGGCAGGTGGTGGATGGTCGTATGGGCAGTTGGTGCATATCACAAGTCCTAGCTATGCGACCACCGATGCCAGGCAGACAATCTCCGAAGAGTGTTGATAATGACTGGGGTCACCCGTCTTGTAAAAAGGCTGTGCAGAAGAAGGCAATGGCAAACCACTTCTGTAGAAAAATTTGTCAAGAACAATTGTGGTCATGGGCCATGATCACCGACTCATACAACACAGCACATAATGAATGAATGGCAACACGGTAACAGGTCCTTCTGGCCCATGTGACCAATTAACCAACTAACCCGTACACCTTCGGTATGTAGAAGCACCCGGAAGAAACCCACGTGGTCATGGAGAGAACATACAAACTCCTTGTTCTAATGAGGTACTGCATATCACATCTAACAGCCTTTGTCAAAGCTGGAGACCAACCACAGCTCAGCCCAGATGACCAGCAGGCTCGCTCACCACAGTGTCTGACTGGCTATGAGCGTCGATCATGGCAAGCAATTAAAGTTGCCTGACTTCATCGCATCATCATCCCTGAGGCCTGACATGGCCATTCTGCCAGAAACCTCAAAGCGGGTGCTCATGGTAGAACTATCAGGTCCCTGGTAAGACCAGATTGAGAAGGCATTTGAGCGTAAGAAAGCCAAATACCAAGAACTGGTAGAGCAGTACCAGAAACAGGGATGGACGGCACGACGTGAACCTACAGAGGTGGGGTGTAGATGTTTTGCTGGCTGCCCACTGTGCAGAAACTACTCTCTCCTTGGCATGATGTGGGCTGCAAAGAAAAGAGTCATCAGGACCGTCACAGAGGCTGCTGTCTGAGCCTCAAGATAGCTATGGATTAAGCATTGTAACCTGTGGACCAGTGTTGCTGCGGCACAAGCCAGGGCCTCATCAGCCCTGGCTGGGTGGCCTGGGTGAGAGTGTTTGATTGTTGAAAGACCCAAAGCACCCAATCACCCCAGGTTACATCACTGATGATGCATCCCAGCACCTCCTCGGTGTATCTCAGCGTCAGTATTTTATACAGAATCCTTCAGATAAATTGCCAAACCATTACAACTTCTTATCCATTTCAATAATAATGCTGGGGTTCTATATTTCAAGGATAAATAGTATTAATGTAAAATAAAGTGACAAATAAATCAAATGAATAACTGCACTCTCCATGTGAAGAGCTAGATCTTCAAAGCGACTGTTACTGCTCTTCACCCAGTGACTTCCTGGCCCTTATCTACACACAGGAATGAACTAAAAATGTCTTTTCACACATATTTTGCATAATACTTGAGATAAAATTCATCCTTTTGGCTTATTTTAATAAAAATAACAAACCATCTAATTTTTGCTGGTTGCGTGGGAGTTCTGATAGCATAAATAATGGGCAATCAAGAAATTGTTCTGCACATTGTGTCTTTGGTGTTGCGAGGCTTGGATAATTCATTGGAACAATAATATTGTGATGCTATTACAGATCCAGAGTTTGGAACTCAATTCTGGCAGCATCTATAAAGGGATTGTACATTCTCCCTGTGACTGCATTGGTTTCCTCCCACAGTCCAAAGACGTACTGGTTAGTAGGTTAGTTGGTTATTGTCCTGTGATTAAGCTAGTGTTAAATAGGTGGGTTTCTGAGCAGTGTAGCTCCACGGACAGCCGTGAAGGCCAAGTCATTGAATAGATTTAAAGCAGAGGTTGATAAGTTCTTGGTTAGTCAGGGCGTCAAAAGTTACAGGGAGAAGGCAGGAGAATGGGCTGAAAGCAATAATAAATCAGCCAGGATGGAATGGCGGAGCAGAGTCGAGGGGCCGAGTAGCCTAGTTCTGCTCCTATGTCTTATGGTCTTATGGCCTGTCGGGTCAGAAAGCCTGTTCAATGCTGCATCTCTAAATAAAAATATCTTAAAAGCAGAAAGACATTTCAAGGCGGGGGGACTTTGGAAAAAGTTAGTGTCTTGGTAGCAGAAGGTATTGTTGTCAGAGAAGGAATGGTTATCCTCAGGGATGAGGTGGAGGACAAACCTGCGGGAGTGAAGATATACTCACTGGCCACTTTATTAAGTTAATGCAAATAGTCATAGTCATAGTCATACTTTATTGATCCCTGGGGAAATTGGTTTTCATTACAGTTGCACCATAAATAATAAATAGTAATAGAAATAGTAACAGAAAAATAGTAGTAGATAGTAAATAGTAATAGTCATAGAAATAATAAATAGTAATAGAATAGTAATAGAAAAATAGTAATAAATAGTTAATCAGTCATTATAATAAATATCTAATAAGTCATTCATGGGGCAGTAACTCAATGCATAAAAGCATGTAGACATGGTCAAGAAGCTCACTTGTTGTTCAGACCAAACATCAGAATCATGAAGAAATGTGATCTAAGTGACTTTAACTGCAGAGTGATTGTTGGTGCCAGACGACGTGTTTTGAGTATCTCAGAAACTGCTGATCTGGAATTTTCACACACAACAGTCTCTAGAGTTTACAGAGAATGGTGCAAAAAAACAAAACTCATCCAGTAACCAGCAGATCTGTGGTCTTGTTAATGAGAGAGGTCAGAGGAGAATGGCCTGATTGGTTGAATCTGACAGGAAGGTGACAGTAACCCAAATAACCATGCTTTACAACAGTGGTGTGCAGGAGAGCATCTCTGAATGCATAATACATTGAAACTTGAAGTGGTTGGGCTACAGCAGCAGAAGACCACAAACATATACTCAGTAACACTTCATTAGGTAGAGGAGGTACCTTATAAAGTGGCCACTGAGTGTATGTCAAGGTGTTATTGGGATGAAGCGGATACCAAAGGTGGCGAGATATTAGGCTAAGCAAGGATTTGAACGAAGAATGTTAAAATTTTGGTTTTATATGGTGGGTATGCTGTTGAATAAAATCTGAAATACAGCCTCGTTTTATTCTGCTATTAAAATAACCCACAATACAAAATGTGTAAAAATACTTCAGATAATGACTTATTCATAGCCAATAAAACTACTGAATCACACAAAGCTAGACCAGCTTTAAAATATATTGAATCTCAATATATTACAGTCAAAAATATGTGGTACATTAATATCACTCTGTTTTTCAACCTGAGTAATAAATTTGATTAGATACAATTTACCATGTTACCAAGATAAAGGTAGACTTTATACATCTCCTCCCTCACTTCCACTCAGGGCCCCAAACAGTCCTTCCAGGTGAGGCAACACTTCACCAGCAAACCTGCTGGGGTTGTCTATTGTGTCTGGTGCTGCCGATGCAGCCTCCACTACATTGGTGATACCCGTCACAAATTGGGGGACAGCTTCAGCAAGCACCTCTGCACCATCCGCCACAAGCAGGCCTTCCTGGTGGCCAAATATTTTAATTTCGTGGTTAATAAATAATAGGTGTTTTTTTAGGCTTTTGTATCTTCTGCTCAATCAGCGTGAGATGGGAGAAGAGAGGATGTCTAGGGTTTGAGTGTTGGAAAACAGATGTACCTAAAAAACAACACACATTAAAATTGCTGGTGAACGCAGCAGGCTGGGCAGCACCTCTAGGAAGAGGTACAGTCGACGTTTCAGGCCGAGACCCTTCGTCAGGACCTAGAAAACGTTAATTGCCTGGAAGTGGCGTTGCAGTTAGACAAGATGGCAAGGAAGGCTTTTGGCATGCTGGCCCTCATCAGTCAGAACAGTAAGTATAGAAGATGGGATGTTGCAGTTGTACAAGACATTGGTGAGGCTCTATTTGGAGTTTTGCATTCAGTTTTGGTTACTTTGTTATAGAGAACATACTATACCTTTATGCTGAAAAGAGTAGAGATTTACCAGAATATTGCTGGGACTGGAGGAAGTGAGTTAGGGAGGGAGGTGAGCCAGTTGTCACTTCTTTCATTTGAGCATAGGAGAAACAGGGGTGATCATACAGAGGTGTATAAAATGATGAGGGATATAGATAGGATAAATGTGCAGTCTTTTTCCCTAGAGTCGGAGAATCCATGGTCAGTTTACGGACTGAGCTGCTAGAGGAAGTGGTTGAGGTAGGTATATTAACCACATTTGAAAGATTTTGTACAGGTACGTAAATAGGTAAGTTTCTCAAAGTTCAAAGTAAATTCATTATCAAGTACATACGTCAACATATGCTAACGTGAGATTCATTTTCTTTTGGGCATTCATAGTAGAACAAAGAAATACAATAGAATCAATGAAAAACTACACAGAAACAAAACTGACAAGCAACCAGTGAGCAAAAGACAAACTGTGCAAAAACAAAAAGAACTAATAATATAAAATTTAAGTAAATAATGTTGATGTTTACAAGAAAATGGACACAGGATTGACAAAAATATCTAGCTTAGATCGGCATCTTGATCAGTGTGGACCAGTTGGCCGAAGGTCCCATTTCTCTGCAGTCGTCTCCATGACTCTGTGATACAGGTTGAAAATGGAAAAGCCTGCAAAAGCTCAGTCCTTCACACGAAAAGCCCTCCTCACCATTGAGCACATCTACAAGGAGTTCTGCTGCAAGCAAGCAACATTCATCATCAAGGACCCCCATCACCCAGGCCATTCTCTCCTCCCAATACTGCCACCAGGTTCAGGATCAGTTATTACCCTTCATCTGTCATGCTCCTGAACCAGCAAGGATAACTTCACTCCTCTCAACACTGAACTGATTCCACAACCTATGGTCTTACTTTCAGATTCTACAACTGATGTTCTCAGTATTGTATGTTTATTTATTTATTATTACTTTTATTTTTTCTCAGCTCAAGCTGGTAAATAAAACCTGATGTACGGGCATAGCCAAGCAGCTCATTTGTCAATTGCTAGGAACTTTCGGACTATTCTAGTGGTGTTTAACATTGTATCTTTCTGAAGATTTACGTAGGTATTACTGTGTAGCCCTAATTGTTTAATGCTATTGTGTAGTGCCTTTGGGATGACACCAGTTGAAGATATTACTATTGGGACAATGTGTACCCCATTCTTCTTTACAAAACTGCTCAGGGTCTGTCAGATTGCATGGGGATCATGAGTGAACAGCCCTTTTCAAGTCCAGCCACAAATCCTCAATTAGATTGAGGTCTGGACCATGATTTGGCCACTTCAGGTCATTAACTTTGTTGTTTTTAAGCTATTCCTATGTGGCTTTGGCTTTATGCTTGGGGTCATCGTCTTGCTGAAAAACAAATCTTCTCCCGAGTCCCAGTTCTCTTGCAGACTGCATCAGGCTTTCCTCCAGGATTTCCCTGTATTTTGTTACATTCATTTTACCCTCTACCTTCACAAGCCTTCCATGGCTTCCTGCAGCCACCACCATGATTCTCGGTAGGGATGGTGTGTTTTTGATGATGCGTGGTGTTTGGCTTAAACCAAACATAGCATTTACTCTGATGGCCAAAAAGCTCAATTTTGGTTTCATCAGACCATAGAACCTTCATCCAGCTGACTTCAGAGTCTTCCACATGCCTTCTGGCAAACTCTAACTGATATTTCATGTGAGCTTTTTTTTTCAACAGTGGCTTTCTCTTTGCCACTCTCCCATAAAGCTGTGACTGGTGAAGCACCTGGGCAACAGTTGTTGTATGCACAGTCTCTCCCATCTCAGCCACTGAAGCTTGTAACTCCTCCAGAGTTGTTGTAGGTCTCTTGGTGGCCTCGCTCACTGGTCCCCTTCTTGCAGTTTTTGAGGATTGCCTGCTCAAGGCAGATTTACAGCTGTCATATTCTTTCTATTTCTTGATGATTGACTTAATTGTACTCCAAGGGATAGTCAGTGACTTGGAAATGTTCTTGTATCCACCATCTCCTGACTTGTGCTTTTCAATAACCTTTTTACAGAGTTGCTTAGAGTGTTCTTTTGTCTTCATGGTGTAGTTTTTGCCAGGATACTGACTCACCAGCAGTTGGACCTTCCAGATACAGGTGTACTTTTACTACAATCAATTGAAGCACTTTAACAGCACACAGGTTTATATATAGCTAGGACACCTTAACTAACTTTGTGACTTCTAAAACTAATTGGCTGCAACAGTGAAGATTTGGTGTGCCATTTTAAAGGAGATGAATCCTTATGCAATCAATTATTTTTTGTTTTCTATTTGTAATTAATTTAGATCACTTTGCAGAGATCTGTTTTCACTTTGGCAGGAAAGTTTTTTTTCTATTGATCAGAGTCAAAAAAAAACAAATTAAATCCATTGTGATTCAATGTTGTAAAACAATAAAACATGGAAACTTCCAAGGGATGTGAATACTTTTTAGAGGTACTGTATGAAGTAAGTTTTACTTGCTTGTTTATCTGGTATTATTTTTTCCAGAAGGTTATTATGGATTGTCCTATCTGTAATAACTGATCGGTCATAATATAATTTGTGGTATTCTGACTCTAAAACTGGATCAGGCTTATATTTATAGTAAGGTGTGATTTCACTTATTGTTACTATTTGTATTTGCACCGTCTGTCTTCTTTTGCATATTGGCTGTTTTTCAGTCTGTGTGTGAACGTTTTCATTGATTCTATGTTATTTCTTTGTTCTACTGTGAATGCTTGCAAGAAATTGAACCTCAGGGTTGTATATGGTAGCATGTATGTATTTTGATAATATACTTACTTTGAAATTTGAACATAGAAAGGATGAGGAAGAGGCCAGTGTGGAGGATAAAGTCTGGCAGAGACCCGTTGGTCAAATGGCCTGCATTTGTCCTGTAAACTTTATGCAATTCTATATCAATTAACTCTTATTCCACACTGAGTCCTGATGTTGTGATACATTGCTCCAGAGTGCCTTTTCATTATTTTAGACTTTCTTTGAGCTAATAACTGGTAATTAGTGGCATTCAATACTATAAAAGGTACACTCTGATACCAATTATACACAGAGAGTGAGTTTATTTTTTTTTAAACAAAATGGTTTTTAAAAGCTTGTCCTTCTGCCAATGAGCTTGAGGTAATGTATGTGCTGTAGGATGTGTCACATTTTCATCGAGAAAAGCGGCTTCCAACCAGGCACCTCATGAATAGACTGCCTAAAGATACTTAACCAACTTAAAAACAAACCTTGCATCTAACCTTTATTCTGCAACAATATTCATTCAGAAGATGCAGTTATTTCTGACTGTCCCAGTTGCTTTTCACCCCTCTCCCATTGCCCCTGGTGTGAATGGAATTCCAATATCTTCTGGCATTTTCCAGTAAGATCGCAGCGTGTATGTCACAGTGGCCTCTTCGGGTCCAACAAATGGTGCAAATATGTGTCTTCAATGTTTTTCTGGTGATCATAAGATCCTGACGGACATCGTTAATATAAAATACTGCAAGTTTGGTTAATTTGGTTGATAGTGAACGATACTGGGGGAGCTACATGTCCTTGGTTGTGGCGTGAACCAAGCCATCATGCCACAGTGTAGCCTCTTACAGCCACCCAGGGGAGGAGGCACCAGAGCAGAACTGAGGCTTACTTACTGCCCAATATGTCGCTGGCATTTAGGGCAGTAATGTAGGTCCTCCATCTCGTGGTGTTCAGGGCTTCCTTCATCATGTCAGGAGCTTAGAAACATAGAAAAACCTACAGCACAATACAGGCCCTTCAGCCCACAAAATTGTGCCGAACATGCCCCTACCTTAGAAATTACTAGGCTTACCCATAGCCCTCTATTTTTCTAAGCTCCATGTACCTACCCAAAAGTCTCTTAAAAGAACCTATCGTATCCACCTCCACCACCGTCGCCGGCAGCCCATTCCATGCACTCACCAATCTCTGAGTAAAAAACTTAACCCTGACATCCCCTCTGTACCTACTTCCCAGCATCTTAAACTTGTGTCCTCTTGTGGCAACCATTTCAGCCCTGGGAAAAAGCCTCTGACTATCCACACGATCAATGCCTCTCATCATCTTATACACCTCTATCAGGTCACCTCTCGTCCTCCATTGCTCCAAGGAGAAAAGGCCGAGTTCACTCAAACTGTTAACCTGTTTTCATAAGGCAAGAGCTTCCTGTTGGTTTTCACTACTGTCAGTCAAGCAAGTCCCAAGTGGAGACCCAGCAATACCACCGTACACAGATGTAGAAGGATGCTTCATTGCTGTTTCTGTAACAATTTTGTTTTACCAGTCAGGGTTGTTAGCCCTGAGCTGAACCCCAAAACTTGGAGGACCAATGGATCACTCTTAGTCTGGCCTCTACCCTTTGACCTGTTTGGCATGGATGACCCTCCCAAGAGCCAAAGCATGAAGCCCTGACTCCTACCAGCCTAGCTCTCCAGTTCATTGATGCACACAAGCCTCAAAAACATGACAAGGTTGTGGACCTCTTGGAGAAGAAGTGCGGCGGGCATGCTGAAATCTATACCAGGTTGGGGTCTGGCTCCTGTAGGTTGGCTCTTCGGGTGGTGCTGCTCTCCAGTCTGGGCTCCCTGGAAGACAAGCTGGATGGTGTTTGTCTGCAGCTTATCCAGTGTGAGATCAGGAACTACTGTGTTTGTTCTTGCAGAAACGTGGCTCCGGAACAACGTCCTACGCACCATCAATCGACAGGCCATGCCACTTATGGAGTTGTGCAAATATTACTTTATGTGACTACTGCTGGGTCGTAACTAAATGTGCTGTGTGTGGCTCCATGTACTGTGTTTTGCACCTTGACCCCGGAGGAACCTGTTTCGTTCAGCTGTATGCACGTGTATTGTTGAATGACAATTAAATTTCACCTTAAACTTGAATAGTTTAGTGCAATCAGTTGAGTCAGGTATGATGTTCTCTTAAGAGATTGTCTATTGGTGATTCTTCAGGTGCTGCAGAGGTCTATCCAGGATCCTCACATTCTGGTGCAGTGTGGGACTAAGGGCTTCCAGCCCTCATAACCCTGCCTCCTTTGCCACTTGCTGATGGCTATGGGACCCCTTAATGGAGAATGCCTGTGTGTGACTTGGTTTATCGAGGGTAACCCCCACACTGTCATTGACAGATCGGGGTCAGGGTCTTGTGGCATGGAGTGCAAAACTTCATTGCTGCAGCCTTGCTCCACCTTCACTGCTGTTGTGCTCTACCATCATCTTCCACTAGCTCCACGTTGAGATGTTGGTTGTCTAGAACCTCCCCCTTGCCCTTACGGCCATGGATAACTGTACCAGGAGCTAAATTCCAGATGATGTCTATCTCAGGAAGTCACAAGCCGCTCCACTATGATGAGGTGACGAATCTTGGAGAAGAATGAAATACCAAGCCATTTTGGAGGGGAGTTATCACCACACTGTTGTGGGTCATCAGTTATCAAGCTGGAAGACAGATTTCCATAATACCATAAAACATAGGAGCCGAATTAGGTCATTTGGTCCATCACATCTGCTCCGCCATTCGATCATAGCTGATTTATTATCCCTCTCAACCTCATTAGAGCCCATAGAGTCATAGAAAAGTACAACACAGAAGAGGCCCTTTGGCCCATCTAGTCTTTGCTGAACCATTTAAACTGCCTAGTGCCATCAACCTACAGGGGGACCATAGCCCTCTATACCCCTACCATGGAGTTCATTTGCACTGGCAGCTCATTCCACATTGTCACAACCCTCTAAGTGAAGATGTTTTCCCTCATGTTGCCCTTAAACTTTTCACCTTCACCCTCACCCATGAGCTCTAGTTGTAGTCCCACCCACCCAATTACTGTACATGATCCATTCTCCTCTCCTAACAGATTCTTTCCTCTCCAGTTCTTTACCTGGCTTCAATGTTTAAGAGAAGTTTGAATAGGTACAAAGATGGTAGAACTATGGTTGATGGGAGTAGGCTGTTTAAATGTTTTGGCACAGACTAGATGGGCTGAATGGCCTGCTTCTGCACTGTATTTTTCTAGGACTCTGTGACTAATAGGAATTTGCTGTGGTATGTTGACGAGACAGGAAACAAAAAACAACACATTTAGATTTCACAAAATAAAGAATTATGTAAAAAAAATTTCAAAGTTAAAGTACAAATATGGAATAAAATGTGCATAAATACATAAATAGCAGCATGTATTTACAATGTAAACAGCATTGTAAATAATGTTTTAAAGTGTTTACAATCCAGTGACAGGGTAATAGATAGAGAGGGGTAGGGGCAAACTGGAGTGGTTGATCAGCTTAACTGCCTGAGGGAAGACATTTTTAAGATGACATGCTTTCCAGAAGGGAGACTTTGGAAAATGCAGTTTGCTGGGTGGGTTGAGTCTGCAATCGTTTTTTTCTGTCTGCGTCTGTTGTCCTGGACACAGACAAGTCCCGGAGTGAGGGTTGACTGCAGCCAATGATCTTTTCTGCTGACCTGACAGTTCACTGTAGTTTTCATATACTGTGAGAGGATGCTGCACCAGACCAGACAGTAATGTCTGATGTGAGGATGCTCCCTATGATAACAGTGTAGAATTGCACCACCACGGTCAATTCGAATGGCACAGATATAACCCACTACACAGCTGGACAATCAGTGAAAGTTACTAACTTTTACAATATATGCTGAAGGTGATCAAATACTCGCCTTAAACATGAATGAAGCATCACACTAACACACACAAAATGCTGGAGGAACTCAGCAGGCCAGGCAACATCTATAGAAAAGAGCACAGTCAATGTTTCGGGCTGAAACCCTTTGGCAGGACTGGAAAAAAAGCTGTGGAGTAGATTTAAAAGGTGGGAGGAGGGGAGGGAGAAACAGAAGGTGATGGGTGAAACCTGAAGGGGGAGAGTTCCGGCCCGAAACGTTGACTGATCTTTTCCACGGATGCTGCCTGACCTGCTGAGTTCCTCCAGCGTGTTGTGAGTGTTGCTTTGACCCCAGCATCTGCAGATTATTTTGTGTGTTGATGAAATAAAGAGCTGGGAAGTTGATTGGTGAAAGAGAATCAGGGCTGGAGAAGTGGGGGTGGGGGTGGGGTGGTCTGATAGAATAGGACGGAAGGCCATGGAAGAAAGAAAAGGGGGAGGAGCATCAGTGGGAGGTGATGGGTGGGCAAGGAGATAAGGTGAGAGAGGGAAGAGGGGATGGGGAATGGTGAAGGAGGGCGGGGGTCACTTCCGGTAATGTCAACTGTACTCTTTTCCATAGATGCTGTCTGGCCTTCTGAGTTTCTCCAGCATTTTGTGTGTGTTGCTTGAATTTCCAGCATCTGCAGATTTTCTCTTGTTTGTGAAGAATCACAGTGTCTCTTCGTTGATATTCCCTCTTCTGCCTTATCCCTGTGACCTTTGACACTCTTACTAATCAAGAACCTTTCTACCTCCACTTAAATATTCCAATGACTTGCCTTCCACAGCCACCTGTGGCAACAAATTTCACAGATTCACGACCCGCTAGCTAAAAAAACTCTTCCTAATCTCAGTTATAAAGGGATGAGTTGGCCTGAACTGAACACAATATTCCAAGAACCTTCTTAAAAAAGTGCCACATCAGTTCTGTAACTCAAGCCAATCCCTGGGCTTTGACAGGGGTAACTTCTGGGAAACTACTTAACCCTATTCAAACGCTATCAGCTCTATAGGTGTAATTTTTAATGTGAAATTTCCTGTAATTATAGAATATTCTGTATTTTTCTAGGGGCTTCTTAGTTTTTCTGCATCAGGCATCATGCCTCTTGAGTCTAAGCTCCCAGGAGATCAGCAGTTTCTGAGATACTCAAACCACCCTATCTGGCACCTACAATCATTCCACAATCAATGTCACTTAGATCGCATTTTTTAACCATTCTAATGTTTGGTCTGAACAACAACTGAACCTCTTGACGATACAGGAATGCTTTTATGCATTGTGTTGCTGCCACTCAAACATGTATATATATCTCATCTTCATTTATTTTATTTTATTTAGAGATACAGCATGGAGTAAGCTCGTCTGGCCCTTCGAGCTGTGCTGCCCCAGGAACCCCAACAACCCTAATTTAACCCTAACCTAATCACGGGCCAATTTACAATGACCAATTAACCTGCCCGGTACGTCTTTGGACTGTGGGAGGATGCCAGAGCACCTGGAGAAAAGCCACACATTCTCCGGGGAGAATATATGAACTCCTTACAGAGGATGCCAGAATTGAACTCCAAACTCCACCTAAGACTTATCCATAAGATAAAGATGCATAGAGTTGGGGGTGATGTATTAGCATGGATAGAGGATTGGTTAACCAATAGAAAGCAGAGAGTTGGGATACATGGGTGTTACTCTGGTTGGCAATCAGTGGTGAGTGGTGTGCCGCAGGGGTCGGTGCTGGACCCAAAACTGTTCGCAATATACATTAACGATCTGGAAGAGGGGATTGAGTGTAGTGTATCTAAGTTTGCTGATGATACTAAATTGAGTGGAAAAGCAAATTGTGTCGCAGATATGGAGAGTCTGCAGAGAGATATAGATAGGTTAAGTGAGTGGGCAATGTTGGTAAATGCGAGATCATCCACTTGGGAAGGAAAAATGGAAGAGCTGATTTATATTTAAATGGTAAAAAAATTGCAGCATGCTGCTGTGCAGAAGGACGGGAGTGCTTGTGCATGAATCACAAAAGGTTGGTTTGCGGGGGCAGCAAGCTATCAAGATGGGATGTTGACCTTCATGGCTAGGGGGATTGAATTTAAGAGCAGGGAGGTTATGCTGCCACTGTACAGGATTCTGGGGAGGCTGCACCTGGATTGCTGTGTGCAGTTCTGGTCTCTTTACTTGAGGAAGGATATACCGGCTTTGGAGGCAGTGCAGAGGAGGTTCACCAGGTTGATTCCAGAGATGAGGGGGTTAGACTATGAAGAGAGATTGAATCACCTGGGACTGTATTCGCTGGAATTCAGAAGAATGAGAGGAGATCTTACAGAAACATATAAAATTATGAAAGGAATAGATAAGATAGAGGCTGGAAAGTTGTTTCCACTGGTAGGTGAGACTAGAGCTAGGGGATATAGCATTAAGGTTCTGGGGAGTAGATTTAGGACGGAGATGAGGAGCAACTGCTTTTCCCAGAGGGCAGTGAATCTGTGGAATTCTCTGCCCAATGAAGCAGTGGAGGCTACCTCAGTAAATATATTTAAGACAAGGTTGGATAGATTTTTGCATAGACGGGGAATTACGGGTTGTGGGGAAAAGGCAGGTAGGTGGAGATGAGTCCATGGCCAGATCAGTCATGATCTTATTGAATGGCAGACAGACTCGATGGGCCAGATGGTCGACTCCTGCTCCTGTTTCCTACGTTCTTATAACTCCGATGCTTTGAGCTGTAATAGCGTTGTGCTAACCACTAGGCTACAGTGGCCCCAAAATGTTCCTAGATCATTACATCACAGTATAGGCCCTTCAGCCCACAATGTTGTGCCAACCTTTTACCCAATCTAAAATCAATCTCTCTTGTATAGCACTTTGTTTTCCTTATTGTAATTTATAGTATATTTTTATGTATTGCACTGGAAAACAACAGATCTCACCACATATGTCAGTGGCAGTAAAGCTGCCTCCGATATGCACAGGGATCTTCAGCCCTATCGGGACCTGCAGAACTCAGGGAAGGTAAGTAAGTCACAGGCGACTTCAATCGAATCAGGGATAGTTTCACCAGCAGCAGTCACTTGAACCTGACTTCACGAGTCCAGATCCAACTGGTTGAGTTACCAGTGTAAAGATGGACGTTGCCTCTTTGTTTCCCCCCCACCCACGCCGACCCCCTTCCTTTCCAGTCGTGATGAAGGATCTCGACATCAATGCTGCCAGACCTGCTGAGTTCCTCCGGCATGTTGTGTGTGTTAATCACTCAGAAACACTGGTTCCTTGCAAGGTATCCACTTACTCTCCTTCCCCACCCAAGTGCCAGCTCAGACTCAACCGTGACATTTCCTCTTTTTTTTTCAGTCTGTTGCCTCCCGTCCAATGCAAAAAAAAAATAGGGGAAATGCAACTTATCCTCAGTCGTGTCGAAACTGTTCAATAACACAGTAGTCTTCGGTCATTCCTTTAAAACATGTGATAGGTGTCTCAAATGCACGCTTGTTAACCACTGCCAGAGTATTTGCAGAAAACTTAAACCGAAGCAATAGAACTACGTGAACTTATTTATTACTCTAAATATAAACTTGTCTTGGTGCAAAGATTTTTTTTAATAGAAACAGTGTTCAGGGTGGAAAGTAAGTTTGCAGATAGTGTCAAAGCAACGCTGTCGCCGCTGAGATCCGCTCACGTCCTGAGCTGAGAGCTCTTCCCTCTCTCTCTCGTAATCTCGCGTTAGCGGCGCTACATTTGTCCTCTCCTGCTACTGACAGGCGAGTGCACGCCAACCCATTTCCAGGTTTTCCATTTCAACATGGCCACTACCGCAACGTGTACCAGGTTCAGCGAGGAGTACCAGTTATGCGAAGAGCTTGGAAAGTATGCCTTCCTTGCCCTTCCTTCAAATAATCGCCCCGGTTCTTTTGCATTTCAGTCGCCCCACACCCTTCCCCTGTCTTTCTGCACTACAATCCTATGTTTGTTTCTCTCTCTCTCTCTCTTTCTCTCTCCTAGGGGGGCATTTTCCGTTGTTCGCAGATGTGTGAAATTATCCACAGGGCAAGAGTATGCCGCGAAGATCATTAACACCAAGAAGCTGTCCGCCAGAGGTGAGTGCCCCCGGTGTGTTGAGGGCGTGGGGAAGGGTAGGATGAGGAGGGGGCAAGAAGGTGGAGCGGTTGGAGGTTTCTATGGACTGCAGAATGGGGGCATGTGATAATGACTGGGGGTCAATGCTGCAGAGGAGTTGGGGGGAACAATCTCTTTAAAAACAACCTTATTATAATAAAGGGTGATGGCAGACAGGCGCCTGACACGAGAGAGACCTCAAATGTATCTGTCCAGCCTTTGAAGCGACGCTTCTGCCTTATATTTTAATTGAAGTGTGAATATTATTTTAATGTTCAGTGCTGTGTGCAATAGTTTGCATTATGTTGGGTTATAGGTTTCGTCTGCCCGGTGTTAAATTATGTCTGGACGAGTTATTGATGCGGTGTCCACAGTTATACCAGCGATTGTAAAACTTTGTATAGGAAAGATGTCTCGTAATGGAAAGCCCTTTGGTGCGTGTGTGTGTGTATGTATGTATATTATATATATATATATTATATGGGTCGAGTAGCTGGATTTGTTTCGTTAGAACTGGAGGAGTGGAATTGGGATTAGTTTAGGGATAACAAGGTTCCCCGCACCAGTTTGTGTGTGTGTTGGGAGGAGAGAACCTGCTGTTGGCGTGAGGGTAGGTGCTTCCGAGCACCGACATGCACCTAATTGTGGCGTTAAACACATTGGGGGTTTGTTTTGCACTGTGGTTTCCGGAATAAGCCCAAACCTCCGGACAGACAAAAGAAAATCCAGCGCCTGAGCTAACAAAACCTCCTTTAAATAATTTACAGAGCCCGCAGGAATCAATGGTGACCGGAACTAGGTACATATTTACTGTCAGATGGATTAGTTATGCCAGAATCGTATTGCAGTTTCAACTTTATACACTGTGGTTTCAAACCAATAAATACTTGCTTTGCTACTTGTATGGTGCATGTCACTTTTTAAATGGTACAGTTGTACTTGGGATTGCAGTCGGCACAAACTGAGTCCTGTATACCGAGCCCTATATGTTTGCTGGTAACGTCTTCCAAAAGAAATCCGCGCATTGCAAGTTTAACCATTGCCCAGGCCAGAGGGGTAGACAACAGTCACAATTTTGTGTTGGTGAGCGGCTAAATTGAAGTCAAATAGTAGATGAAACGGTTTAAAGCAGCGTTTTCCACAATTGTCACTGTCTTTGCAAGAAAAACAACAAAAGTTCGTTGCAGCGCAGAAATCAACCACTTGACAAGTGGTTATTGTCCGGAGTAGCAGTGATCAACTATTAAAGTGACCCCGACACACCTTTAGATCAATGTTTTGGTTTTTAAGATGCGTGGGACTGTGAAGTAAAGGTCAGAGACATTTTTCTCTTTAATGTGTGTGGCCTCACTTATTTGGGGTATGAGGTTGCGTAGGGGGGAAAGAGGGGAGATCAATTCTCTGGCTGTTTGGGAGGGAGGGGGTCACTTCAGCCGCAATGCAGGTGTCGGTTGTACATCAGGGAGGGGTCAATGAATTATTGGTGTGACTCTGTCAAAAAAAATAAGAACATATTTGCGAAAAAGCCCCGAGTTACAGCGTTGCATTTTGCAGTGTAATAAATTAACGAAAGACATGCAGCGTGCCTCTTTCTTATCCTCCAATCTTTCGGCCTCAGGTGATGAATCACACTGTCCACATCTAAATCACGCACTTGCTGCGACACAGCCGGCTATTTTTAGTCCTGTCTTCCCGGCTATTTTGTTCAGCCGGGCCACAAGCTGTAAATGTCATTCGCAGGCTTTGCTCTATCTTGTGCGCGCCACGTTTGCAGTGAGGTGTCATTGTCTTTCATTCTCTTTAAGGAAAGAACGGCTTAGATTTCAAATGTTTTTCAGTGAAATGTTGCCTTTTCATGAAATGGGCCCTTTGTATTAAAGTGGCGCGGTTGGTCACCTCCTCTCATCCCTCCAGCCGCTCTCTCTGCTCTTCGGGAAATGCTGCTTTAATGTCAAATGCTAGATGGCATGAGTTGGGAGATGCAAGCAGGGACTGACTTCCTGGCGTTTTCTATGTGAGCAAGTGTTTTTATTCCCCATCTAGAGGTAATATTGAAATACGGCGGTAGGGGGCACTCTTCTCGTCCATCACAGCTTTATAAGGGCAGCGCGTTGCGTTGCCTTCTGGCACTTTTGTGTAATAGTGTTTGTTTAAAGAGTATTTTAAAAAAATATTGCAAACGCATCTGTGTGTTTCAGCATCTGGAAGTAATCCCCGCAGCTTTTTTTTTCAAGTAGCTAAAGCCATTTCAGGATTAGCGTAGATCCACTTTACAAGTCCGGTGTGCATTGTTAACCTTTTAAAATTCCCCACTTGAATTTTTTTACACCATCTGCAGTGCTGTGTTTTGGCAGAATACTTGCTAGGCAAGGTCAGGCAAAGTGGTCTGCACGCCCCGGGTTTGTTGTTTCTTCAGCTCAGTGCGGCGAACCTGGTGCAATGCACAAGCTACCAGCCTGTCATAACTACTGCTGCATATCCACCTCTCTGGTTCTTCCCTTGCCTTCTGTCCTGGTGTAAGGTGGGCAGGCCCATTCAAGTTTATTGTTACCAGAATTCATATCCAAGGTAGAAATACCAAGACAATTAGCTTTTTAGAGATACAGCATGGTATCAGGCCGTTCTGGCCCAAGGAGCCTGTGCTGCTCAATTACACCAGTGCCAGGTTCAGAAACAGGTTTATGATTACTGACCTGGAGAGCCTGAGGTTCCCCACCACCAGGTTCATGAACAGTTGTAACCCCTTAAACATTCGGCTTCTGAATGAGTGTGGATAACTTCACTCAGTTCAACACCAAACGGATTCCACAACCTGTGGGCTCTATAACTCACTTCTCAATATTATTTGATACTTATTTATTGTTATTGTTTTGATTTTCTTTTTGCCTTTGCATGATTTGTTGCCTTGCACATTGGTTGTTAGTCCTGAGTCCTGAAGAAGGGTCTCGGCCTGAAACATTGATTGCTTATTCATTTCCATAGACTCTGCCTGACCTGCTGAGTTCCTCCAGCAATCTGCGTATGCTACTCTGGTTGTTTGTCCATCTTTGTGCACAGTTTATCATTGGTTCTATTGTGTTTCTTTGTATCTACTGTGAATGGTTGAAAGAAAGGGAATCTCGGGGTAGTTTATGGTGACATATATATACTTTGATAATAAATTTATTTTGAAAAATGACTGGGGACACCTCACTGCTGCAGCCTTCCTCTACCTTTGTGATGTGTCACCATCTCCTGCCAGCTCCACCTTTGAGGTTTCGTTTGGATCACTGTTTACTTGGAAGCTCCCTCTGTTGACCGGCGGTCGCCAGGGGTGACCCCAGCAGGCACTAAGCCCCAGATGGCTAAACCAGACGGCATTGCTCGCGGGATCTCAGGACCACAGGAACCTCCCCATCGTGACAAAATGACGATCTTCAGAGAAGGCCATCACGTGACCTAATTTATGTCTTTAATTAGAATTCTTTGTGGAGGGAATGCGGTCTCTGAGACATTAACTAGATACCTCATCTGCTCTGTCAGGTGGATGCAAAAGATCCCATGGTGGGAGAGTGGGGGGGGGGGAGTTCCCCTGAGGTTTTATTGGACTAATAGTTAACTCAGTCTGCAACACTAAAGAGGAAAGCCTGTTTGTCGCTGTTCTTTGAGGATTCTCTGTGTAGAAATTGTCTGTCACATCTCTTACAATATTGACTGCACATCAAAAGTGCTTAATTGTTTCTGGCAGAGCCCATGACCAGCGACCATCACCGTATGAGTCTTTGAATCTTGCTTATTGGGCAGGCTCCCTGACAGAAAAACACTTTTTACGTGGGGTGGAAGCTTTCCTTTGGGACTTAAGTTTGTATTTTTCCATTTGGGAATCAGATATTTTACAGTTTGAGACTGTGGACTGAAGATCTCCCAGTGTCTGTTTAATTAAAGCATCCTAGCTGAATGCACCATGGCTTGTATGGCAACTGCACTGCCCCGACCACAAACAGCAGAGAGTTGTAGACAGAGCTCAACAAGTCATTGAAAACAACCTCCCCCCCCCCCCCCCACCCCATGGACACTGTCTGCACTTCTCGGTGCCTCAGGAAAGCTGCCAGCATAACCAAGGACCCCACCCTCCCCGGACATTCTCTCTTCTCCCCTCTCCCATCAGGCAGAAGATACAAAAGTCTGAAAGCTTGTACCACCAGGATCAATGACAGCTTCTACCCCTACTATTAAGACTATTGAACGGTCCCCCTAGTATGATACGATGGACTCCTGACCTCACAATTACCTTGTTATAACCTTTCACTTTATTGTCTATCTGCATTGCACTTTCTCTGTAACTGTACTACTTTATTCTGCATTCTGTTGTTGTTTTCCCTTGTACTACCTCAATGCACCGAACTGCAATGTTGACAATACTGCCTTTAAGCCAAGTCGTAAGTCTCTTGTGGCAAAGATGCAGAAGATCCATGGCCTTCCCTGCTCTCCTTGTTCTGTGGATAAATATTAAGTCTGTTCATTTCCTCATATTTATTAAAGTTTGATTATTGATGTTTGTGCATGTGACTGTTCTGCTAATTGTTGATTGCTTATGGCTATTTGCACTATTGTCTTGTAAATTTTTGGTTGCTATTGTGTTGCCTGTTATGGTATTGTTCTCTGTTTTATGTTTGAGACTGAACCACAGTCAATTTTAGTATGTTTCACACTGATAATAAAGTGATTCTGGTGGGTGCAGCATAACGAAATTAGCAGTGGTTGTGTTCAGGAGCAAATTGTTCACTTTAGGGCTACTGGAAATCTTTGTAACCATAAATAAGATAGCATCATTAAACATATTATTCCTGTGGCTGTAAGCTCATAAACCAAATTACTTGCTTTTGTTTAAGGGCAGGTATTTGTTACTGCTCTGTGAAAGCTTGACTTCATGTTGTCTTTTGCCGAACGTTGTCATGGCCCTAACCCGAGCTTTGTTTCCAAGACCCAGAGCATTAAATGCTGCAGTTTTCATGTTATCTGCTGGAATTCGATGCAGTCCATTAAAATCTCTGCACAGAATTCTACATGTGGCTCTTGGCACTCTTCCCAGTTTGTTTCACCTGCAAACCATGAGCTAGTCAAACCTACTCAGCCAGCTTCAATATTTCATAATACTTGGAAAAACCAAATTTGAACTTAGCACAAAAACAAGCCCTTTGGCCCAATGAGCCACTTTGTCTAATCCTAACTTAATCTCATTTTTCTCTCTGTTCTCTCCAATGTCCCTGTGATTTTTCCTCTTCCCATATGCTAAAGGCAAATTGCAATGTAGAAAATGGCCAAATAGCACAATGGTCTGTATACTTCTGAGATTTATTGATTTATTTAGAGATGCCGCATGGAACAGACCCGTCTGGCCCAATGAGCCTCACCACCACCCAGCAATCCACCTATTTATTGCCAGCCTAATCATGGGCCAGTGACAGATCTCAAAAATGAAGGAGACGTTGGCTCACTAATTCACCTGACAAGGGTGTACAGCAGAGACATCGGGATGTCATTTGGTCTGGAAAATGTAGTGAAAAGAAGCAAACTTATCAAGACTGAAGAGGTCGATTTGCTTGAAGGCCCCATACCAGATGTACAGGACAGCTACAAATACCTGGGGAACCTGCAGACTCATGGAAGCCACAACGAAGACCCAAGGAAAGCTGCAACATCCAAGTACCTCCAAAGCGTGAGACAGGTCCTAAAGAGTCAGCTGAATGGGAAGAACAAGATCAGAGCCATCGACACATTCACCTTATCACCTACCAGTTATCAGGTACCCAGCCGCAATAGTGTGCTGGCCAGGGAACGAACTGGAAACCGTTGATATCAAGACCTGGAAACTACTAACAGTACATGGAGGATTCTATCCAAAGTCCTGTACACCCACCGGAATAAAGGAGGACGGGGACTTGGAGGTGTCAAGGCCACAGTCCTGGAAGAAATGTAAAACATCTATGAATATGTCAGGAAGATGGCCCCTAAGGATGACCTGCTGGAAGAATTCCTCAGACAGCAGGCAGGGGATATGGAACTGGAAGTGGGTGAAGCAGAGCCAGAGGACCAGAGGCCAGGCAGGACAAGCCACTGCACAGGACGGACCATTGCAGATATCAGAGGTGGCTGACATAAGGAAGTCCTACCAATGGCTGGAACAAGAACAGACACTGAGCAAAGAGCAATAAAAGCAGCGGTCAATCATACCAGACAAGACCTAGGATGCAGACCGTGCAAGGAATCCACTGAAACCATCCAGCACGTAGTAGCAGGGTGCAAGATGCAGGCAGGGACAGCATACTCTGAACGGCACAACCGAGTTGTAGGAATTGTGTACAGAAACATCTGCACGGAGTATGGATTGGACTCTCCTAAGTCCGAATAGGAAGCACCTGAGAAAGTAGTGGAAAATGACAGGGGAAAAAATGAGGTAGTGTTCATGGAACTGAAACTGCTTACAGATGGCGCCAAATTGAACTCTGAACTCTGCAACGCCGTGAGCAGTTAATTGGACGCTATTCCAACTGTGCTGCATGTGATGTGAGGAAACCAGAGCACCCAGAGGAAAAGGCTGTCCACCACGGGAAGAAGGTGCAAATTCCACACCCCATTTCAGGATTGAACCTGTGACTCTGGTGCTGTGAGGCAGTGATTCTGTGAGCTGGGCCACTTTAGAGAGGCAAGGTTTCATAATTAGCCAAGTTTTTTTTTGATCTCTCTGAAGGATTCCACCACGATCCTGTTACCGCAGCCTTTCGATCTTTGTAAATGCAGATTTGGAGTTCTAGTAGTAAAATCCAAAGTAAGTTAATTATCAAAGTACATACAGGACACTGAGGTTCATTTCCTTGCAGGCATTTACAAAAGAGTAAAGAAATGCTATATTATTTATACATAGCAAAGACTGACCAACAACCAATGTACAAAAGGAGATACACCATGTAAGTAACAAAAAAAAGGTAAATAGATAATACTGAGAGCATGAATTGTAGAGTCCTTAAAAGTATGTCCATAGGTTGTGGAACAGTTCGGTGTTGAGATGAGTGAAGTTATCCACGTTGGTTCGGAAGCCTGATAGTTGTAGGGTAATAACAGTTCCTGAACCTGATGGCTTCTGTACCTCCCCGATGGCAGCAGTGAGAAGAGAACATGCCGTGAATGGTGGGGGTCCTTGATGATTGATGCTGCTTTAGATCAGAAGATGTAGTAGGAGAATTAGGCCATTTGGCCCATTGAGTCTGCTCCACCATTCCATCATGGCTGATTTATACTCCTCCCCCCCAACCCCATTCTCCTGCCTTCTCCCCGTAACCCATCAAACTCTGCTTTAAATATTCCCAATGACTTGATTTCTCCAGTCATTTGAGATAATGAATTTCACAGATTCACCATCGTTTGTTTAAAGAAATTCCTTCTCATCTCTGTTTTAAATGGATGTCCTTGTATTCTGAGGCTGTGCCGTCTGCCCCTAGATTACCCCACTGTTGGAAACATCCTTTGCATGTCTACTCCTTTCAATATTCAAGGAGATCCCCCTTCATTCAAGTGAAACCTAATATCATGAATGGCTGTGATGTTTCATTCTCAGATGAGCTCAATGCCTTTTATGCAGGCTTTGAAAGGGAGCATAAAACTACACCTGTGTGAATCTCTGCAGCATCTGGTCACCCTGTGATCCCTGGCTCGGAGGTTAATGTCAGAACATCTTTCAAGAGGGTGAACCCTCACGAGGCAGCAGGACCCTGATGGCATACCTGGTTGGGCTTGGAAAACCTGTGCCAACCAACTGGTGGGAGTGTTCAGGACATTTTCAGTCTCTCACTGCTGCAGTCGGAGGTTCTCAGCTGCTTCAAAAGGATGACAATCATACCAGTGGCCATGAAGAGCAGGGTGAGCTGCCTCAAGAACAATCACCCAGTGGTACTCACATCTGCTGTGATGACGTGCTTTGAGAGGTTGGTGATGGCTGGAATCAACTCCTGCCTAAGCAGGTATCTGGACCCACTGTAATTAGCCTATCACCACAATAGGTCTACAGTGGATGCAAATCTCACTGGTTCTCCACTCGGCCTGCATCATCTAGACAACAGTAATGCTTGTGCCAGGCTGCTGTTTATCGACTACAGCTCAGCGTTCAACACGAACATACAAGCTTCAAAACCTGGGCACCTGTATCTCCCTCTGCAACTGGATCCTTGACTTCTTCACTGGGAGTCATATAGAGTTGTAGAGAAGTACAGTACAGAAACAGGCCCTTCAGCCCATCTAGTTCATACTGAGCCCTTTAAAGTGCCTACTCCCATTGACCTGCACAAAGACACTAACCCTTCATACCTCTACCATCCATGTACCCATCCAAACTTCTTGTATATGTTGAAATCAAGCTCGCATGCACCACTTGTGATGGCAGCTCATTCCATTTGTGTGGATTGGAGGTAAAATCTCCTCGCTGGCAATCACCGATGGCGCACCTCAAGGATGTGTACTGTACTTAGCCCACTGCTCTACTCTTTCTACACCCATGATTGTGTGGCTGGAGACAGCACTAGTGCCATCTATAAATTTGCCAAGGACTCAACTATTGTTGGCAGAATTTCAGATGGTAGCAAGGTGTTGTTTAGGAGTGAGATAGATCAGCTGGTTGAGTGGTGTTACCACAACAACCCTGCACTCAACATCAGAGGGATAGGTGAGTGGTGAAGTGGGGAATGAAGTGAGAAGCTGGGAGTGATAGCTGTATTTATTTGGCAATTTTTTCTGCACCCTGTCATTGTTTTACCGGATGCTACCTCAATGCACTGACTGGTGTAACGAATTGATCTCTATGCACAGTATGCAAGACAAGCTTTTCACTGTACTGCAGTTGATGTGACAATAATAAGCATTCTAATTAATTAACAAAGGCCCAGAGTGCAGTTAGTGAAATCTTCCCTCTTTTAGTTAAAAGCTTTCAGATTCCTCTTCAGCGATACTAACTAAAAATTCTCAAGAAATCCATATTTTGGTAAGTCTGTTTTGTGCCTGGTAATTTTATCTTTCCTGAGATCATTGTACTTGAACAAGCGATTCTTTCTAATTGCTTTCTCATGCTGTCTGAGTGAGTTAGTAGAGGCGACTAACTCTGTCTTGCATACATTCTTTTCCATTTGTCCACAGCAGACTGTTTCCTGTCTTTTGAGTACAGTATCTGGCTTTGTTTGGCCTGTTAGATGCAGATGATTCATTAAAGAGCCACACCTTGTTGAACGGGCCAACCTGTTTCTCTTGCTGTAGTCAAACTGGTTGGGTACTTGAGGGAGCGAGTCCAATGTTATTGTCACAAGATGCTGAGTCAAGATCAGGTTTAATATCACTGATGCATGTCATGAAATGTGTTGTTTTGAAGCAGCATTACAGTGCAATACAGAAAAAGACTGAATTACAATAATAAACATAAACATATATTAAATAAGTAGTGTAAAGAGAGAGCAAAGATGGTAAGATAATGTTCCTGGGTCAGTTCATTGTTCAGAAAACTGATAGCGGAGTTTTTAAAAATGTTGGCTGTGCGTCTTCAGACTCCTGTAGCTCCTCCTATATGCTAGCAATGAGAAGAGGGTATGTCCTGGGTGACGCGGCCTTTTTGAGGCATCGCCTTTTGAAGATGTCCTTGATGTGGGGGTGGGGAGAGGCTCAGGCCCATGACAAAGCTAGCGCAGTTTGCAGCTTTCTGCAGCTCTTCACGATCTGGTGCAGTGGCCCCTTCATACCAAGCAGTGATATGGCCAGTTGGAATGTTCTCCACGGTGTATCTGCAGAAATTTACTCAAGTCTTTGATGACATAACAAATCTCCTCAAACTCCTAAGCACATATAGCCATTGAAATGCCTTTTTTGTAATTGCATCAATATGTTTGGCCCCAGATAGCTCTTCACAGATGTTGTCAACCAGAAGCTCGCCCTTTCCACTGCTGATCTGACTATGAGGCCTGGTGTATGTTCCCCACCTGAAGTCCACAATCAATTCCTTGGTCTTGCTGACGTTGAGTACAAGTTTGTTGTTACGCCGCCACTCGAGCTGCTGATCTATCTTGCTCCAGTGCACTTCCTCATCAGCACCTGAGGTTCTGCCAAGAACAGTTCTGCTTTCAGCAAATTTATTGACAATGTTTAAGCTATGCTGAATCACACAGGCGTGGGTGTGGAGAGAGTAGAGGAATGAGCTAAACGTGCATCCTCGAGGTTCACCTATGTTGATTGTCAGCGAGGAGGAGAGGTTGTTTTTGATCTGCAGTGACTGCAGTCTCCCGGTGAGGAAGTCAAGGATCCAGTTGTAGCATGATAAACCTTCAATTTACAGCTCGCTCCCAAATAGAACTCTCTCCCTTTAATCAAACATCGGCTAACTTTCATTTGAGAAAGTGATTGTAAGGATAGGGATAAGCTGTGAGAAGAAACATTTCCTTGGGTTCAAGTCAAGCTCAAGATTCAAATTTGTTTGTCACATGTACATGGAAATGCAAGGTGAAATGTGCCATTGTGTTCACAACCAACTCACACTCGGGTCAAGTGTCACTACCCATTCCGGTGCCAACACAGCATTCTCACAATGCTCAACAGAACAACACAAGACACAACAAATAGCAAACCAAGCCCCATTCCTCCCTCCTTCCCAAGCAGATGCACAGTCATTTAACCCAGCGGTCCCCAAGCACCGGGCCGTGGACCGGTACCAGGCCGCAGAGCATGCGCTACCGGGCCACGAGGAAGCGATATGATTTGGTCAGCTGCACCTTTCCTCGTTCCCTGTCACGGCCACTGATCAGCCATTATGCCTATGAGGTCATGACCCGTGCGTCATCCGTGTCAGGGCAGGAAGGCGATTAACTCCTCGAGCTTGCAAATGATGACGGGCTGAAAAGTATGTTTGACATAACATCTCTGTCGGCATTTTGGATCAAAGTCAAGGCTAAATATTCTGAGATAGCCACGAAAGCACTGAAAACGTTGCTTTCATTTCCAACGTTTTTCTGCGAAGCGGAGTTTTCTGCAATGAATGCAACGAAAACTAAACCGCGGAATAGACTGGACATCAGGAACCCCCTTCGAGTATCGCTGTCTCCCATCACCCCTCAACAGGACCGTGTTGTTGCAGGGAAACAAGCCCAGGGCTCCCACTGATTCAGCGATATTGGTGTGTTGCAATGATTTTATATATTCATAAGAGGAAAATATTTGCTGTGCGTTTAATATCCAAATATTACTTAAAATGTTATGTTATTGACTTATAAGTGACCTATATAACCATATAATAATTACAGTACGGGAACAGGCCATCTCTCCCCTTCTAGTCCGTGCCGAACGCTACTATCACCTAGTCCTGCCGACCTGCACTCAGCCCATAACCCTCCATTCCTTTCCTGTCCATATACCTATCCAATTTTTCTGTAACTGATCATATCGAACCTGCTTCTGCCACTTCTACTGCAAGTTCGTTCAACACTTCAAGCTCCCCTGATAATTGACTTATCATTATATCCATGCGAGGAAAATATGCGCTCTGTGTTTAATATTAAATTCGTTAGATAAACCTTTTTAAAACAAAATTGAGTGTATTACCCACTTACCACCTATATTCCGGTAGTGATTAACACCCAGCCCCACGAGCAGAATCGCCAAAAAGGATTTGCTCGGCGGGGGGGGGGGAGGAATCGGCAGGTCACGACGTGCATGCGCATTGGTGCCCGCGCAAGGCTTCATGGTCATTGTAGTCTTAAGGGTAAACATTGTTCGTTGGCAACCCTACCCCCCCCCCCCCCCCCCAGTCAGCCGGTCCGCAAGAATATTGTCAATATTAAACCAGTCCGCAGTGCAAAAAAGTTGGGGGCCTCTGATTTAACCCCAGGGCAGGCCACTAGCCTCTAGCCTGTGGTGGACATGGATTTGGGCCTGCAGACACAGGGCTTTGAACTCCTCAGTGGACTTGAGCAGATTCACTGACTCGGCTCTGGCCAATGGGCTTCGATGGTCAAACTTCAGATTTATCCTCTATTAACACAGGTGTGCATCTTATCAATATCCTTTTGTAACCTATGACAACCTTTCACACCATCCACAACTCCACCAATCTTTGTGTCATCTGAAAGCTTACTAACGTACCCTTCCAGTTCCTCATCCAAGTCATTTATAAAAATTACAAGAGGGGGAGGACAGATCCCTGTGGAACACCACTGGTTGCTGACCTCCAGGCAGAATTACCACCCCTTGTCATCTGTGGGCAATTCTGAATCTATGCAGTGGATCCCATGTCTCCTGACTTCCTGAATGAATCTGCCTTGTCCAGTGCCTTAATAAAAGTCCATATCCACACATCCTCTGTTCTTCCTTCATCAATATATTTTGTCACTTCCTCCAAAGATTTCAGTCAGGCTTATGAAGCACAACATGCCCTTCAAAGCCTTGACTATACCTAATCAGACTGTGCTTCTCCAAATGCTTGAAAATCCCTGTCTCTAAGAATCACCTCCAATAATTTGCCCACCACTGAAGTAATGCTCAGTGGTCTATAATTCTCAGGATTATCCTGACGGCGTTGAATAAAGGAATAACATTTGGTACCATTCAATCCCTTTATCTGTAGCTGTAACACTCTTATCCCGAGTTATGTTATTGTTTTCCCTTGTACTACCGCAATGTATTGATGCAATGAAATGATGTGTATGGCTGGCAAGCAAAACCAAGTTTTCCCACTGTAGCTCAAGCACATGTGATAATTGAGGGCCTTCGTTGTTCGACCATGGATGTTGTATCCGAGCTGTCTACGTTTGATACACAAGCCAGGGCAGTACAAGCTGTTGCCCATGTAGCAAACTCCCCCTCTCCACGCATCTGATGAATCCAAAGGAACAGCAGAGACTGATAGAATTTGGTACCAACAGCATCGCAGGAGTTACCAGTCAGTGTTGAACTCAGCATAGGACTGCCTTAGAGACTCCATCTCCGGGTTTTAATCTGGTTTACCCCCGAAGCCTCCCTCATGAGTGGATATTGCTGCAAGGCAGTGAAGGTTTGAGATCAGAGTTTTCCTTCTCCTAGATGAGCCCCATCTGCCTGAAGTGACTGGTTTTAAGACACCAGTAACCTGCCTTTGCCCCTTCACCTGTCATTAGAAACAGTTCCACATTGCTCAGTAGCTGAACCAGACATGAAGGCTTTGAGCTGGACTTGGTTGTCAAAAGGCTATTTGAGTTGCATGCCATTGGGAGCTTTTAATAGGTAGTGGGAGCTTATTCCCACTAAACCCGCTCCTCCCCCCCCCCCCGCTATAACCACCTGAAAGAAGAACATGTGACAATAATAAACCAGTTTACAAACATTGACGTTAGAACGCGCAGGTAGTCTATGTTTCTTCCATGTTGATAGATTAACTATTAACCAGAAAACTGAGGAGCACACTTTATTCAAGTTTTGCTTTGGGCTCTTTCACGTTTGCACAAGAGGCTTATGTCGCAGGTAAAATTCGCTACCATCAGCAATGCAGCACATCCTCTGTATTGCATTGGAATCAGCCTGGATCTTCAGGCTCTGATCTGTGGAGTGGGACTTGAACGCACAGTCTTCAAGGCTACCCGCCGAGCTACAGCTTCAAGGATCAGCTCTATTCACCATATACGTTTACACGTATTGGCACGACATGCAACAAAGAACAGCATTCAACAATTACACCAAATAGGAATTTATATAAAAACAGAGTTAGAAGTACAGATGTGAAATAAAATGTACCTAAATACCAGCATGTATTTACAATGTAAACAGCAGTATTAGAAGTGGTTTAAAGGTTTTACAGTGCAGTGAGGAGGGTAATAGATAGAGGGGGTGGGGGCTAACTAGAATGGTTGATCAGATTCACTGTGTGGGTGAAGAAACTTCAAAGATGGATGAAGTTTTTGTTTTAATAGCCTGATAGCACTTTCCAGAAGGGAGATTTTGGAAAAGGCAGTTTGCAGAGCGGGTAGTGTCTGCACTGATTTTTCCTGCCGGTTTCTTTGTCCTGCAGACAGACAAGTCCTGCAGCGATGGTAAACCGCAGGCAATGACCTTTTCTGCTGACGTGACAGTTTGGCGTAGTTTATGTATACTGTGAGAAGGTGTTGCAGCAAACTAACACTTTCCTTCCAGTCCTGGTGAAGGGTCTTGGTCCAAAATATAGACTGTTTAGACTCCTCCACAGATGCTGCCTGACCTGCTGAGTTCCTCCAGTATTTTGTGTGTGTTGCTCTAGGTTTCCAGGATCTGCAGAATCTCTTATGTTTGTATGATATTGCTGTCTGCTGTTTAACTGCTGTGTTGTGATTTATGGTTGCAAAGATTCGATAGAACTCCTTTTCTCACAATATGATTTTCAGTGTATTTGTTTAAGGCATATGTCATTGGCAAGGTCGGAATTAATGATCACTCTCCTTGTCTCTGAATAAGCAGAGTTAAGACTTTGCTGAAGTGCTGGCAAATGGGTGGTTGACACAGGTATACAAAACGCAGTTAGTCAAGAGTGTGGGTTTAGATTCAGCAATGAAGACGGAAAGAACACACAATATTATAGTATAGGAACAGGCCCTTCAGCCCATAATGTTGTGCCAAACTAATAAAACTAGTCCTTGATGAAGCGTCTCGGCCTGAAACATCAACTTTTTATTCCTCTTCATAGGTGCTGCCTGATCTGCTGATTTCCTCCAGCACTTTGTGTGTGTGTGTGTGTGTGTGTGTGTGTGTGTGTATGTGTGTTGCTCTAGATTTCTGGCATCTATGTCTTGTGTTTGAGATCTACTTGGAATTGATTTATTATTGTTAAGTGGACCCTGGTGACCACAGTAATACACAGAAAAGGAATGGGGAAGAAGCCAGAAGCCAGACAAACTTTTATTTGTCACATGAACACCAAAACATTGAAATTTATATTGAAATGGACCCCATACCACCTTATTCTGGCTTCTGCCCCCTTCCTTTCCAGTCCTGATGAGTTCCTCCAGCATTTTGTGCGTGTGTGTTGTTCTGGATTTCCAGCATCTGCAGAATCTCGATAAGCTAGTCCCCTCTGTCTGTGCAGGCATATCCCTGCATTTGTTATTAATTCAGAAATACAGCATAGCAGCAGGCCCTTCTGGCCCAGTGACCCTGTTTACACCCATGTGACCAACTAACCTACTAACCCGTACGTCTTTAGAGCGTGGGAGGAAACCCACGTACAAACTCCCCACGGACAGCGATGGGAATTGAACCTGAGTCACTGGCATTGTAATAGTGTTTCTTGAAATGCTACGCTTTCACGGCATCCCATTTTCTGAACTTTCGAGAGCTTATCTACAAGCCTGTCAAACATCTCTGCCACTGTATCTGCCTCCACCACCACCCCTGGCAGCACATTCCAGGCACCCCCGCTCTGCAATTTTAAACTCTTCCCCCCCCCCCCCCATCCTTTGAGCATACCCTTCCCTCACCTTAAATGCAAGTCCTGTAGTATTCAACATTTGGACCCAGCCTATAAAGGTGATATAATGCCAAGTCAGTAATGTGTGTGACGGGGAGGGGAGTTTCCAAGTAGTCACGTTTCCTCACATCTGCTTTGCTTGTCCTTGTACAGTAGGTGACAACAGTCTTGGGACTTGAGAAGAGTTTATGATGCAGTTTTTCTTTGATAGTACACACTGTAATGATAGTGGAATTACTGAATGTTTAAGATGTTTAAAATGCACTGTTGAAATAGAGCGTAAAATTGTTACTTTAATTGTAGTTTAACTTTTCCTGTTCTGGCGTGTAAGGGATAGTAAATTGGCCAAGGTGGAATGGCAGAGCAGACTCAATGGGCCGAATAGCCTAATTCAGCTCTCGAGGTGATCAAAAGACTGTGTCTTCCTATTATAAGACATAGTCTTATAATCACCTCTAGACATGTGTAGCCATTTTGATTAGCCTACGCAGTAACATAAAAGAAGAAACCCCTTACACATGTAATTGTTCAAGTGAGTTTTCTAGTAATCCTACATTCTGTACTTTTTTTTTTCTCCGGCTGGTATCACCTTCCTCCCATATCTACACTCAGTGGCCACTTTATTGGGTGACTCCTGTACCTAATAAAATGGCCATTGAGTGTATGTGGTCTCCTGCTGCAGTAGACCATTCGCTTCGATGTTCGACATGTTGTGCATTCAGAGATGTTCTTCTGCACACCACTGTTGTAACAAGTGGTTATTTGAATTACTGTCACCTTCCTGTCAACTTAAAACATTCTGGCCATTCTCTGCTGACCTCTCTCACTAACAAGGCGTTTTTGCCCACAGAACTGCTGCTCACTGTATGTTTTTTGCACCATTCTCTTTAAACTCTAGAGACTGTTGTGAGTGAAAATCCCAGGAGATCAGCAGTTTCTGAGATAGTCAAATCACCCCATCTGGCACCAACAATTATTCCACGGTTAAAATCACTTAGAACACATTTCATCCCCATTCTGCTGTTTTGTCTGAACAACAACTGAACCTCTTGACCATGTCTGTGTGCTTTTGTGCATTGAATTGCTGCCACATGATTGGCTGATGTGCAGGTGTACCGAAGAAAGTGGCCACTGAGTGTATTTCATAGGAAGTCTAGTTATCTTTATAGTTTAAGATAGTCACTACTTTGTCTTTATCCTTTGATTAACACTTCACTCTTGAAACACAATAAATGGCCATATGCAGCAAGTCTTATGATGTACCCTTAATTTCCGAAAAACATTTGGATCACAAAATCACCAGGTTCCAACAGCCCTTGTAATTCCACGTTTGGGTAGGTGGGTGCAGTGTGATATTTAATCACTGTAATCGTACACTCTGTAGCTACTTTATTAGGTACACCTGTACTCCTGGTTGACATAGATATCTAATCAGCCAGTTGTGTGGCAGCAACTCAAAGCATAGAGCATGCAGACATGGTCAAGTGGTTCAGTTGTTACCTCACTGCTTTCTTATTTCTGTTTTTGCACTACTTATTTAACTTATCACACATCTATGCTTTTTTTCTATACTATCATGTATTGCATTGTACTGCTGCTGCAAAGTTACTAGGTTGTACGACATATGCTGGCGATATTAAACCTGATTCTGATTCTGTTGTTCAAACCAATTATCAGAATGGGGAAGAAATGTGATCTAAGTGACTTTGACCGTGGAATGATTGTTGGTGCATGATTGGGTGGTTTGAGTATCTCAGAAACTGCTGATCTCCTGGGATTTTCACACACAGCAGTCTCTGGAGTTCACAGAGAGTGGTACAAGGGACAAAAAAACATACAGTGAACAGCAGTTCTGTTAGCAACAATGCCTTGTTAATGAGAGAGGTCAGAGGAGAATGGCCAGACTGGTTCAAGGTGACTCAGATAACCACATGTTACAACAGTAGGGAGTGGTGTATGCACAACTCGTCAAAGCTTAAAGTGGATGGGTTATAGCAGCAGCAGAAGACCATGGACATAAACCCAGTGTTCACTAAATGCATATTGATTTAAAGAGTTTCAATCTGCAGATATATTCTGAGAGTTCAACGTTCTGGAGAGTTAAACTCCAGAGAGTGGGGACCACCCTCTGTTTGGCTTGTATTTAGACCTTATAATCATAGCCAGAAATTCTGATTCTTGTAGCAATTTGGCTGCATTGATTGAAGTGTCACTGGAGCATACATCTTTTCCCAGTAATGCTTCCACTGTTTTACTGGAATTGGTTAACATGGGAATTGCTCTTCCCATGTGATGCTTATGTACAGAAGACAAGAGGCACCTATCCTGAATAGTTCCAAATTCAGATACATGATGTTTAGAGTCATAGAGCACTATGCCACAGTAGCAGGCCCTTCAGTCCATCTATTAATGTGCCTAGTCCCATCGATATCCACTGGGACCATAGTCCTCCATCCATATATCTATTCAAACTTTTCTGAAGTGTTGAAATCAAACCCACATCCACCACTTCCGCTGGCAGCCTGTGTCTCACTCTCACCACCCTCTGAGTGAAGTTCCTCCTGAGGTTCCCCCTTAAATAACATACATCAAAGTTGCTGGTGAACGCAGCAGGCCAGGCAGCATCTCTAGGAAGAGGTACAGTCGACGTTTCAGGCCGAGACCCTTCGTCAGGACTAACTGAAGGAAGAGTTAGTAAGAGATTTGAAAGTGGGAGGGGGAGGTGGAGATCCAAAATGATAGGAGAAGACAGGAGGGGGAGGGATGGAGCCAAGAGCTGGGCAGGTGATTGGCAAAAGGGATATGAGAGGATCATGGGACAGGAGGTCTGGGAAGAAAGATGGGGGGGGGTGACCCAGAGGATGGGCAAGGGGTATAGTCAGAGGGAGAAAAAGGAAAGTGAGAGAAAGAACGTGTGTATAAAAATAAATAACGGATGGGGTACGAGGGGGAGGTGGGGCATTAGCGGAAGTTAGAGAAGTCAGTGTTCATGCCATCAGGTTGGAGGCTACCCAGACAGAATATAAGGTGTTGTTCCTCCAACCTGAGTGTGGCTTCATCTTTACAGTAGAGGAGGCCATGGATAGACATGTCAGAATGGGAATGGGATGTGGAATTAAAATGTGTGGCCACTGGGAGATCCTGCTTTCTCTGGTGGACAGGGCGTAGGTGTACCTCTGACTATACCTCTTCCTAGAGATGCTGCCTGGCCTGCAGCGTTCACCATCAACTTTGATGTGTGTTGCTTGAACTTCCAGCATCTGCAGAATTCCTGTTGTTCCCCCTTAAATATTTCACTTTTCACTCTTAACCCATGACCTCTGGTTCTAGTCTCACCCAAGCTAAGAGGAAATGGCCTGTTTGTGTGTCTAAAGCTCAGGTGGTTGTTGGGACGTGCGGAGCAAGAATTGCTGTGGACCTGTGGAGCAATTCATCTTCCGTGCCTGGGTTCCTTCTGATTCATTGATTAATTCTGCACACGCTCTCGACCTGAGGCACAAATCCTTATGACAGTTTCTGGTTATAATGATGTGATGAGCTTGGTGTTAGTGTGTGTGTTATTTTATGTATTTCACTTTCCTGTCATGGGCTTGGAAATTCCTGAAGGTTGGAGTATCTCGGCCAATGTACCTTCACTAGAAGTACTACAAAGTAGCACAAATCCTCTTGTCTGGCTTTTTGCATTCTTGCAGAGTTCCAGAGCTATTTCTTTATCTCACAGTAAATGCTGTTGTTTCAATAGACAATAGGCAATAGGTGCAGGAGCAGGCCATTCAGCCCTTTGAGCCAGCACAGCCATTCACTGTGATCATGGCTGATCATCCACAATCAGTACCCTGTTCCTGCCTTCTTCCCATATCCCTTGACTCCGCTATCATTAAGAGCTCTGTGTAACTCTTTCTTGAAAGCGTCCAGAGAACTGGCCTCCACTGCCTTCTGAAGCAGAGCATTCCACAGAACCACAACCCTCTGGGTGAAGAAGTTTCAGTGATTACAGGGGATGTTTTGGTGGATGCAGTGACCAGGCTCTGCACAGCATCATCCCACAGCCAAAGAGATGATAGTGAACTTTTATTTTATTGTTGTTGGTTGATAGGCGCCTGTCCAGTCCTCAAGGGCACAACCCCAAGGGATCTTTTAACTGATGGTGGGGACATTTTCAACTGTGAATGAAGTCACCGGGTGACACTGAAGCTGGCGATACAGAAGTTTTTATTCAGCAGAACAAGCAGGCATCATAATGGAGACACTCTTCAGAAGAGGCCTCCTGACCCAATATTCCATGACATTTTGATTTACTGAAGATCAAAGGTAAAGGCAGGACAGTTTTGTAGTTACAATTTATCTACAATATTTCCTTTGAATTACGTATAGCTTTGAAACACCTAGATCTTCATACCATCACCCCAGACGCCCAAAATGAATGCTAATCACCGTTGTCTCTGAGCTGCATTCATGCATATGGAAACATCTTGGGTCAGTGTGGTGTTTTCTGGTTTACAATCGAACCCAGTCTGCTGCTCCAAGAGCACCATTGTTCTGAGCTGCAATTTTAAATCCAGTCTGCAATCCATGTTCATGTCTGAAGGCTGGTTGCAGTTAAAATTAATATTTGCTATATTTCAACCGAGAATATGCCCAAACAGGGACTTGTGTTGATAAAAGACCGTAAGATATAGGAAGAAAATTAGACAATTTGGCTCATTTAAGTGTGCTGTGGCATTCAATCATGGGTGATTGGGTTTGAGAGGGAAAATCAATCTCCTGCCTTCTCTCCATAGCCTTTGACGCCCTTACTAATCAAACCTATCAACCTTTGCTTTAAATATATCCAATGACTTGGCCTCAAGGGACATTCTATTCTGAGATTGTACCTTCTGGTCTTACACTCACCCACTAAAGGAAATATCCTCTGCACATCCATTCTCTCTAGGCCTTTCAATATTCAGTAAGTTTCAGTTAGATTCTTCTAAACTCAAGTGAGCACAGGCCCAGAGCCATCCAACACTCCTTATATGTTAAACCTTTCACTCCTGGGAGTTTTCTCATGAACCTCCTCTGGATCCTCACCAAAGCCAGCACATCCTTTCTTAAATAAGGGGCCCAAAACTGCTCACAATACTCCAAGCGCGGTCTGACCATGCCTTATAATGCCTCAGCATCACATCCTTGCTTTTATATTCAAGTCCTCTTGAGATGAATGCTAACACTGCATTTGCCTTCCTCACCACTCACTCAACTTGCAAGTTAACCCTGAGGGAATCCTGCACCAGGACTCCCGAGTCCCTTGGCTCCTCTTGTGAATGTGAATGGATCATGGTGTTGTCGGCACTGATTCAGGAACCCACTAACTCTGTGCTGACTCAGCGCCCATTTTGTTTTCCTGATATTCCTGTCAACACCGTCCACCCCAGTTTTACTACTGGCCTCAAGGCAGCCGTGGTGAAGATGGAAGGAGTTGCAACTGATGCCAGGATCCAGGTGCCTGATTCATCTTTTGGGGAAAATAAATGATTTGAGCATAGTTCAAATGAATGTGAAGTGGATTGGGACTTCTGAGGAAATGTGAAGGTGTTTGCCATTTACAAAGGCAGGAATTGTGGTTTATGCTTGTTGCAAATTTCCCTTAAGTACAAGAATTAATGTGGGTCATTTTCTTCCTCATTGTGACTGCAATCTGACTGTTTTTCAGTTTTAAGGTGAACTTAATCCGCAGACAGCAACCTACGTAATATGAGTGTGTGTCTCAATTTGTTGTAATTACAGCTGTCCGTAGTAAAATGCAGTACATGTTCCTTAGCCATTGACGTAAACAATTACAGGATTACTGGATGAGTCATGGATGAAGCTTCCCTCGCACTAACAGTGTCTTTATGCAGTTGTTGCCTCTTAGGTTGTGGGGGTTGGGGAGAGGAGTGTTTAAACCCAGTCATTTCCTATGCCACATTATTTCCAGAAGAACAGGCCAGATTGTGCTAAAATTTGTCATGAGGGAACAAACCCGAAATCTCGATCTCCCAGTTTCTCCGTTAAATTTAGAGTGCTGCTCTTTTATTGACTCTTTATGATGTGAAATTTCAAGAACAATCATCTCTGTAATTAGAATCAGGTGTATTATCATTGATATACTCTACAGCATGTGTTTGTTGTTTGTGGTAGCAGTACAGTGCAATAAGTAAAAAAAATAAGAAATACACTGGACTTCAGTGATGTTGTTTCCGGAATACCTTTGGGCTGTTGATTATGAAAATCACCATGAAATTGTCCTATCATTCATCTTTTTTTTTTTGGAAATCACCTATATTCGATTCATAATTTAAGTAAGAAATGCTAAGATTAAGGAAGGCATTTTTGTTTTGTCCACAAATCAAACATGTCATCAATGACGGGCATTTCGAAGAACTTCTATTGGGACTGGAGAAAATTGCACGGAAATCATTCTTGACATCTACAGAGCACCAAACTACAGGCAGCTGGTTGACAGAATGCTCCAAGCATACAAAACCATGAAATGTATGTGTCACTAAAGATTAATTTTCTACTTTCCTATTTAGACTTCTTCCCTGCAAATCTAGGTGCAGTCAGTTACGAGCACGGTGAAAGATTTCACCAAGACATTGCAGTCATGGAGAAATGGTATCAGGGCAACGGGAATCCATCAATGCTGGCTGATTATTGTTGGTCACTCAAGGAAGAAGCCTCAGACACTAAGTACAAATGAAAATCATCAACAAAACATTTTTAGCTTAGTTGAACTATTGCAAAGCATCAGCACTGTTATGCAATTAAACACATTATATACAATAAAAGTTCATTCCTTTTTTCTCCAAATTCTAGGTGATACAAGTAGTCTGGAATTATATTTGTGTTTGGCTTCAAGCAATCAATAGGTACATTTAATGTCAGAGAAATATACATCCAGAAATCATAAACAAAAGAAATTTCTGAGGAAGCAATGCTTTTGGGGGAAAATACTGTTGTCCAGTGATATTTAAAAAAAAAAGTAGTGCAAAAAGAGAGCGAAATATTGAAGTAGTGTTCATAGGTTCCTGGACCGTTCAGTTCATTGTATCAGTTTGTACGTGGCACATGGCGGCCTAGGTCTTTAAAAGTAAAATTTTCTTTGTCCAGGCAGTTAATCTGATGCACTCCCTCATCCATCCACCTCTAAATATTACTCCTGTTACTGCACTGTGAACACTTTAAACCACTGTTTATAATGCTGTTTACATTGTAAATACATTTTGTTATTGTGTATTTATGCACATTTAGATTATTAGATTAGATTATGAGAACACTCAGTCCTCTTTTATTGTCATCTAGAAATGCATACATTTTATTCCATATCTAAACTTTAACTTATTTTTCTATTCTTTATTCTTTATAATTGTTCACCTCATCACACCACATTTCTAATACATTTAGATAAATATGGCGAATAAAGTTGATCCTTTCAAACACATTTAAACAGCTGCCACGCTAGTGTAGCAGTCAGTGCGACGCCATTACAGCTCAGGGGTCAGAATTCAATTCCAACATCATATAAGGAGTCTGTACGTTCTCCCTGTAAACAGTTGGGTTCCTCTGGGTGCTCCGGTTTCCTCCCTCATTCCAAAGATATACCAGTTAATGGGTTAATTGGTCATTGTAAATTGTCCTGTGATTAGGCTAGGGTTAAATCAAGGTTTGCTGGGCAGCATCACTCAAAGGGCCCGCTCCGTTTCCATACTGCGTTTCTAAAATAGAAAATAAAGTTAAATGTCCCTGATGTTTCTGCCTCTACAACCACTACTGACAGGTGATCCATGCATCCACCCCTCTCTTTGTACTAATCCAACTGTGACATCCCCCTTTTCACATTCCTCCAGTCACCTTCAATTTATTGGACCTTTTATTGGACATTTCTTCTCTGGGGAATGAGTCTCTGTCAGTCCACTTGCAAAGTGTAGTGGGAGACTGGAGGATTGGGAATAATTTAAAAAGCAACAGAAAACAACTAAACAAGTAATAAGGAATGGGGAGATAAAGTATGAAAGTAAATTAGCACAAAATATAAAAACAGATAGCAAAAGTTTTTATAAATGTCTTAAGTGGAAGAGGGTGGCTAAAGTCAATGTAGGTCCCTTTGAAGACAAGAAGGGGAAATTGGTGTTGGGTGATAAGGAAATGGCTGAGGCATTGAATGACTATTTTGTGTCGGTCTTCACGGTGGAGGACACGTCTGATATGCCAAAGAAGGATATTATGGACGAAATGGGAGGTGAGGACCTGGATAAAATCACTGTCACTAAAGAGCTAGTGACGAGCCTACTAGAGGGCCTGAGGGTAGGTAAGTCCCCTGGTCCTGATGGGATGCATCCCAGGGTGCTGAAGGAATTGGCGGAGGTTATAGTAGATGTGTTGGTAATCATTTATCAAAACTCTCCAGACTCTGGGCAGGTCCTGGTGGATTGGAAGACAGCAAATGTCACACTACTTTTTAAAAAAGGATGTAGGCAAAAGACGGGCAACTATAGTCCAGTTAGCTTAACATCTGCAGTCGGGAAAATGCTTGAAGCTGTCATTAAGGAAGAAATAGCGAAACATTTAGAAAGGAGTGGTTCCTTTAGACAGACGCAGCATGGATTCAGAAAGGGCAGTCCTGTTTGACAAATTTACTGGAGTTCTTTGAGGACATAATGAGTGCAGTGGATAGAGGGGAACAGGTGGATGTTGTATACTTGGATTTCCAGAAGGTGTTTGATAAGGTGCTGCACAAGAGACTTATTAATAAGATACAGATGCATGGAGTCGGAGGAAGTGTATTGGCATGGATAGTGGATTGGTTAACCAACAGAAGGCAGAGGGTTGGTATAAATGGGTGTTTTACCGGTTGGCAGTCAGTGTTGAGTGGGGTGCCACAGGTCTCGGTGCTGGGCCTGCAGCTGTTTACTATTTACATTGATGATTTGGAAGAGGGGACTGAGTGTAGCGCAGCAAAATTTGCTGATGACACTAAACTGAGTGGAAAAGCAAATTGTACAGAGGATGTGGAGAGTCTGCAGAGGGATATAGATAAGGTTAAGTGAGTGGGCCAAGGTTTGGCAGATGGAATACAAAGTTGGTAAATGCGAGATCATGCACTTTGGAAGGAATAATAGAAGAGCAGATTATTATTTAAATGGTGAAAGATTGCAGCATGCTGTTGTGCAGAGGGACTTGGGAGTGCTTGTTCATGAATTGCAAAATGTTGGCTTGCAGGCACAACAGTTATTAAGAAGGCAAACGGAATGTTGGCCTTCATTGCCAGAGGGATTGAATTCAAGAGCAGGGAGGTTATGCTGCAACTATACAAGGTACTGCTAAAGCTGCACCTGGAGTATTGTGTGCAGTTCTGGTCTCCATACTTGGGGAAGGATATACTGGCTTTGAGGGCAGTGCAGGTTGATTCCAGGGATGAAGGGGTTAACCTATGAGGAGCGATCAAGTCACCTGGGACTATACTCTCTGGAATTCAGAAGAATGAGAGGGGATCTTATAGAAACATACAAAATTTTGAAAGGGTTAGATAAGATAGAAGTAGGAAAATTGTTTCCATTGGTAGGTGAGACTAGAACTAGGGGACATTGCCTCAATATTCAGTGGAGAAGATTTAGGATGGAGATGAGGAGAAACTGTTTTTCCCAGAGAATAGTGAATCTGTGGAATTCTCTGCCCAGGGAAGCAGTTGGGGCTTCTTCATATTTAAGATACAGTTAGATAGGTTTTTACATAGTAAGAGAATTAAGGGTTATGGGGAAAAGGCAGGAAGATGGAGCTGAGTTTACGGACAGATCAGCCATGATCTTATTGAATGGCGGGGCAGGCTCGATGGGCCAGATGGACTACTCCTGCTCCTATTTCTTATGTTCTTATGTTCACTCTGTCTGTGCCTCTTGTACGCCTGTATCAAGTCACCTTTGATCCTCCTTTGCTCCAAGCCCTTGCTTGCTCATCTTTTCTCATAAGATGTGCTCTCTAGTCTAAGCAGCATCCTTCTACCCCAGTCTTTCAATTCTTCATAGACTCTGCCTCCACTGATCTTTGTGGATGGAAGAGGGTTCTATTGACTCATGATCCTCTGAAAGGACAAAAAAGCCTTTGCCTCATCTTGGTCTTTTATGGGAGACATTTTATTTTTGAATGTGCTGTCTAGATTCTTGCATAAAAGGGCATGTCGGCACAGTAGCGGTTAGCACACTGTTTTAATGTGCCAGTGATTGGGATTCATTTCCCGCTCTATCTGTAAAGAGTTTGTATGGTCTCCCCGTGACCACTGAGATTTCTTCTGGGAGCTGCAGTTTCCTTCTACATTCCAAAAAGACATGCAGGTTAGGGTTAGTAAGTTGTGGGCATGCTATGTTGGGGTTAGAAGCGTGGCTGTTCCCAGCAATTTGTGATGCCAAAGACACATTGCACTGTGTGTTGATGTACATGAATCAAATAAAGCTACTCTTTAAATCTAATCTTTAAAACAGGTTCTCTCAACATCCAACATGCCATGGTGCCTCAGGATCTTAATTGTTTCAATCAGTTTGCCTCTTGTGTTTTAATGTCAGGCACAGCCTGACCTTGACTCTTAAGGCAGCTGGCCCACTTCCAGGTTACAGACTAGTGAACGTTATAGTGCCTTGCCATCGTACCTTGGAGACCATTACTGTGCACAGTACTGGAAGGTACAGTCTCCCTTCTATCCGAAAGGTCTGAAGTTTTACCTTCTATTTTTGTATTCAGTGTCTGATTGATAAATGGTAACATTCTTTTCCATAGCAATTATTTTGTTCTCCTTTACACTTGTGTACTGGAAATTATATTAAACAATCTTGAATAATCAATCACCTGTTAGACCTGCAGACAGGCCTTTTGTGAATCCTGCGCAAGGACGTGCAGGTTCCTTGCAATTTCCCTACATTTATTTTGATTGTTGCATTTATGTTTTTCTTGTGAATGCTGTGTTTATGACCCTGTGTGCCTCTGATGTGGCTGTAAATAAGTTTTTCATTGCGCCTGTGTGGTCATGAACTATAGCATTTGACAATAAACTTGACTTTGACTTTGCTCCCACTACGATTCCCTTGTCCACTCGTCCCTGTCCTCTCACTCCGGGCAGTTATCCCTGCAAGTTGCCCAAGTGCTACACCTACCATTCACCTCCTCCCTCACCTCCATTCTCAGCCCCAAATAGTCCTGCCAGCTGAACAGTCCTTCCTGCTGGGCAGCTGAACAGTCCTTCCTGCTGGGGTCACCCATTGTGTCCGATCCTCCTGATAGGGCTTCCTCTACATTGGTGGGACCCGCCGTAAATTGGGGGACCACTTTGTAGAGCACCTCCGTACCTTCCGCCAAACATCTGAATTCCAATTTTCATTCGAAAGTGTCGGCCCATGGCTGCTTTTTGTGCCAAGATGAGGCCACCTTCAGGGTGGATGAGCAACACCTTGTATTCCATCTGGGTAACCTCCAACCTGAATATCAATTTCTCTTTCCGATAAACAAATTCTGCCGCTCTATTCCCCACTCTGACCTTTTACTTATTCTCACCTGCCTATTACTTTCCCCTGTGTCCCCTCCTCCCCATTTGCCTATGGTCCACTCTCCTCTCCTATCAGATTCTTTTTCCTCCAAAGCTTGACCTTTGCTACCCACCTGACTACACCTATCACCTTCTAGGTATGCTGCTTCCCCTTCCGCTGCCGCCTTATTCTGGCATCTTCCACCTTCCTTCTCCGTCCTGAAGAAGGATCTCAGTCTGAAACATTGACTGTTTATTCATTTCCATAGATACTGCCTGACCTGCTGAGTTCCTCCAGCATTCTTGTGTGTGTGTGTGTGTGTGTGTGTGTGTGTGTGTGTTGCTTTGGGTTTCCAGCATCTGAAGACTTTCTCGTGTTTTTGATTTTGATTTGTACTTTTATTTTTCCTGCTAATACAGGCAATTTCACTTTCTTCCTACCTTGTAATTTGTTTGCCAGTTTCCCATTCATATAATCGATCTCTATCTCTTAGAAGCCTTTAAGTCTTTGTTATAAAGCTATTTTTCCCACTGATTTCAGTGTTGTGAATCAATTTAGCAAGCATACCTTTGCTGACTACTTCCCAGTTATAAGACCATGAGACACAGGACCAGAATTGGGCCATTCAGCCCATCTAGTCCAGCGGTCCCCAACCACCAGGCCGCAAAGCATGAGCTACTGGGGCGTGAGGAAACCTTTCCTCATTCCCTGTCACGCGCACTGTTGAGCCATTACGCATGCGAGGTCATTACCCGCGCGTCATCCATGTCAGCGTGGGAAGGAGATCAACTGCTCGAGCTTGCAAATGACGGCGTGCTGAAAAGTATGTTTGACATAACATCTCTGCCGGCATTCCGGATCAAAGTCAAGGCTGAATATCCTGAGGTAGCCACGAAAGCACTGAAAACATTGCTTCCATTTCCAACATTTTTCTGCGAAGTGGAGTTTTCTGCAATGTATGTAACGAAAACTAAATTGTGGAATAGACTGGACATAAGGAACCCCCTTCGAGTATCGCTGTCTCCCATTACCCCTCGATAGGACTGTGTTGTTGCAGGGAACAAGTATTCAGCCCAGGGCTCCCACTGATTCAGTGATATTGGTGTGTTGCAATGATTTTAAATGTTCATGCGGGGAAAATATGTGCTGTGGGTTTAATATCCAAACGTTACTTAAAATGTTATGATGCTATTATGCTATTGACTTATGTGGTTATACAACTCACTTATAATAATTAACAGCACGGAAACAGGCCATCTCGGCCCTTCTAGTCCATGCTGAACTCTTACTCTCACCTAGTCCCACCGACCTGCACTCACCCCATAATCCTCCATTCCTTTCCTGTCCATATACCTATCCAATTTTTCTTTAAATGATAATATCGAACCTGCCTCTACCACTTCTACTGGAAGTTCGTTCAACACTTACTTCAAGCTCCCCTGTCCTCCCCTGATAATTGACATCACTATATTCATGCGAGGAAAATACGTGCTGTGTGTTTAATATTAAATTCGTTAGATAAACCCTTTTAGAAACGAAATTGAGTGTATTAGCCACTTATTACCTATATTCCAGTCGTGAGTAACACCCTCCCCCCCCCCCCGAGCAGAATCGCCGAAAACTATTTGCAGGGGAAAAAAAATCAGCACATACACGCATGCGCACTGGTGCCCGCGCAAGGCTTCATGGTCATCATAGTCTTTATCGGGGCAAACACAACGTATTTGAGTGCTACTCTTGTCCATTGACAACCCTACCCCCCCCCCCACCCCCACCGGTCAGCCGATCTGCAAGAATATTGTCAATATTAAACCAGTCCACAGTGAAAAAAAGGTTGGGGACCCCTGATCTAGTCTGCTCCGCATTTCTATAATGGCTGATTTATTATCCCTCTCAACTCCATTTTTCTGCCTCCCCTCCCCCCCCCCCGTACCTTTGACACCCTGACTAATGAAGAACACATCAATCTCAGCTTTAAATATACCCAATAATTTGGCCTCCACAGCCATCTGTGTCAATGAATTCCACAGATAATTCCTCCTCATCTCTGTTCTACAGGAATGCCCTGTTTCCTCTGGTCCTTGATTCTCCCACTATTAGAAACATCCTCTCCACGTTCATGCTATCTAGTCCTTTCAGTTTTTGGTGGGTTTCAGTGAGATCTCTCCTCATTCCACTAAACTCCAGTGAGTACAAGTCCAGGGCCATAAAACACTCCTCACACATTAACCCTTTCATTCCTGGGTTCATTCGAGTGAGCTATCTGTGGATACCCACCAATGCCAGTACATCCGTTGTTAGAGGAGTGGCCCAAAATTGATCACAATTCAATTAAAGTAATGATTATAAGTTTTTTAAAATATTGATGACCCATCACTGATTTCGCTGGCATAGCACTTGTCACATTTTGTCAATCAGTAAATGACCTGATTTATATCTTCACTGTTTCCTGTTCACCAGCCAGTTTTCTACCCATGTTGATGCATTGCCTTTTTTTTACCATGTGCCTGTGTTTTCTGAGATTACTTCGGATATGTCACCTTATCAAATGCCTTCTGGAAATTTAAGTATACAGTGGCTTCCAGTTAAATGGGACACATTGTGAACAAGTACATTTTGGATCAGTTAAATGGCTGCCCCAGTTAGCTGAAGTTTCATGGAAGCAGTTAAAAAAGTATTTAAAAAAAGGCAAGCTACTGTTTAACTGAGTAACAAATTATGTATTTAAATGAAACACAGAACTAATTAAAATACTACTGATAGTACTACAGTATCTTAAAACTTTTTATTAGTTCCTGATAGTTATTGACTGAGGAATTCATCCAGTGTACACTACTGCATTCTTTTGATTCACTGTAAATGACCAAAATCAGTGTAAACAGTGCAGATAATGAACTGCATTCACATAATGCTTTTAATGATTGCATCTTCCAAGTCTTCATATTCACTGACTATAGCATTCAAGATGATTGTCAATACCTTCAAATTCTTCATAGTGTCTAACTTGTTGAAGTAGTGAATGTTTGTGACTGCAGTGAGCAAAACAGTTCTGAATTATCTTTACTGGTTGTTTCTCGCCAACCATCAGTAACAAAAATCACTGCGTTTCGAACACAATTTTACTCAGCTGACGCTATTTAAAAGCTCAAACACGAGGAAATCTGCAGATGCTGGAAATTCAAGCAACACACATCAAAGTTGCTGGTGAACGCAGCAGGCCAGGCAGCATCTCTAGGAAGAGGTACAGTCGACGTTTCAGGCCAAGACCCTTTGTTATTTCTAGCCTTCAGCTATTTAAAAGCTGTTCACTTTAAGCATAGTGTAGTCTAACTGTTCGGTAGCAGTTTCCCGGCCCAATTAAGCAGCATAGTGTCCCAAATAAATTAAGGGAATTCTGATTATTTTCTCAATTAGCTTTTGTTTTTTAAGAGTTGTCCCAAAAAGTGCCTGCCCGATTAACCAATGATCCAATTAGCTGGAATCCACTGTTCATTGCTTCACTTTCAACCACAGCCCAAATAACTTCATCCAGCTTCAATAATTTGTCAAACATGATTTCCTTTTCACAGATCCCAGTTACCTTAAATTTTCCCAAGTACCCTGCAGTAATGTTTTCAAAGATATTTTCTAACTTGTTCTGCATGACAGACGTTAAGTTAACCAACATTTGGTTTCCTTCTTTCTGTCTCACTCATCTTTAGATTAGAAGAATTTTATTTTGGTATTTTTCCAAATCCTCCTGAATCTGGTGTGAGTTTTGGAAAGTTTAAAATCAAAGCATCAATGATCTTTTTGGATGCCCAATAGTCTATAGCTCCAACTTGTTCAGTGCTGTTTCTTTTCTGAGGGCAATCTTATGGACTTCCTCCCTATTCCCAACATGCGGTATTTCTGGAATGTTGTTTTCCTGTAGTGAAAGCGCCACAAAGGACCTGTTGAATTCCTTGTTTTTTTAGCTTTCCATTATCAATTCCCCAGGTTCACTTGCTAATGGCCCAGTGTTCATGTTCTTAACCTTACAATAGAAGCTCTTAATACTTGTGTTTCCGATGAACTTGATCTTGTAGTCTAGTTTTTCCGTTCTTATTAAAGAAACCCTGACAATCCCAATTAACCCTAACCTAATCATGGGACAATGTACAATGACCAATTAACCTACGCGGTGTGTTTTTGGATTGTGGGAGGAAATTGGAGCACCCGGAGAAAATCCATGCATTTCATGGGGAGGCCATACAGAGACTCCTTACAGAGGATGCTGGGATTGAACCTCGAACTCTGGAATGCCCTGTGCTGTAATAGTGTCGAGTTAACCAATATGCTACTGTGGCACCTCTTGTAGAAAGATTGATTAGTTTGATTATCTTCTAGATGGACAAGGTCATTACAATCATCATGAAAATGGCACAGAGCAAATTGTTGGATCTGTTGGTAGAGAACTCTCCAGGACCAGCTACCTTACGTATTCACTCTTGTGACGCAACCCTTGTATTACGTTTTTTTCAACCCTGCAACCAACGGCTCGTGGATTTTTAGGTTCACCAGATGCGTGATAACAAGCCTGAAGGAATGAGCAATTTTTACAAGTTAACTACTGGTAAACAGTGATGTTTTCCAGTCCTTCCTGGGAAGCTGAGAGAGAGTGAGAGTGAAAGAGTGTGTGTATGGGGGGTAGGGGTGTAAGGAGAGAGAGATTGAGATTGATTTTTTTTGTTAAAAGGATTCTTTTGGTTTTTCCTTCACATCATCTTGAAAGTTTCTGCCCCCAGGCAGTTAACCTGATCAGCCATTCTAATTAGCCCCCCACTGCCACCCCCTCTCTATCTATTACCCTTGTTACTGCGCTACAACTGTAAACACTTTAACCACTTTCTATAATACTGTTTACATTGTAAATACAAGCTGGTATTTACGCACATTTTATTCCATATCCACAATTTAACCTCTAACTTATTTTATGTAATTATTTATTCTTTATAATTGTTGAATATTTAACCTGAGAGATTCTGCAGATGCTGGAAATATAGAAGATGGCAGCGCGACGCACCTTGCGCGGCCACTGCGGTGAATGACATCTGTAATCTGTCAAGTAGGGTGCCGTGCACAATTCTGATTTGATGGAGACAGACGTGAGAGAACGGAGGAACATCTGGAGAAACTTCTGAAATGCTTTTTTCGCTGCCGCTGTTACTGTGTGATCCTGAATCTCCGGAGGGGAAGGCCCCGAATCCTCGGCTTTGCCTGTTGCTCGGCGACTGGGACGGGGTCGAAGAGCTTGGCAGAGATGGTGCTCGGTGCCGAAGGACTGGTCGGAGGCTCGAAGTTTTCAGACAGACTCAGTGTCGGCTGAGGTCGGGTGCTTCCAATGCATCGACAGTTGTCAGTGCCTGGAGGTTGATGGCAGAGAGAGTTTCTCCCTTGTGCCGCCTGCTATCGGGGACTGTCGGAAGTCGATTGGAACTTTGAGACTTTTTTTTAACCGTTCTCGTGGTCTGTTCTTTATCAAATTATGGTATTGCTTTGCACTGCTGTAACTGTATGTTATAATTATGTCGTCTTGTCAGTGTTAGTCTTTGGTTTGTCCTTTTTTTTGTGCTATCACTCAGGAGGAACATTGTATCATTTCTTAATGCATGCATGCATTTCTAAATGACAATAAACGAGGATTGAGTGTCCTCATAATCTAATCTAATCTAAAAAAAATCCAGAGCAACACACACTAAATGCTGGGGGAACCCAGCAGGTTAGGCAGCGTTATGGAGCAGAATAGAGAGTCAATGTTTTGGACTGTGACTGGAAAGGAAGGGGGAAGAAGCCAGAATATTAAAATTGGTTGGGGGGGGGGGGAAGGTGAGAAGTGGAGAAAGAAAAAGGCTGAAAAAGGATGAATTTGATAGAGGAGAGTGGACCATGGGAGAAAGAGAAGATGAAGAAGCACCATAGCCGGGTGAGGAGAAGAGAAAGGGTAAGAGGGGAGCCAATGGAAAAAGAGAGAAAGAAGGGCAAAGTGAGAGACTTCAGGACTTGCATTTATTTTTTTATTTGAGATACAACATGGAACAGGCCCTTCTGCCCCAACAAGCCGTGCTACCCAGCAACCCTCCTATTTAATGCTAGCCCAGTCGGGACAATTTACAATCTACTAATCAGTACATCTTTGGACTGTGGGGGGAAACCAGAGCACCGGGAGGAAAGCCACACGCTCACAGGGAGAGTGCACAACCTCCTTTCAAACGGCTTCAGTTTTGAACTCTGAACTCCGAGGTCCGGAGCTGTAATAGTGTAGCGCTAACCGATATGCTGTCATGGTGCTCCTTTCCCTGTCACCCCCACCGCAAGAAATATAGGCTTTGTTTATTATGGGAGTCCCGGATATTTGTTTACATGCAAAAGGCTATTGTACTTTGGGTACACCAATGTTCTCAGGCTTCTTATGTGGGAAATGAAACTAAGTGTGGTTTTGAAGGCTGCGAAGTGGAAGGTCAGAAGTGTGCTACATAATGTAGTCAGCAGCAGATTGCTGTGACTTTCGTCTTGATGTACTCCTGTCAGATATGAGCACTGAGCAGCAAACAGTTTGCCGGAGGAACTCAGTTGGTGGTGAAAGGAATTACCAACATTTCAAATCAAAACCCTGCATCATGCCTCCCACGGATACTGCTTGACCTCCAAAGCTTCTCCAGATTCCAGTGTCTGCTGTCTCAGATATGAGCATTGAGCAGGTTTGAAGGAAACTTTGTCTATATCCAGCTTAGAAACACAAGAGAGTCTGCAGATGCTGGAAATCCCAATCAACACACACACAAAATGCCGGAGGAACTCACCAAATCAGGCAGCATCTATGGAGAGGCATAAACAGTTGATGTCTTGGGCTGAGACCCTTCATTGAATTGGAAAGAAGGGGAGAAAATGTCAGAATAAGTTGGGGGAGGGGAAGGAGTACAAGTGAGGAAGTGATAGGTGAAACCAGCTGGGTGGGGGAAGGGGGCTTGAAGCAAGAAGCCGGGAGGTCATAGGTGAAAAAGGTAAAGGGCAGGTGAAGAAGGAATCTAATAGGAGTGGACAGTGGACCATGGGAGAAATAGACACTGTCTGTCCTGCTAAGTCCCTTCAGCATTTTATATGTGCTACTGAAAGTCTAGCTTTGTGTATTGTTAATTTCTCAATTCTTTCCCAGCATAAAGTCCTTGATAATCCACATATGGTTTACTGGTAAGTTCAATCTATGATATGTATGCAGGTGTGTGACTTGCAGGCTAAAATGTTCGTAGATGCTGCCTGACCTCCTGAGTTCTTCCTGCATTTTGTGTGTTGCTCCAGATTTCCAGTATTTGCAGTCAGTCGTGTCTTAAAATATCTGGGTGACAGTCAGGAAGGGGAAAGGGGTTAAGGAGCCAGTTCAGAGTACCCCTGTGGCCATCCCCCTCAACAATAGGTATATGACTTTGGATACTGTCGGGGATGGGGCGATGACCTAACAGAGGAAAGTCACAGTGGTCGGGTCTCTGGCACTGAACCTGCCTCTGTGACTCAGAAGTGAAAGGCAAGAGAGGCACACTGTGGTGAAAGGGGATTCATTTGTTAAGGGAATGGACTGGGGGTTCCGTGGACGAGAATGAGATTCCCAGATATTAAGTTGCCTCCCGGGTGGCGGGTGCCAGGGTCCAGGATATCTCGGATTGAGTCCTCAGCATTCTTAAGTGGGAGAATCCAGATGACATGGTCCATTTGGTACCAATGACATGGGTAGGGTGAGTGACGAGGTTCTGCATGAGTTCAGGGAGTTAGGTGCTAAGTGAAAGGGCAGGAATCTCAGGATTGCTACCTGTGTACATGCTAATGACACTAGAACTAGGAAGACTATACAGTTTAATACGTGGTGAAGGAGTTGATGTAAGAAGAAGGGTATAATATTTTTGGATCATTGGGCTCTCTTCCAGGGAAGATGGGACCTGTACAGAAGGGACAGTTTGCATCTAAACTGGAGGAGTATTAATATCCTGGCTGTATGGTCGGGTTTAAACAAGAGTTGCAGGGGGATGGGAACCAGAGTGTCAGAACAGTTAGTGGAGAGGATATGGAGGCAGATGTTGGTAAGATCTCAGACAAAATTAGGAAGAAAGATTGAGCATGGTGTGACAAGATCAAAAAAGGTGAATACAGGACTGAAGGTGTTGTATCTGAATGCGCGCGGTATACGGAATAAGGTAGATGAACTTGCAGCACAGTTGCAGATTGGCAGGTATGATGTTGTAGGCATCACTGAATCATGGCTGAAAGATTATAGCTGGGAACATAATGTCCAAAGATCCTGATTGTCTCAAAAGGATAGGCAAGAAGGCAGAGGGGATGGTGTTGCTCTGCTGGTAAAAAATGAAATCAAATCTTTAGAAAGGTGACATAGGTTGGAATGTGTTGAATCATTGTGGATAGAGCTAAAGAACTGCAAGGGTAAAAAGACCCTGATGGGAGTTGTATACAGACCCAAACAGTAGTAAGGATGTGGCCTAAAAATTACAATGGGAGATAGAAAATGCATGCCGAAAGGGCAAGGTTACAATAGTCATGGGGGACTTCAGTATGCAGGTAGATTGGGAAAATCAGTTTGGTGCAGGAAATTCCAGTGTGCCTAGAGCAGCTCGTGGTTAAGGCTGCTAGGGGATCAGCTGTTCTGGATTGGGTGTTGTGCAATGAACCAGAATTGATTAGAGAGCTTAAGGTAAAAGAACCCTTAGGGGAAAGTGATCATAATATGATTGAACTCACCTTGAAATTTGAAAAGGAGAAGCTCAAGTCAGATGTAACAGTACTACAGTGGAGTAAAAGGAATTACAGAGGCATGAAAGAGGAGTTGGCCAGAATTAATTGGAAAAACACACAGACAGAGATGACAGCTGGAATATCGGACCGCTGGAAAATGTTGCTGGAGAGCTAGTAATGGGGGATAATGAAATAGCAGGCGAACTGAATAAGTATTTTGCGTCAGTTTTCACTGCAGAAGGTGCTAGCAGTGTGGTGGAAGTTCCAGGTGTCAGCGGGCATGAAGTGTGTGGAGTTACCATAACTCGAGAAAAGGTTCTTAGGAAACTGAAAGGTTTGAAGGTGGTGTATACCGCAGAGTTCTGAAAGAGGTGGCTGAGAGGTCATGTAGGCATTAGTAATGATCTTTCAAGAATCACTAGATTCTGGAAAGGTACTGGAAGACTGGAAAATAGCAAATGTCACTCCACTCTTCAAGAAGGGAGGGAGGCAGAAGGAAAGAAACTATAGGCCAGTTAGTCTGACTTCAGTGGTTGGGAAGATGTTGGAGTTAATTATTAAGGGTACTTGGAGGCACATGATAAAATAGGCTGTAGTCAGCATGATTTGCTCAAGGGAAAATCTTGCCTGACAAATCTGTTGGAATTCTTTGAAGAAGTAGCAAGCAGGATAGACAAAGGAGAATAGGTTGATGTTGTGTACTTGGATTTTCAGAAGGCTTTTAAAAGGTGCCACACATGGGGCTGCTTAACAAGCCAAGAGCCCAGGAAAGATTCTAGCATGGATAAAGCAGTGGCTGATTGGCAGGAGGCAAAGAGTGGGAATAAAGGGAGACTTTGCTAGTTGGATTCCAGTGACTAATGTTCCACAGGGGTCTTTGTTGGGACTGATTTTTTTTTTGTGTTTCTTTTCAAGTTTTTTTCCCAATAATTTGGATGATGGAATTGATTACTTTGTTGCAAAGTTTGCAGATAATACGAAGGTAAGTGGAGGGGCAGGTAGTTTTGAGGAAGAAGATAGGCTACAGAAGGACTTAGACAGATTAGGAGAATGGGCAAAGAAATGGCATTTGGAATACAGTGTTAGGAAGTGTATGGTCATGCACTTGTTAGAAAAAATGAAAGGGTTGACTGCTTTCTAAATGGAGAGAAATTGCAAAAAACTGAGATGCAAAGGGACTTGGGACTCTTGCAGGTTCTCTAAAGGTTAATTTGCAGGTTGAGTCAGTGGTGAGGAAGACAAATGCAATGTTAGCATTCATTTTAAAAGGTCTAGAATATAAAAGCAAGGATGTAATGTTGAAACTTTATAAAGCACTGGTGAGGCCTCACTTGGAGTATTGTGAGCAGTTTTGGGCCCCTTATCTTAGAAAGGATGTGCCAAAACTGGAGAGGGTTCAAAGCAGGTTCACAAAAATGATTCCAGGATTGAAAGGCTTGTCATATGAAGAGCGTTTGATGGCTCTGGGCCTGTATTCAGTAAAATTCAGAAGAATGAGGGGTGACCTCAGTGAAACCTATCGAACAGTGAAAGGCTTTGATAGAGTGGCCAAGTCTTTATGTATATTTAAGGCAGAGATTGATAAGTTCTTGATTGGTCAGGGCATGAAGGGATACGGGGAGAAAGCAGGAGATGGGGGCTGAGAGGAAAATTGGACCAGCCTTGATGAAATAGCGGAGCAGACTCTGTTGGTCAACTGACCTCATTCTGCTCCGATATGTAATGGCATTATTGTCTTATGGATTTTCAGTTCCTTTTTTTGGGATTTCTGAACTAATTTGACTGGACTCGTGGTGGGATTTAGAGGGGGGCACTGTTCTTAAGATTCAACTTGGGCACGTGAGATTCGTCTATCTCAGACTAAGTTTGTCAGACTGCATTTGGAGTACTGTGAGCAGTTTTGGACCCCTTATCTAAGAAAGGATGTGCTGGCTTTGGAGAGGATCCTGAGGGGGTTCACGTGAATGATTCTGGGAATGAAAGGGTTTACATATAAGGAGCATTTGATGGCTCTGAGCCTGTATTCACCCGAGTTTAGATGGAGGAGGGGGGCATCTCATTGAAAGTCCTTGATAGAATGGACATTGAGAGGAAGTTTCCTGTGTTAAGGGTGTCTAGGACAAAGGGGTATAGCCTCAGAATAGAAGGATGTTCTTTTAGAATTGAGATGAGGAGGGATTTCTTTAGCTAGAGGGTGGTGAATCTGTGGAACTGATTTCTACATGAAAGCCAAGTCATCGGGTATATTTACATTGGAGGCTGATGGGTTCTTGATGAATAAGGACATCAAAAGTTAAGGGGAGAAGGCAGGAAAATGGGATTGGAAAGGAAGATAAATCAGCCATGATAGAATGGCAGAGCAATATTGATGGGCCGAATGGCCTAATTCTTTTCCTATGTCTGATGTTTGGGGGAGGGGGAGTGGTGTAGGTGTTGGAGGGAGATGTGTCAAGGGCACCGTTTTGTAGCTTTCACAGTGTTTTGAAGTAAATGCCAAGTTATATTTAAGGATATATGGATTTACTGTCCTGCATCTGAACTGTGTTGAATGTTTTATTTGTTGTGACTTGAGAAATGGAGGATTTATGGGCTGCTACTATCTGCTCAGTCAATCGTGCGTATGTATGCATTTGTACCTTCAGAGGCATTTATATTGGATTATTATCCCTGAGCACAAAGAATTCGCCACACTATTACTGCTGTGCGTTGTGTGTGTGTGTGTGTGTGTGTGTGTGTGTGTGTGTGTGTGTGTGTGTGTGCGCGCGCGTGTGTTTGTGTATGAGGTTGCTTCGTGAACTCATTACACGGTTGCATTTAACTTGAGCACCTGTCACTCAGTGCATGAGTACGAAAATCTGCTGGCTTTTGTTGGTCTTGTGTTGACGAAACTGAAACTGATCTCCTGCCAGTTGAATAGGAATAACAAATCCCTCTGAGAAAACACCACCCAGTTTGTCCAGTTGATTTTGTTCATTTTTCCTTAAAAACGGCATTGTCACTTGAATAAAGTAAAGTGGATTCTTGTTAATTGGGGCAGCTACTTATTTGGGACAACTTGTAAAATGGAGGAAGTAGCCTGGATTCCCTTCCTTTATTTGGGACAGTATGCCACTTACTTGGGGCAGGAGATTGTCGCTGAATTGTTCCGAACTGGTGTCAGTCGCATGCATGTTGTGCGTGGTTGTGTTGAAAAAGCTGTTCTTTTGGTCACTGATAGTTGTTGAAAAATAAGCAGTAAGAAAATTCAGAACTGTTTCACTAACTGCAGTTTCAAGCATTCAGGCTTGGAGATACCAGAAATGGCCAGGAAGGAAAATGAAATTATTTCACTACTTCAACAAGTTAGGAACTGTGAAGAATGTGAAGGTATCAACAACAACTTGAATGTTACAATGAAAATGATGATTTTGAAGATGCACTCATCAATAGCACTGTATGAGGACATTATCTGCACTGGGTGTCTGTGCTGATTTTCTTCATTGTGAACATTGGATGAATTCCTTTTATATAAATTCCAACAGTTAGGAGCAAATGCATAGCTTTAGAGTACTGTCGTACTATTTATAGTGTTCTAATTTGTTTTGCATTTCATTTAAATATGACATTATTACTCAATTTGTCTTTTTTATACCTTTTTAACTATTTCCATGAAACTTTGATTAATTGGGGCAGCCACTTAATTAGGCCAAAGTGTACTCGGCCCAATGTGTCCTGAATCCACTGTACTGCAGAAGTTAAGTAGGATTTGAAAGTTCAAAGCAGCAATGTTCCATTGTATTTCACTAAAATTTCTCAAGGATCAGCTTTATTCACCATATACAGTACATTCAAGTTTTGTTTGTCATTCAACCACGTACATGTATACAGCTAAATGAAACATTATTTCTGTGGGACCAAGGTACAAAACACAGTCCATACAGTCATTAACAGCAGATATAATTACAATCGAGCACATACAGTCACAAATTAATGTTAGCACAAACCCCTGAGCAGCATGGCCTGAATACTGATGTTGTCCTAAAGCTACGTCTGGGCCCAAAAGGTGCAGTCTCTGAATCGAGGGACATTCCTTTAGAACAGAGGATGTTTTTAGCCAGAGGATTTTGAATCTGTGGATGAAATTGCAGCAGATAGCTGTGGAGACCAAGTTACTGGGTATGTTTAAAGCAGAGGTTGATAGGTTTTTGATTAGTCAGGCCGTCTGCGGTTACGGGGAGAAGGCAGGAGAATGGGGAAGAGGAGAGAATGATAAATCAGCCATGATGGAATGGTGGAGCAGACTCAATGGCTGAATAGTCTGATTCTGTTCCTATGTCTTGTGTCTTAAGAACATTAGGCACAGTGTTGCTCCTGTCATTTGAAGAGCAGTTTTCAATCATTCTGCCAGGAAGAGCAGTTTGGTGGAGCATTTCCTCTTTTGTCCCTGAGGATTTCCTTCTTACTGTGAATCAATTCTGTGTGCACAGTGCAGTGTTATAAAAGAGATGTGCCCTTTGTAAAACTACACATGAGCCACTTACCTTGAAGGACATTGGTTTAATGTCAAATTGTAATTTGTTCTAATTCTTCCTAAAGTTAGATAAATTTTACTTTTTGACCCGTCTAATACTAGCAATGTTATGCACTGACTTTCGCCAACCTTCAGTTTCTTACATAATGTTTCTCATCTGGGTGGTTATTTTTATTTCTGGGTCGCTATTTTGGTCCTAGTGAAGGGTCTTGGCTCAAAGCATCAATGCTTTTTTTTCCTCTCTGTAGATACTGCCTGACCTGCTGGGTTCCTCAGTCACTTTGTGTGTGTTGCCCTTGTTTCCAGCATCTGCAGAACCTCTTGTGTTTGTTATTTTTAGATTTGGTGGTGACCTTGCACTCTCAGGTTATTTTGTAGCTTGTGTCAAAGTGAGTTCCTGTGTCTAGCGGTGACCCCGCAATGACATCAGCTTATCCAATGCAAGGCTGCAGAGTCTAATGGGTCTGGAAGCTTCCTTCCGTCGCAGGATAACAGATGATGTATGGTGACCTTTGTCTTCCTCCACGATACAGTTTAATATGGTATCAGTTCACTCGAAAGGATGGCTCAGTATGTATCTAAAAGTTGGAACATTAACTTACTGAAACAAGTAAAGAGTTTTGGAGAGGGTCTGGCCCCAAAACATCAACTTTATTCCTGTCTGGACGTTGTCTGACCTGCTGTGTTCCTCCAGCATTTTGTATATATTTGTCTTGATTTCCAGCTTTGTTTGTCAAAGGTACATCAGCTTCAATCAAATCCGCAAGGATTGTGCTGGGGGCAGACCTCAAGACTTCATGCTTTTGGCTCCAACATAGCAATGCCCACAGCTCACCAGCCGTAACCCTTATGCCTTTGGAATGCAGGAGGAAACCAGAGCACCCGGAGGAAACTCACGGTCACAGGAGAATGTGCAGAATCCTTACAGTCAGCAATGGGAAATAAGTCCCAATTTTAGGTGGGCGCTGTAAAGTATTGTGTTAACTGCCATGCCAAAGTGCATCTCTCATTCACTTCTACAGATTGCAAGGTCGGCGAAAGTTTGCGATTCAGTTTTCCTTAGCCCTTCCCTATTCATACAGCAGTTTGTGAACCCTGTGTCCAGTTTATCTGCTGTTCCTCCATATTGGCGTCAAAATCAGTAGAAATATTGAATGTTGTTTGGCAACCTATATGTTCTGCGTTTGATTGGCATTGGGTGCCGGGTAGAAGGGGAGAACTTGATAGTTTTTTATTTATTTAGACATACAGCACGGAATAGACCATCCAGCCCAATGAGCCGCGCCACCCAGCAACCCGCCTTTTTAACCCTCGCCTAATCACAGGACAATTCCCAATTAACCTACTAACTTTGGCCTGTGGGAGGAAACCAGAGGACTTGGAGCATGCGGTCACGTGGAGAACGTACAAACTCCTTACAGATGATGGTGGAATTCAATCTCAGGGATGTTCTGAGGTGTAGTAGCATTGCGCTAGCTGTTATGCTACTGTAATGCCTTCTATCTTAAATCTTATGTCTTATATCCATTTAATTTATTTAGAGATGAGGGACAACAGCTTCCTTGACAACAAGTGAAGAATTTTGACATCCTGAGCAGCACTGGTTGTAGTATCATACAAGCACTCACTCATATGGACAGTACATGTCAGGTGTTTGTAAGCTGTGGAGGACTCCACACACTCAACAGCTTTTATTATTATGATTGAGGACACACAGTCCCCTTTTATTGTCATTTAGTAATGCATGCATTAAGAAATGATAAAATGTTTTTCCAGAATGATATCACGAAAACACATGATAAACCGACTTAAAAACTAACAAAAGCCACATAATTATAACATATAGTTACAACAGTGCAAAGCAATACCGTAATTTGATAAGAACAGACCATGGCACAGTAAAAGTCTCAAAGTCTCTCGAAAGTCCCATCATCTCACGCAAATGGTAAACCTCCAGCGCCGCCAACTTGCTGGTGCAGCATCCTGGAAGCATCCGACCACAGTCCGACTTCGAGTCTGTCCAAAAAAACTCTGAGCCTCCGACCCACCTCCTCGACACTGAGCACCATCTCTGCCGAGTGCTTCGACCCCGGCCCCGGCAACAGGTGATACGGAAAGCCGAGGATTTGGGGCCTTCGTATCCGGAGATTCTCGATCGCACAGTAGCAGCGGCAGCGAAGCAGGCATAACAGAAGTTACTCCAGATGTTCCTCTGCACTTCTCACGGCTGTCTCCATCAAATCCGGATTGTCCACAGCCCGTAGTTACAAATAATCGATATTCATTCGGAATGGCCGCGTGCGCTGCGTCGTGCCACCATCTTCTCCTCCCTCTATTTTCCCCTCTGCCATCAGATTTCTGAATGGACAATGAACCCATGAACACTACTTCACTTATTTTAGGTCTCTATTTGCATTACTTAGAGCATAGAACATAGAATATACAACAGGGACAAGCCCTTTGGCCCACAATGTTGTACCAAACCATTTAAATTCATAATCAAATAGCCAACTAAACTAATCCCTCTGCCAACACAATGTCCATATCCCTCCATTCACGTGCCTATCTAAGCATCTCTTAATAGCCCTGAAAGTTTCTGCCTCTACCACCCATTCTGATGTTCGGTCTGAACAACATCTGAACCTCTTGACCATGTCTGCATGATATTTTACATTGTGTTGCTGCCACACGATTGGCTGATAAGATATTTGCATTAACAAGCTGGTGTGTGTAATAAAGTATCTGCTGTGTCCACTGACCGCACGTATTAACAGTGTGGTTGTGTTTGTATTATGGTAGAAAGCAGAGTTGTACCCAGGCAAATGTTTACCTGGGCTCACCTCACTGCAGTTAGAACAAACTAATCCCACAGCTATTGTGAAATAATTTCGTAATGGCATATATCCATTTTGGATTCTAGCCTGTGTTTTTATTTTGCACTTCTTTGGCTGGCATAGGTGCTTAGCAAGCTGGTCTGCAGGATGTTTACACCCTCAGTGGTATCCGTTGCAACAGCAGTGAGGCAAAGTGTCTAATTACGTGCTGACTTGACAAGTAAATCAGCCCGGTAATGTAATGGTTAGTGTTGTGCTTTACAGTGGCAGCTGTAAGATCGGGGTTCAATTCCTGCCGCTGTCTGTAAGGAGTTTGTACGTTCTCCCCGTGACTGCGTGAGGTTCCTCCCACATCCCAAAGATTTACGGGTTTGGATTGGCAAGTTATGGGCATGCCATGTTGATGCTGGAAGTGTAGCAACACTTGTGGGCTGCCCCCTGAACATCCTCAGACCGTGGTGTTTATTGAAGCAAACGATGCAGTTCACTGTTTGTTTCGATGTACATGTGACAAATAAAGCTCATCTTTAAGTAAGTTCCTTGGAACTCTACTGCCTCTTTGTAAATTTGCCTTGGTGGTGTTGGTGATGCCAGTAGGGATCTAGATTTTGCAGAGGGAGTTAAAAGTCAGCTGTATTGTCTAAAGTCTCGGATGAGGTGGGTTGGTGGTTTCCTTCTCTGCACCATAACATCTGGGAGCCAGTGAGGATTTCAAGACTGCTTTGTTGGGGTGGGGGGAAGGATGTGGAGTGGTTGGTGGTCCTGTTTGTTAACAAGAGAAAATCTGCAGATGCTGGAAATCCGAGCAACACACACAAAACGCTGGAGGAACTAAACAGGCAAGGCTGCATCTATGGAAAAGAGTACAACCGACATTTCAGACTGAAACCCTTCGACAGGACTGGAAAAAAAAGCCTCCCCCCCCCCCCCACCTTTTAAATCTACTGCTCAGTTTTCTCCAGTCCTCCCGAAACATCAACTGTACTCTTTTCCATAGATGCTGCCTGGCCTGCGGAGTCCCTCCAGCATTTTGTGTGTGTGCTTGTCCTTTTCATTATCAAATAGTTCCTGAGCCAGTGTGGTCATAGTGCCTGTCTACTGTGTAACCCTAACTCAACAACAGAACACTTAGACAACCATGGATTTGTCTGTGCAAATCAAGGCAGTAATTCAAGTTCTAATTTGTTTGTCATTCAATCTACACATGTATACAGCTAAAAGAAACATTGTTCCTCTGCCGCCAAGGAGTAAAATACAGTACATACAGTCATACGTGGCACATAGTTACAACAGTACATACAGTCACACACCTCACATACACACAATCACAAAGTATTATTAGCACAAGTCCCTGAGAGCCATGGCCTGAGGACTGCTGGTGCATAGGATGTTGACCTGAAGCCACGTTTCTGCAAGAACAAATGAGATGAGCAGTTCCTCATCTCATGCTGGGTCAACCGCAGATGAAGGCAATCCAGCTTCCCTTCCAGGGAGCGAACACTGGAGAGCAACACCAATGGGAGAGCTGGCCTGCAGGGCTGCAAAGAAAGTCTTTTACTCTTCACTGTTTGGGATAATTTCTGTAGAATATGTTCTGTGTATGGTCTGTACCTACATGCCCATCATACTGCTATAGGAAGGATGTGGAAGCATTGGAAAGGGTACAGAGGAGATTTACCAGGATGCTGCCTTGTTTAGAGAGTATGGATTATGATCAGAGATTAAGGGAGCTAGGGCTTTGCTCTCTGGAGAGACGGAGAATTAGAGGAGACGTGATAGAGGTATACAAGATAATAAGAGGAATAGATAGAGTGGACAGCCAGCGCCTCTTCCCCAGGGCACCATTGCTCAATACAAGAGGACATGGCTTTAAGGTAAGGGGTGGGAAGTTCAAGGGGGTTATTAGAGGAGGGTTTTTTACTCAGAGAGTGGTTGGTGCGTGGAATGCACTGCCTGAGTCAGTGGTGGGGGGAGATACACTAGTGAAATTTAAGAGACTACTAGACAGGTATATGGAGGAATTTAAGGTGGGGGGTTATATGGGAGGCAGGGTTTGAGGGTCGACACAACATTGTGGGCTGAAGGGCCTGTACTGGGCTGTACTGTTCTATGTTCTATAAGCAGGTTTTTCATCATATCTGAACCTTATAGTACTTGTACACGTGACAATAAACTTGATTTGACTAGTGGACTAACCATTGATGCAAACTAAATATACAAAAGCTCACCAACTTTGCGCAAACATTAAGCATCAAGGATATTTGGCCACTTTATTAAGTACAGCTGCACACTTGCTCATTAATGCAAATATTTAAACAACCAGTTATGTGACAGCAACCCAGGGTACAAAAGCATGAAGACATAGTCAAGAAGTTCAGTTGTTGTTCAGACCAAACATCAGAATGGGGAAGAAATGTGATCTAAGTGACTTCAACTGTGGAATGATTGTTGGTGCCAGGTGGGGTTCATTGAGTATCTCAGAAACTGCTGATCTCCTGGGATCTTCACACACAGCTGTCTCTAGAGTTTACAGAGAATGGTGTGAAGAACCAAAAAAAATCCACTGGGTGTCAGTTCTGTGGGCGAAAACGCCTTATTACTGAGAGAGATCAGAGGAGAATGGCCAGACTGGTTCAAGCTGACAGGAACCTTCCTGACAGTAACTCAGATAACCACATGTTACAACAGTGGTGTGTAGAAGAGCATCTCTGAATGCACAATGTGTTGGACCTTGAAGGGGATGGGTTACAGCAGCAGACCATGAACATACACGTCGTGGCCACTTTATTAGGTACAGGAGGTGTGGTTGATAATTAGGCACATTATGGCAGCCAGTCTCTTTGGTGCTATTAATTATTTGCAGAGAAATTAACTTTACAAGTTACCCATGTGGCTTGTTGGTTAATTGGATTAAGAATCAATATCTAACTGTGCAGAGAAAAGCCATGACCTCAAATGGCACTAGGCTACAATAAACAGCTGACATTCAAAATTAGTGAGTAAAGAATCGCAGCCAGTCAGTCCTGAGACAAATGAAGCCCAGTGAGGGAGGGGCAGCAAGAACATGGCCTCTTTTGGACGGAGCTTGGAGGAAATAAGTGAAATCAATATGGTGGTGCTGCTGGAGAGAGTAAGACCATGGCGAGCAAGATGTCCTGGCAGGCAGAATCAAACAACTGTCTCTGCACCAACTAAAGAACTGCTTTTCAAAATGTGGTTGGTTCAAGCCTGATGGGTCATCAGGAGTTGGCATCCACATGAAAGCACCAGTCAATCAAATCATGAAGGCACAGCATCCTCCTTTTAATTGGTCAGAATTTCGGCAATGATTGGAGCCCAGAGAGAGGCCCCCGTTTTCTTTTTAACATGGCATGGGAGATGTTGGATCGTGATGCCTTTGAGACCCAAAGTTCAAAGCGTGAGGCTTAAACCTTGTTGCTTACAATTGTTTTATTGAATGGTACAGAAGCACAGAAGGAGCAGCAGAAGAAGGAGCCTGGTGGGAATCAAAGAAAAAAAGAAAGACAGAAGTAGTGATGGCCGCTCGTGCCACTCGACTGATCACAGCAATCCCATTGATAACAGCTAACCAATAAGACAGCCAGATTCAAGTAATGTGACACCCACTACAGAAACCATGAGGTTCCCAGAAAAATGCAGAGGCAACTAAACAATTACATGTATATAGGTAATTATATAAAAATGCAAACAAGCATAAGAAAGTTAAACTACAAGGAAAATACCAAATCTATACCCCAATCCTACCCAGAACTGGTGAGGGTAGAATAATTCAAAGTTCAAAGTAAATTTATTATGAAAATACATACATATATGTCACCATATACAGTTCTGAGATTCATTTGCTTGTAGGTATAGTCAATAAATCCATAATAGAATAATAGCCATAATATAATAAATGAAAGACTGCACCAACACGGGCATTCAACCAGTATACAAAAGGCAACAAACTGCAAATACAAAAAGAAAGAAATGATAATTAATAAATAAGCAATAAGTATTGAGAATGTGAGATGAAGGGTCCTTGAAAGTGAGTCCATTGATTGTGGGAACATTTCAGTGATGGAGCAAGTGAAGCTGAGGAAAGTTGTACTCTTTGGCTCAAGATCCTGATGGCTGAGGGTACTAACTGTTCCTGAACCTGGTGGTGGGGTCCCTGATGATGGATGCTGCTTTCCTGCATCAATGTTTCATTTAGTTGTGCTCAGTGGTGGCGGGGGCTTTACCCATGATGGATTGGCCTATATCCAGTACTTTTCGTAGGATTTTTCCATTCAAGGTTATCGCTGTTTCCAAACCAGACTGTAATGTCACCAGTCAATATATTGAAATCAATGTAGACACACCCTGGATTAACCATTTTAAGATGTTGGTTGCCCAACCCATGAACACCCCCTCACCCATTTTGTGCTGTTTTTACGTTATGTATTATCTACTTTACAGATTACAAATTTACTTTGAACTTCTGAACTTGTTTCTTATTGTAATCTATATATTTTATATTGCACTGTAATTTTTTTCATCATCATTCTGTACCATCTTGTATGATGTGGGCGATCATGGTCTCGTGACCATGATTGTTCTTGGCAAATTTTTCTACAGAAGTGGTTTGCCATTGTCTCCTTCTGGGCAGTGTCTTTTCAAGACTGGTGATCCCAGCCATCATCAATACTCTCTCAGAGATTGTGTGCCTGGCATCAGTGGTCACGCAGCCAGGACTTGTGATACGACCATCTGCCACCTGTTCCCATGGCTTCACGTGACCCTGATTGGGGTGGGGGGCTTAACAGGTACTACATCTTACCCAAGGATGACCTGCAGGCTAGTGGTGGAAGGAAGGAATGCCTTACACCTCCTTTGGTGGAAATGTATCTCCACCCCACCCCAAATTGCACTGTACGCTGCCGTAGAACTAGTTTTGCAAGGTATGCCAGTGATATTAAATCTGATTCTGATTCTGAAACTAAAACATACAGCCACTCCTTTGATCACCGCTGTCTCTTGTGAGCAGTTTCTCATGCTAGTGACCAGATTTGACTGTGAGCTGAAACTCCATTATTTTGCCAGCATCACAGTCTTTCTCTCCTCTAGCCTTTATATTGTGCCTTCACTCCCCTTGCCTATACCCTAGCAGATGACCACCTCAGAGGAGAATGAAATAGACCTCTCCGAGTTGCACCTCCATTTATCTTAAATCAGCAGATGAATATTTTACTGAATTTTTCCATAAACATGTACACAGTGATGCTGTTTATTCATAACAAGGCCTTGTTATTCACTGGACTTGGGTTCTAACACAGTTCTAACACCACATGCAGGATTTGCAGTTGATTCCCATCGTAACCACGTCGTACAAAGAAAAGTGTTTGAGGAAGTGTAAAGTAAAATAATCAGTTCTGAGAGCATTTAGAATAATGAGAAGTGACACAGGCAGGTTTGAAGAAGGACTGATGGGGTGGATGCTAAGATATAATTTCCTTTAGAACGTAGGGAGCCATAGACTCCGGATAAAGGTATGGTCAGTCAGGACTAAACAGGAGAAATGTCATCTGTTGAGATGTTGTATATCTCCACAGAACTGTGGATGCCCTGTCATCACGGACATTCAATGATGAGACTGCTAGATTTTTTTTAGATACAAATGAGATCAAGAAATATGATAATTAGGACATTGAACAGTTCAGGCCCTCTCACCCTATTTCATTCCAAAGGGAAAGGCTCTAACTTTCTCACCCTTTCCTCATAAGCAGCCTGAAGACACACATTCAACGATTCAGGAACAGCTTCTTCCTCTCAGCCGTCCGATTTCTGGATGTTCATTGAACCCACGAACACTATCTCACTTCTTTTTTATTTCTATTTTTGTACTAGTATTTTATTTAACTATTTTATACTGTATATAACATATACTTACTGTAATTCAGTTTTTTCTCTATTATTATGTATTGCATTGTACTGCTGCCACAAAGTTGACAAGTTTCATGACACATGCCGGCGATATTGGACCTGTTTTTGATTCTGATTTTCTCATCCAGGCAGCATCTTGGTAAATCTCCGCTGCGCCCTTTTTAATTCTAAATTTTTTTTTGTTTTTGTAATGTGCTGTGCAGCAAAACAATAAATAATCACGTAATATAGGTCAACGATAAGAAAACTATTTCAGATTTCTGAAGTAGAGGCATGGGTTGAAGTATTAAAAATAATCAGGATCAAGTTTAATATCACTGGCATATGTAATCAAACTTGCTGTTTTGTGGCAGCAGTACAGAGCAATACATAATAATTTGCTACGAATTACAATAAGAAATATATACTGTATTGTATATTAAAAATAAGTAAGTTTGTACAAAAAAAGTGCAAGAAAAAGTAAGGTAGTGTACAGAGCTTCATTGTCTGTTCAGAAATGAAGGCTGACAATTAGCCTCGTTAATGCAGTCACTGATCACCGGACAGAGAGCTGAAGATGCCGGAAGTGGGTAAAATCCAGGGAAATGAAATATCTCAAATTACTCACCTTCTGTAATATTATTCCTCTTGGATGGTTGGGATAAAGCTTCATCTCATTTTGGACAGCAAATATTGATCTGTTGTAGTCCAAACATGTTTTAGTGAAATTGATATTCCGGTGTTTGTTACAGAGATATGGAGGCACTTTAAAATATTGCACCACATTCTCTGTGCATTACTCTGAGGAGCTGAACACCAAGCTAATTTTGAAATGGTTTCAATGATCTATTTACATTAATTGTATTAACAACGTTTTTAAATGTAAGATGCCACTTTATTAGGTGCACTGTACACCTGCTCGTTCATGTCAGTATCTAATCAGCCATTCATATGGCAGCAACTCAGTGCGTAAAAGCATGCAGATATGGTCAGGAGGTTCATTCCTTTTTCAGACCAAACATCGTAATGTGGAAGAAATATAATCTAAGTGATTTTGACTGTGGAATGATTGTTGGTGCCAGACAGGGTGGTTTAAGTATCTCAGAAACTGTTGATAATCTGATATTTTCAGGTACAACTTTCTCAAATATTGTCAAATATCTCTTTGGTGGAATATCTAGGGAAGTGGGGAATGTCAGAAGTAGTTTTTTATATATAGAGAGATGTAAGTACATGGAAATTGCTGGCAGGCTGGTGGGAAAGGCATATACATTAGGCAGATTCAAGAGACTTTTAGATAGGCAGATGAATGATGGAAAAATGGAGGGAGGGTTGGATTGATCTTGGAGCAGGTTAAAGAGTCAGCACGACCTTGTGGGCTGACGTGGTTGTACTGTGCTGTACTCTGCTCTTTGTTCTATCATTGTGGGGGGGGGGTAAGCAGAACCACTTGGTGAGGGGGAAACCCACACTGTCACAGGGAGAACTTGCAAACTCCACAACAGACGGTATCGGAGATCAAGACTGAACCTGGGTCACTGGCTGTATGAGGCAGTGGCTTCACTAAAAGCAGAGCTCAAAATGCCTCAGCAAATTGGCACCCATCATTAAGGATTCCCATCCCCCAGGACATGCATTGAGGAGGAGGTACAGGAGCCTGAAGGCACACATTCAGCATTTTAGGAGCAGCTTCTTCCCCTCCGCCATCAGATTTCTGAATGGACGATGAACCCATGAACACCACCTCATTACTTTTGTTCCCTATTTCCACTACTTAATTTAATTGTTGATGTTTATTTCTCATTGTAGTTTAAGCCTGAGGTTCAGGAAAGCAGCATCCACCACCCAGGCCAGGTGCTCTTCTCAATGCAACCGTCAGGAAGAAGGTACAGGACCCACACCACCAGGTTCAGGAACATGTATTACCCCTCAACCATCAGGCTCTTAAACCAAAAAGGATAACTTCATTCAACTTCGCTTGTCCCCATCTCTGAACTTTCCACCATCTATAGACTCACTTTCAAGGATTCTTCATCTCATATTCTCAATGTTTCTTGCTTATTTATTTTTTTCTCTTTTTGTACACTACTTGCACAGTTTGTTTTCCTCACACTGGTTGTTTTATCGTCCTGTTGGGTGCAGTCTTTCATTGATTCTATCGTATTTACTGTGGATGCCCACAAGAAAATGAATCTCAGGGTTGTTTAGGGTGACGTGTGTAGATCATAGAAGAAAACAGCATGGGAACAGGCCATTCGGCACACAATACTGTGCTGACTCATTTTACTTCCTTAGTCTATAATAGGTATCCAAATTTGCTACCATACATCCCAAAGCCTTATAAATTTAAATGTCTTTATATTAACCCATCAGAATCCTCTTCTCTAAAGATTTTGTAAAAGTATCTTCTTTTATTTTGTTTTGAGTCCACTCCGGCTGCTATCTTTTTAATTTTAATGCATTTCTTTATCAAATCTAATAATGGGAGATAGTCTGAGACACTTGACAGTATAATTTGCCCCTTAATCAGGAAGACCAGAGGAGTATGCAGTCTTGTACTATTTCCAGTAAGTATATTTATTACAAAGTACGCTATATCCTAGATTATTTTATGCATAAAATCGTGTACTTAGATAATAAATTTACTTTGAACTTTGAGGTATATTTTATGTATTGAACTATACTTCTGTTGCACAACAGCAAATTTCATGATCTATATCAGTGATATTAAACTGATTCTGACTGTGATTTGGGTTTGAATTGCTATCCTGTGCTGCCCTGCCAATGACAGTGAACCTGATTCTGATTTGTATTCGGACTCCGTTTCTGATAACCGTCTGCTTCCCTCTGCATGGGGAGTGGTTGCTGTCTTTACACTGCTGAATACTTCTATTCTAAATCATTTTACCATTAAGTCTCCATGTTACCCAGTTGTTTCTGATTCAGTAGGTTTGGAGTAGTTTGCTGATTTTACAATCCCATATGCAGAGTAGGAATGCTTTCGCACTTGAGAAGTTTAAAGAGAAAAGATTAAGATTAGCTTTATTTGTCGCATGTTCATCAAAACATACAGTAAACTTAATACCATCATCTCCTTAAAACTAATCAGTAAACTCCAAGACCTGGGTCTCAATACCCCCTTGTGCAATTGGATCCTGGATTTCCTCAATGGTAGATTCCAGTCAGTTTGGATTGGCAACAACACCTCCACAATCTCCATCATATTCCTCAATGGTAGATTCCAGTCGGTTTGGATTGGCAACAACACCTCCACAATCTCCATCACCACAGGAGCACCACAGGGATGTGTGTTTAGCCCCCTGCTCCACTCACTTTACACCTATGAATAACACCATATACAAGTTTGCTGATGACACCACGATTGTGAGCTGTATCAAAGGTGGCGATGAGTCAGCATACAGGAGGGAGACTGAAAATTTGCTTGAGTGGTGTCATAACAACAACCTCTCACTCAATGTCAATACGACCAAGGAACTGATTGTAGACTTCAGGAGAGGGAAACCAGAGGTCCGTGAGCTGGTGATCAGAGGTGGAAAGGGTCAGTAACTTTAAATTCCTGGGTGTCACGATCTGAGAAGACCTGTCCTGGACCCATCTTATAAATATAATTGCAAAGAAAGCACAACAGCACCTCTACTTCCTCAGGAGACTGTGGGGATTTGGCATGTTAACAAAAACCTTGGCAAACTTCTATAGGTGTGTGGTGCATAGTGTGCTGACCGGCTGCATTACGGCCTGGTACGGGAACACCAATGCCTTTGAGTGGAAAATCCTGCAAAAGGTAGTGGATTCAGCCCAGTACATCACGGGTAAAACCCTTCTAACCATTGAGCACTTCTACATGAAACATTGCTGTAGAAAAGCAGCATCCGTCGTCAAAGATCCTCACCACCCAGGCCATGCTCTTTTCTCACTGCTGCCATCAGGTAGAAGAAGATACAAAAGCCTCAGGACTTGCACCACCAGGGCGGTTACTACCCCTCAACCATCAGGCTCTTGAACAGAAGGGGATAACTACACTCCTGGTGTTCCTACAACCGATGGTCTCACTTTAAGGACTCTTTACCTTCTTGTATCACGCTCTTTCATTTCATGTTATTTCATGCTTGCTATTTATTGCTATTTATTTATATTTGCATTTGTACAGTTTGTTGTTCATTGATCCAGTTATAATTACTCTTCTATGGATTTGCTAAGTATACCCACAGGAAATAAATCTCAGGGTTGTATGTGGTGACATGTACGTACTGTGATAATGAATTTTACTGACAATACTCTAATACAGGCAACATCCTGACGAACCTTACATCCCTGCCTGAGATTCATTTTCTTGTGGGCATACTCAATAAATCCATTAGCCATAATAGAATCAATCAAAGACTGCACCAACGGGACAGACAAGAGTGTGCAAAAGACAACAAACTGTGCGAATACTAATAGAAACAAGAAAAGAAGAATTAATAATAATGACAAATAAAGAATAAATATCAAGAACATGAGATGAACAGTCCTTGAAAGTGAGTCCAGACGTTGAGGGAACAAGGCTACAGCACAGAAATGATGGAGGAGAAGAGGCATGCAGCCCTGGGAGTGCTGGAGCTCCGTATGATGGAGCTGGAGATGCCTCCGCCAACATGGACTGACTGGCTTTTCTGTCAAGAAGTGCAGGAACCAGTTACAGAAAGAGATTGAGTGAAGTTGAGTAAAATTATCCCCTCTGGTTCAGGAGCCTGATGGTTGAGGGGTAATAACTATTCCTGAACCTAGTGGTGTGGGTTTGAGGCTCCTGCACCTCTGCCTGATGGTAGCAGTGAGGAGAGAGCGTGGGGAGAATGTACGAGCTCCTTACGGACAGCAGTCGGAATTGAACCACAGTCTTGGCGCTGTAACACGTTACGTTATCTGCTGTGCTAATGTGCCGTTTCATGTGCCACGGTGACCTTCTTCAGAAGAATAATTTTCGGCCTGCAGGATTTGCATCAGCTCCGTTCACAGAGCACACAATGATGTTTTGAGCACTGTTTCCTGAGGAGACTCATTTAAATTGGCTCCCTTTCTGTTCTCTAATTGTGACAAATGCTGATGCCTTTTCCCAGGATGAATCCTGTTTATTATTCATCTGCCTAGAACCTCGAGGACTCTCCTTAGGGAGTACGAGTGCAGAGCAGGTGAAAAGTGCAGAAGTGAAGTAGATGTTTTTATTCCGACTCTGGAAGATGCTGGTCAGATAAACTCAAATTTATTGTCATGTGCACAAATACAGTGAGGTCAGGTCCAGTGATGAACTTGTAACAGCATCACAGAGATGTAGGTACAGACAACAGATGGGTGGTACATTGAAGATTTTGGCATCCAGATGTTGCAAAATTCATGTCCAAGTTCTGTTAAAATTGAACTCCATTGCTGTGTACTCATCTGACTAGCATGAGGGAGGAGGTACAGGAACCTGAAGACTTCACACTCAAGGATTCAGCCTCTTTCCCTCTGTGATCAACTAAACCTGTTATTCCTTCTTTCTTTGAAATATTTATTTACAATTGAAAGCAGGAGTAATTCTATTGAGTGATAGAGGTCTACAGCACAGAAACAGCAGAGTGGAAGAGGCACACAGCCCTGGGGAGTGCCGCTGTTCAGTGTGGTGGAGCTAGAGATGTTTCTGGCCTTTCTGTCAAGAAGTCCATGATCCAGTTACAGAGAGAGGTGTTGAGACCCAACAAGGATAGTTTACCCTCCATCTTCTAAGGGATGATGGTATTCAGTGATGTGCCAAAGTGAATGAACAGCATCCTGGTGTAAGAGGCACCATCTTCTGGGTGGGAGAGAATGGAGTGGAGTGCAGAGCCTATAACTTTATCAGAGGATGGATTTAAGCCATAAATATACAGGAGAGGGTCTTATGTAGTACTAAGATGCGATTTAATGCAGACCATGAACAGCCACTCAGAGCATTTCATTATTGTTGTGGTCAGTAGTCACTAGACAGTAGTCAGTACCTCCTTGTTGGTGATGCTGCTACGAGTTCGGTGATGGCTTCTTTCCCTCCACCATCAGGTCCACGAACCTATGATCACTACTTCGTTATTCCTTTCTGCACTCTTTATTTATCTTGCAATTTATAGTAATTTGTACCGTAATCTTGTCACAGTATAATAATTTTCACATGATCTAATTCAGTGATAGTAACTCCGGCTCTAAAGGGAGAGATTTGTCTTTATTAGATTATGAAGACACGTAGTCCCCTTTTATTGTCATTTAGTAATGCATGCATTAAGAAATGATACGTTATTTCCTCCGGTATGATATCACAAAACACAGGACAAACCAAGACTGAAAAAACTGACAGAACAACATAATTATACCTATAGTTACAAACAGTGTAACAATACCATAACTTGATGAAGAAGTCCGTGAGCACAGTAAAGTTCAAAGTTTCTCAAATGTCCCACATCTCACACAGACGGGAGAAGGAAGAAAATCTCTCCCTGACATGCCAACCACAGTCTGACTCTGAGTCATCCGAAAACCTCGAGCTCTGATCAACTCTCCGACACCGAGTACTGAGCGGCATCTCTGCCGAACGATTCGACCTCCTTCTCGGTCGCCAAAAGCAGACAAGGCCGGGGATTTTGAGGCCCACCCTCCAAAAGATTCCCGACCACACAGTAACGACAGCAGCAAACGGGTGTTTCAGAAATTTCTCCAGATGTTCCTCTGTGCTTTCACGTCCATTCTCCATCAAATCAGAACTGTCCACGGCCCCTATTTAACAGATACAACATCATTTGCACCGGAGAGCTGCTGACGTTACTTGTGTGTGTTAACCATCTCTGACGAACTTTTACACTGACCTCAGTGGATCTGAGTGGCTTGGGTTGAGTCTACTTCACACCGATACTCGTGACCAAAACTGAATTTGTCTCCTGTGTTTTGAAGCCCATAGAGCAGGGATTCCCAACCGTTTTTATGCCATGGACCAATACCATTAAGTAAGACTGGGAACCCTGAGGCACATTCCCAATTGTGTCTCTGGAAGTGAATGATTAATTGCTGGTTCATGAACGGATCCAGGGGCCTTGGCAATTGGTTTGGAAATGGGTTCAGATCATACCAAGGCGATTTAAAGAATTTTAAGTATTTAACTAATTTGCTTAAGTCCATTGCCCCACTGGGGCATAGGCCACCAACAGCAGCTTGCTCAATGTCCTCTGTCCTGGGCCAGTCTTTTGAGATATTCCCAATTGCATGTTTTGTAACCCCAGAAACTAATTGAAAGAGAAACACAGGAGCCAGGATACTTAAAACGCAAACAACAGGAATTCTGCAGATGCTGGAAATTCAAGCAACACACATCAAAGTTGCTGGTGAACGCAGCAGGCCAGGCAGCATCTCTAGGAAGAGGTACAGTTGACGTTTCAGGCCGAGATCCTTCGTCAGGACTATCTGAAGGAAGAGTTAGTAAGAGATTTGAAAGTGGGAGGGGGAGGGGGAGATCCAAAATGATAGGAGAAGACAGGAGGGGGAGGGATGGAGCCAAGAGCTGGACAGGTGATTGGCAAAGGGGATATGAGAGGATCATGGAACAGGAGGCCCGGGAGAAAGACGGTGGGGGGGGGGGGACCCAGAGGATGGGCAAGGGGTATAGTCAGAGGGACAGAGGGAGAAAAAGGAGAGTGAGAGAAAGAATGTGTGTATAAAAATAAATAACGGATGGGGTACGAGGGGGAGGTGGGGCATTAGCGGAAGTTAGAGAAGTCAATGGTCATGCCATCAGGTTGGAGGCTACCCAGACGGAATATAAGGTGTTGTTCCTCCAACCTGAGTGTGGCTTCATCTTTACAGTAGAGGAGGCCGTGGATGGACATATCAGAATGGGAATGGGATGTGAAATTAAAATGTGTGACCACTGGGAGATCCTGCTTTCTCTGGCGGACAGAGCGTAGGTGTTCAGCAAAACGGTCTCCCAGTCTGCGTCGGGTCTCGCCAATATATAGAAGGCCACATCGGGAGCACCGGACGCAGTATATCACCCCAGTCGACTCACAGCCAGGATACTTGTCTATTTAGTTTTTCTTTTCTTTAGTGAAGATCTCATATATGATGTGGTGGCATAATGATGTATGCTGTTCGCATACTTTTACATACAATCTGCAATTAATTATGTAAATGAACAAAAATGGTTAATCAAACGATATATATTTACAATATTACTCAAAAATTACTGGAATATTAAATACACTACATTCAGGTGTAGTCCACCTCTAAGGTTGTCATAGCTGGGGGTGGTAGTGGGGATAAGCTCCCACTACCTATAAAATGCTCCAAATGGCATGCGTCTCTAACAGCCTTTGACAACCAATTCCAACTCTTGGCCTTCACGCGTGGCTTAGCTACTAGGCCTGGCGGAACTGTTTCTACTGATGAGAAGAGGTGAAGGCCGACCAGTGGTGCCTCAGAACCAGTTGCTTTATACCCACCCATGGGAAAGGCTTTGGGAGTAAACCCTGAGGAAGAGATCCGGAGCCAGGGTCCCTAAGGCAGTGTGATGTTGTTTACACCCTCACTCTAGCAAGCTCTGCGGTGACACTGGTGCCAAGCTGTATTGATGCTTGCCCTTCCCTTGGACTACATCAGTGACATGGAGAGGGGGAACCCACTGCACAGGCAACAGCCGGTTCTTCAAATCTTCCTGCCCAGGCTTACGTCCTGGAGGGGACACAGTCTACCAGAGGCACAAACCCAGGATCCCCTGCAATCGATGGCTGCCCACTAAACATCTCTGAAGATCATTCCTCTCCCAGCTATGAGGTCTTTGGATCTGTCACCCGGTGCAGACATGGCCCAAGTACGGAGTGAGAGACACTGAAGCAGGTTGAGAGTTCATAGACTTTAATGTGAACAGTGTTAAAAGGAAAAGAAAACAATGAACACTAGGCCAAACAGGGCCGTTAACTAAAACTCTCAAATAGAAAACGAATCCTACACTGCAGCTGAAAAGAACAACTAAGAATAAAATGAATACCGCCAGTCTTCAGAGTCAGTTGACTCGACAATCCAATTTCTCAGGCAAGGCCAAACGCAAACAGGCACTGAAGCATTTCTGTGTCCAAGTCTCGACAAATACTACAATGGAATGAAAGGAGTTAAACACTATCACAATGAAATAATAATTAGCTGACACACACAAGCGCAATTGCCGTATCTACTGCGCTGTGAGCCCATGGTTGTGACAGGATCTTCTGTTGGCATTTCTGTACCGTTGTGTTTTTATGGGATGGGATTGCTAGCCCCATTCCCAACCCTCCTCCTTTTGCAACTGGGCTTGGGACCGTCCATGGTAGAGTTTTAGTAAACCAAGTTGGAATAAAAAGGTGGTGATAATAAGGTGAGCAGTTATTGTTAATACAAGTCTGATTCACTGGTGTCCTCCAGTGACAAAGATCTGCTGTTCTCAGCCAGACTGACTGACCTGAGATTGAAGGACCAGGACAATATGGCTGATTCTTGATTTTTGCCCAAGATGTCAGTTGTTTATTCATTTCCTTAGATGCTGCCTGACCCATTGCCCACTCAGTGCAATCATAAGGAGACACAGAAAGAGGCCCTTTGGCCCATTCAGTCTGTGCCAGCTATCAATCACCCACTTATGCTAATCCTGCATGACTCCGCACCCGGAAGAAGTACATTGGTGGGTAGAACGTACAAACTCCTTAGAGGTGGTTTCAGAATTGAAATTGCAACCCCAAGGCCCTGATCTGTAATAATGTTGTACTAATTACTATGCTACCGTGGCACCCATCTTTCCTGAGCTGTTCCTGAAGCTTTGTAAAACAATCCTCTCCGTTCCATTCTTTACCTCTCTAGAGCCCTGCAAATTATTTTCCCAAGTATCTTATCAAATTCTTCTCAGTAAATTTTAAATGACATTTTTTCTGTCACCCTTGCAGGCCATGTGTTATAGATCAGAACCAGTCTCCGTGTACTTGAACGTAAGTGGACTTCCTTGATTCCTCTTGGACCCCTTTGTCCAAAGGTTTTAAATTTATGGCCCATGAATCACTCCCTAAGGGAACTGCTTCTGTCTGTTTACTGTGACTAGTCATGCTGCTGTTTGTTTTATTATCTGTTCTCTCAACATGCCCTGCCACTTCCAAGAATTTGTGCGCGTTCTAACAATAGAAGCAATTTAGCTGCTAAGATCTCCTCGATCCACTGTGTTCCCTACATGAGAGGAGAACATGGAAGGCAAAGTTAATCTGAAGAGTGCAGGCCAATTTATTCAAGTAGTAGTTTTCTGCCTTCTCTCTGCTGCGTCACCTTCACCTCTATCATTCGCAGCCTAGTTTTCTCATGCTTCCTCTTTTACTCATTCCACGTTGTTGCCTCTCGTCTCCAATCTCTATTTAGTTTTCTGTTGCCGCTGTGTGCTTTCTTTCATTTTTCTTCCAACTGCTCCCAATTTGCTTTCACAGAGCCGTAAACATAGGAAGTAGAACAGTTACAAAGCCCTTCAGCCCACGCTGTTGCGCTGACCTTTTTACTACAGAATCAACCTAATGTTTCTCTCCATTTTTCTTTCACCCATGTGCCTATCTAAAAGTCTCTTCGGTGTCCCTAATGCACCTGCCTCGTGGATGGTGAGTTGGAGATGTGTCTCTGTCAAGGGAAGTGAAAGGCACTCCTTCCCTCGGCTAGGCTGAAGGTCACTCTTGGGCAAAGTGTAGCACCTGCTTAGCTCCCCCCCGCCCCGCCCCGATCAGGGTCTCATGAAGGCATGGGAGCAGCTGGTGGATGGTCATATGAGTAGCTGGTGCATATCACAAGTCCTGGTTATGTGACCACTGACACCAGACAGACAATCTCTGAAGAGTATCCACCTGTCTTGTAATGACACTGCCCAGAAGAAATCAATGGCAAACCACAAACCATTTGTGTAGAAAAATTTGCCAAGAGCAGTCATGGTCATGGCAAGATCATGATCACCCACACTGAAGACACGGTACGTAACGAATGAACTCTACCACCTCCCCCATCCATGCAATTATCACTTTGAGTGTATATAAAAAAAAACTCCTGAAATATGTATGCTTCTCTGTTTGCTTCAATACGCTCTCCCATACTTCTCTCCAAATACATTAAACGTATGTCTGTTTGTATTTGTCATTGCTAATGGGTTTAATTACCGGGTGGCGCAGTACCGTAGCAGTTAGTGTCACACTATCACAGTGCCAGCTGCAGAGGTTCAGTTCCAGTTGCTGTCTTTAAGGAGTTTGTACGTCCTCCCCATGACCGTGTGGGTTTCCTCCGGGTGTAATGACTCACAATACTGATCAGGAGAAACAATTACTGGAAATGGGGAGAGTGGAAACTAATTCTGCAATTTGGTGGAATTAATGTATGTATGTCAGACTTTAGAATTTGATAATATTATGAGGAACTCGTTCATCTCAGAATCAGGTTTAACATCACTGGCATATGTCATGAAATTTGCAGTTTTGTGGCAGCAGCACAGTGCAAGACATAAAAAAAACTATAAATTACAATAAGAAATATAAATGTAATATTTTATTGCAAAAATGAACATTGGTTCTTTGTTCAGAAACCTGACGGCAGAGGGGAAGAAGCATGCATCTTCAGGCTCCTGTACCTCCTCTCTGGTGGTAGTAATGAGAAAAGAGCATATCCTGGGGTCCTGGGTGCTGGGAGGTTCTTAATGATGGATGACCATAAATCTGGTTTTCAGAACCCAGAGATGACCTGTATCCAGTTCCTGCTTCATGTCTTCACCACTCGGAAGTTAATCCACTTCTTTAGACCTCTCCCACACTTGGTGGTGTGACCCTTTAGGCTCTGCTATCTGTATCCCATCATGAGTGTCAGTTTTGGAGCAGAGTTGGTGGGACAGATGCCCCGGCAGCCTGTGCTCTGTGGAGCCATCAGCTCCCTGCTGCTTATAAAATTGAGCTGCGTTGGACCTTGGACAGCCCTTATTGATGCTGGCATGTGTTGGATTGGGGTGTAGAATTTGTTATTTTTCCTGTAGTTTAACATTCCTATACTTGTTTGTATTTTTATATAATCACCTATAGACATGTAATTATTTAGCAAATTTTCTAGTAATTACGATGGATTTGCCTCAGTATTTTTCTGGAAACATCTTGGTTCCAGTAGCAGGTGTCACACTTTTAGAATCTGGCTGTTTTATTTATTGTCAGTGGAGTTACTGTTATCTCTACCTTGGTATGAGAAGACCATGACTACATTTTAGTCTGGCTTTTAATTTGTTCTCTTAACGCTTCTCCTTCTTCATTGCTCTTGTACCGATGAATAAAAATGGCTGTAAGCAACAAGATTTATCCCTCATTTTGGACTTCTGAAGAAACTTCAGACCACAAAAGCATCAGGACCCAACGCATCTGCATGATCTGGAGCTGGGAATGTGATCTGTTGCCACAAACCCTCGCCGCTCACCGTGCCTTTGGAACTCTTTCCATTCCCTTTTAATATTCAAATACCTCTAAGGTTCCCAACCAACAAAGGTTCAAATGTGTGGACTCCTACCATTTATAGAAAGGACCATGGACCTCAGTTTGGGAACACCTGCTCTAAGATTTGTGTCTTGATTTATCGCCTCAGCCCTTAGATCTTGCCCAGCCTTTTCTTTTGTCATCCTGGCAGTCCTCCCTGTCTGTATACAAGAGAAAGCCATTTGCTTGTGGTTGATGCTAACTCAGAGAAGTCCCACCATATTAGCCATCTCTTCTTCCCACCCCTGGCCACCAGACCCTTCTAATAACCAACTGAGTTGTTTGTTGTGTACAGGAGGTAGGACTGATCCTAATTATGCTTGAGCAGGTGATGTTGTACCTGCCCTTTGATCTTTGGCTGAAGGTGCTGCAAAGGGCTCTCAGGTGTTGTTGAATGGGGAGTACCAGGTTCCAGATGTATGAAGGAACAGTAATATTTTTATTCTGGTCAGAAAGGTGTATGAGCTCGAGAAGACCCTCTGTTTGGGAAGTTCTTGGACTTTAGCTGTCCTCATCGTTTAAGGTGGCATATCAGATTGATTGGAGAATGTGACAAAGAGATGTGGCCAATTGATCACTTGAACAGTCTTGTTACATGCAAACGTAGCAATTCCAGATTTGCAAGGTGCTATCAAAGTACCCTTAGTTGTAGATGGTACTCGCTGTGCTCAGAGTACATTATGAGTGGAAGGAGGGAGATGGGTAAGGTGCCAATTAAGTGGATAGTTTGTATTAATTAGATTGGGGTTTATTACAGTTGTCTATGGGCAGCTAAAAATCTGGAGTAACACAAAGTACTGGAGGAACTCAGATGGTCAGGCAGCATCTCTGGAAAGGAATAAACAGTTGACGTTTCGGGCTGAGACTCTTCGTCAGGGCTCAACACAGCTGCAGAGTCTCTTGTGTTAATAATATGGAGGTTGCAATTTGTATACTGATATTTTTATCATTGATTCCAAGCATTGAAACAATTTCATCAACTGCATTTATTTGTACACCATCTTTCACACAGCAGAAGTGCCTCAAGGCGCTTCACAGGGCATTCTCTAACAAAATGTTGATGTCAGGCCACACAGCATTGTGGAAACTTAGCCAGAGGGCCCATGTTAATGAAGGGCAGAGAATGGCATTACTTCAACAGGAATTGGCATAGGTCAACGAGTGGATGTATGGGAACAAGATTGGTCCACCAGGGTCATGGGTTGTTTTGAGTTCACTGAGAGTTGAACAAGGAAACCCATTCGGATCGGCCTGCCAGTAGATGGATGGGGGGTAAAAACATTTCAAAGTGAGAACATGGCAGTCCTGAGTTTCTGAAATATTTAAGTTCATGTTTATTGTCACTGAACTGTACACATATATACAGCTAAACCAAACAACGTTGCTCAGCGAACGAAGTTCAAAACAAACAACATATATCACATACAGCACATAAAATAATAACACAGATAATAAAAATATTCTGTAGATGTACAAATTGACAGAAAGATCATATACAACATATAGTTAAATATACAACAGTATGGCAATATTACTGTTACTGGCACTGTCATAAGTAGAGTGAACTGGCTGGTCGTAGGGTGTTCTGGTTCCTGGGATAACTAGGCTGCGTCCGCCACTTTTTGTAGGTTTTTCCATTCCTGGATTGGTGTTTCTATACCAGGACATGATGCAAACAGTCAGGATACTCCCCACTGTGCATCTATAGCATGTAAGGAGGCTAAAGTGGCTTTATGCTGCTTTCTGACCTATAAATAATTTGCCAAGATAAAGGAAACCAGTCAAAGAGCAGCAAAAGAAACTCCTGCCTACTTGAGAACAAAACAAGTCTTTTTTTTGTAATTTATTTTTCATTGAATTTCATCATCAAACAAACATTTCCATAAGATGTATTTCAGATACTGTACATATATATATCATATAATCATATGTCACAAATCACATAATATTTATCTGAGGTATACAGTTATAGAAAGGAGAGGAAAGAAAGATCAATCGAAAGAAGAAAACTATGTACAGAGTAGGGAGTGATTTTTTTTTAACAACATATTCATTGACTTGTGAGACACAAAACAAGTCTAATGCTCATTTAAGGTATTGGATTAATGTGGAAATGGAGCATTTTATTTTCATCTGAACTACTTGCACTGCATTTCAAATTATGGTATTCTAAATTAGTAAAGTGATTCTTGTCAACAATACCCTGTTTAACATTCAACAGTGATTTCAAGTTTTAAGTTACAGCAAATAGCTGATTGCAAATTTGGCCACATCATATCTAGTTCGCATGCAAAAATCCCAATAAAGTGCTTAATGGTTTCCATAATTAAAGAACTAACCACCGTCTGTATAAATAAAATAGTCTTCATTTGTGATCAATTCAGAACATTGTTCTTGTTTTGTTCACTCACAGTTGTAAGGTTTGGGCCCATCTGGAGACCCTACATTGGTTGTAAGACCATAAGACAAAGGAGCAGAATTTGGCCACTCAGCCCATCAAGTCTTCTCAATCCCATTCTTCTGCCTTCTCCCCATAGCCTCTGACGTCCTTAATAATCAACAACCTATCAACCTCTGCATTAAATATACCCAAATCCTACGCAGCCATTTGTGGCAATAGATTCCACTAATTCACCACCCTCTGGCTAAAGACATTTCTTCTCATCTCTCTATTCTGAGGCTCAGGTCTAGACTCACCCAGTCTTTGTAGTTTTTCATTGGTTCTATTTTATTCCTGTTCTACAGTGAATGCCTGCAAGAAAGTAAATCTCAAGGTAGTATGTGGTAACGTATATGTGCTTTGATGATAAATTTACTTTGAGAGGAATGGTTGACAGCTTGCTGGTCTGTACTCTAGTGTTATAGATGGTAGGGGTGAAGTTTGTTGAGGTCAGGTTCCATTTTCGCTCACAAATGTATTAATACGTAGTGTTCAGGTTGCTGAGCATAAAGGTAGACCTCTTTAAATATGGTGCTGCCTTCATTTGGATATTAATAAGGAATCCAAGAAGTTTTGACGACCATATAGTTTAATACCCAACAAAGAGCCTTAAACTATTTATTTAACTATTTATGGTTCTATTACTATTTATTATTTATGGTGCAACTGTAACGAAAACCTGTTTCCCCTGGGATCAATAAAGTATGACTATGACTAAATTTGATTTAGTAGTCTACAATTGGGTCAGTTCTCTTTCTTGCTGAAGTGTAGAGAATTTGCCAAAACAAAGGGCCCTGCTTGGTATTCTGAAGTATTGAAGTAGACTGTGAAAATAAGATAATACTTTGTTAATGTCTGTTGTGGCTATAGTGTGTCTAATCTCAGGGTTAATTCCTTTGCATGTTACCACACGGAGGGAGCTGAGTAATACTTTTATGCAGCGCAGATGTTGACCTGCACTTGATTCATTCCAGCTGAACGTTGGTGGTTTTTCTGTACCAGGAAGCAATGCTGTCAGCCACAGGGTGGTCATCTGAATCAGAACATTTCACCACACTGTCCCTTAGTTAAAATTTGTGCATTCCTGAGGGTTGTGTCACAACCACAGAAAATACCTGATACAAAAGGATGTTGCTGTGCACCTTTTTGATTGGCCCAAATGGGAAAAAAAGTCCTTCAGCCTAATCCTGCCTTCCAGCACTTTGCCAATGACTCTTGAAGCACCTTTTAAGTGTGATGAGGGTTCTAGCCTCATCTAATCCTTCTCCTCACTGCTCTGTATGGAATAGTTATTTCCTCATATCCCATCTCATCTGTCTGCCAATTAGTTTAATTCTGTAATCACTCTGTGAAGAGAAAAGTCTTTTCTATTTATGAGGCCCCTCATAATTTTAAACATTTCAGTTAAATTTCCCTCAGTTTCCCCTTGTCCCAAAGAAAATAACTTGAGTATATCCATGCTTTCTTGCAAGCCATGGTTCACAGTTCCAGCCACATCCTTATAAACTTACCGTGACTTCTCCAGTCCAGACACAACTTTCTCATAATGTAGTGACCAGAACTGCAAATGTCATATTTTGGTATAGGATATTAAACTGACAATCTATCTACTATCTTGGATGAATACAGAAGATCACAAAATAGTTTTGAAGAAATTCTTCACAATATTGTAGTTGATATTTATCACCCAAAATTAAATCTTGTGGTCATTTCTGTATAGACTTAAGGATGTTGCACAGATATAAAACCATAAGACATAGGAGCAGAATTAGGCTATTCAGCCCATCGAGTCTGCTCCACCATTCCATTGTGGCTGATTATGGATCCCACTCAACCCCATATACCTGCCTTCTTGTCATTCCTTTGATGCCATGACCAATCAGGAAACGATCAACTTCCGCCTTAAATATACGCACAGACTTGGCCTCCGCAGTCTGTGGCAGAACATTCCACAGATTTACTGCTCTCTGACTAATAAAAAAAAGTTCTTCCTTATTCTAAAGGCTGGCCTCTCGTTTTGAGGCTATGCCCTCTAGTTCTGGATATCTCCACATAGGAGACATCCTCTCCTCATTGTCTCTGTTTAGTCCTTTCAACGTTTGGTAGGTTTCAATGAGATCCCCCTGTGTTCTTCTAAATTCCAGTGAGTACAGGTCCAAAGCTGCCAAATGCTCCTCATACATTAACCCCTTCAATCCTCGTGAGCTTCCTTTGAACTCTCTCCAACGGCAACACATTCTTTCTGAGATATGGGGCCTAAAATTGTTGACAGTGCTCTAAGTGAGGCCTGACTAGTGTCTTATAAAGGCTCAGCATTATCTCCTTGCTTTCATCTTCTATTGCCTTGAAATAAATGGCAACATTGCATTTGCCTTCTCTACCACAGACTCAACCTGTAAATTAACCTTTGAGGAGTCTTGCACGAGGACTACTAAGTCCCTCCACGCCTCGTGAAGGAACAGGTTTTTTTTCCACAGTTGGAGAATCAAGAACTAGAGGGCACAGATGGGAGAAATTTTATAGGAATATGAGGGGCATCTATATGGAACAAGCTAACAGAGGAAAAAGTTGAGGCAAGGTACAATAACATTCAAGTGATACTTGGACAGGTACATGGATAGGAAATGTTTAGAATGATATGGAACAAACACAGGCAAATAGGACAATCTACAATGGATATTTTGGGCAAATAGGATGAGCTATGATGAGTATATTGGCCAGCATTGACCTCTTGGGCTGAAGGACCCACCGCTGTTCTATATGACTCTGCTGCTCAGAAATGGGTTGCCCTTAGTAACAGTGGTTCATTTTAGTAAAACTCATCGAGATGGTATTAGATCACGAAAGGTAAACATGAGATTCTGCAGATGTTGGAAATCCAGAGCAACATACACAAAATAGAGTGGCATCAGAATAGAGGAGTGCCCTTTAAGAATGGAGATAAAGAGGAATTTCTTTAGCCAGAGAGTGGTGAATCTGTGGAATTTATTGCCATAAGTGGCTGTGGAGGCCAAGTCATTGGGTATATTTAAGGCAGAGGTTGATAGATTCTTGATTAGTCTGGGTATGAAGAGGTGCAGGAAGAAGGCAGGAGATTGGGGCTGAGAAGGAAAATGGATCAGCCATGAAGAAATGATGGAGCAGACTCAATGAGCCAAATAGCCTAATTCTGCTCCTATATCTTAAGGGCTTAAAATGCTGGAGGAGCCCAGCAGTTCAGGCAGCATCTATAGGGGAAAATAAATAGTCGACTTTTCAGATTGTGACCCTTCATCAGAACTGGAAGGGAAGGAGGCAGAAGCCAGAATAAACTTATCACCTCACAGATTCTTACTTCATCCCCCTCTTCCCCCACCCATCCAGCTACCATCTCACCTAGTCTCACCTGCCAGCTTGTACTCCTTCCCGTCTCCTGACCTTATTCTGACTTCTTTCCTCTTCCTTTCCAGTCTTGATGAAGGGTCTTTACTCAGAACATTTACTATTTATTCCTCTCCATAGATGCTGCCTAACCTGAGATAACAAAAGACACTGCAGAATTACAAGTTCTCTGTGGTATAAAAATGAGGTTTCTTGATCAAATATTGTTCCATGGTCGAATTGATCAACGTAATCAAAATCTCATATAATTATTTTAAATAAGATCTTACTTTAACCAAAGGACCACCTAAAATACATAGTGGAATGCAACGGACAATATTATACTGGAAATGATTAGGACATTGTTCAATAGTAAGGACTGGTGATCTCACTGTGGTCAGTAACAGACATCAAATTTATGTACAGAAATGTAGGCAACTATTCTCCAGAGAAATTGCAGTGAGTAGAGATATTGTCCTGCTTTTATGGACAGAAGTTACTGTAGTTTCTGTTTCTGCTGCTTTTTATCAAACATCTGTTTTCATCATATACAGTTGATTGCTAGTTGGTCACTCTTTTGCCAGCCTGCCTCATGATCATTAGCTCAAAGTTCAAAGTAAATTTATTATCAATATACAAATATGTCATGAAAATCAGGAAATACAACAGAATTAATGAAACTCTGTATATAAAGACTAACAAACAACCACTGAGCGAAAGATGACAAGTTGTGTAAATAAAAAATAAATAATACTGTGAACAAGAGTTGTAGTGCCCTCCCCAACTTTTTTATTCTGGTATCTTCCCTCTTTGTTCCTCAGTCTTGTAGAAGGGTCTCAGCCTGAAACATTGGCTGTTTATTCATTTCCATGGACACTGTCTGACCTGCTGAGTTCCTCCAGCATTTTGTGCAACTCAGCTCTGGATTCAAAGCATCTGCAGACCTTCTCATGTTGATGAGTTGTAGAGTTTTTGAAAGTGAATTAGTAGGTTGTGAAATCAGTTGAGCTGACTGAAGTTATCCATGCCCGACTATTGTAGCGTAGTAACTGTTCCTGAACCTGTGGTGTGGGTCCTCAGTCTCCTCTCCCTTCTTCCTGCTAACACTGTTACATCAGAGACTGAAAATAAGAATAGGAAAAGCTGAAAAACATAGTGTGACATGAGAAATCACCTCAACCCTTTCAGATTGATCTTCTTAAATACTGCTTGTTCAATTTCCAGTACCCTACTGTTTGATTTCAGAGTTATATCATTTTATTTATTCAGAGATACGGTGCAGAACAGGCTCTTCTGGCCCATCACGCCGTACCACACAGCAGCCGACCTATTTAACCCTGGACTAATCACAGGACAACTTACAATGATCAATTACCTACTAAATGTTTCAACTTTGGACTATGAGAGGAAACCAGAGCACCCGGAGGAAATCCACGTGCACACAGGAAGGCCAAAGAAACTTTCTTAGAGGATGGGCCGTGTTGTGTATTTGCTGATTGAGTAGCCATTGCATATGTTGCTTCCAAAACTGGATACTTAAATCGAACGTCTTTGCATACTTGTAACTGAAAAGGACTGAAAAATGAATCTTAGAGGCTTCTTGCTTAACTGGTATACTTAAAACAAAGATGCTGAAAGATGGTTTAGCTTGTCCATTGCTATGTTTAGTATTCATAAAGGCACTTATCAGAATTTTAGTCATCTCTGCCATTTTCAGTAAGCTTTAGCTTTGAATTCATGTATCTTGCTAACTGCACCACTTGGCAAGCAGTATGAATGATGTGCACGGAATGTCAATGAAGCAGATGGAAAAAAGACTATAAACACGAGATTCTGCAGATGCTGGAAATCCAGAGACAGACCGTGCGCGCGCATGCGCGCGCACACACACACACACACACACACACACACACACACACACACAACCCCCCACCCCCACCCACCCCCGCCAAGAAACTCGGCAGTTCAGGCAGCCTCTATGGAGAGGAATAAACAGATGATGTTTCAGTCCTAGATCCTACATCAAGTTCTCCTATCTCTTCCTTCAAGGGCCTCCCATCTCACTCACTGCCGATGAGACACAGACAGAGAGTGATGCTGCATGATGGGATCATGACCAAGTTTCTGCTTGTTGCTTCACTGATGAAAATGCATTTGGAAACTTGAATAAATTTGATAACTAACAGCAATAACAAAAATGAACAGTTTGTCTTCAACCTGTGGATTATACATCGCTGGAGAGCTTTATTAAAATCACCCTGCTCAGACTCTGCAAGCTGAGTTCTCCAACAGCTGTTTTATAAGAATGTAAGGAATCGAAACGAGGCCAGACCATTCAGAAGTCATTCCCTGATCTTTGGCCTCAGTACCACATTCCTGCCCTAATCCTTAATTCTCTGATTCCCTTAACAAAGTACATTTAGCTATTATCATAGTATGTGTATGTCACCATATATTGCCCTAAGATTCATTTTCTTTCTCACATTATGTCCCACTCTGCTGTATTGTACCGTGCAAGAATAATGCCACATCTTTATCTTTTCTACCTTGTTTAGAAATCACTTTTAGGTTACAGGAACTGTTCCAATAAATTTTAATTAAAATATAACAGTCTTGTTTGTAAAATAGAATTTATAATGTACCAAGCATGAAGCTTGAGGATGAAGTCTTGCTATGAGTTTGAGAAGATTCGCTCTGTCACAAATCTTAAAAATTGCCAGGAAAGTACAGTGGAGAGCATTGTACTGTCCGGTTGCATCACGGTCTGGTAATGAAGGCTGCAGTGCACGGGGTCAATGGAGGCAGCTGACTCTGCCATCTCCATCAGGGGTACAACTCACCTTACCATCGAGGGCATCTTTAACAGACAGTGTCTCAAGAAGGTGGCATCCATCACTAAGGACCTTTGCTGCCCAGGGCATGCCCTCTTCTCATTACTGCCCTCAGGGAGGAGATATAGGAGGCTGAAGGCACACACTTAATGACTCAGGAACAACTTCTTTCCCTCTGCCATAAAATTTCAGAAGGGTCTATGAACGCCATCTCACTTCAGTCCTGTTCTGACATGTTGATCCATGACGTCTTCTTGTGCCAAGATGAGACCACCATAAGGACGGAGGAGCCAACACCTTGTATTCTGTCTGGCTAGCCTCCAACCTTATGGCATGAATATTGATTTCTCCTTCTGGTTGAAAAAAAATTCCTCTCTCACCCCGCCATTCCACACCCTGACCTTTTACCACTTCCCACCTGCCTATCACCTCACCCAGGTCCCCTTCTTCTTCCCTTTCTCCTATGTTCCACTCTTCCTCTCCTATCAGATTCCTCCTTCTCTAGCCCTTGACCTTTCTCTCACCTTTCTCACCTGCTTTCACCTATCACCTTCTAGCTAGCCTCCTTCGTCCCCCTTCCCCCCCCCCCACCTTTTCATTCTGGCATCTTCCCCCTTCCTTCTCCTGAAAAAGGGTCTCGGCCCAAAACGTTGACTGTTTATTCATTTCCATAGATGCTGCCTGACCTGCTGAGTTCCTCCAGCATTTTGTGCGCATTGCTCTGGATTCCCAGCATCTGTGGGATCTCTTGTGTTGATAACCTCACATTATTTTGCTATTTATTTATTTTGGTAACTTATAGTAATTTTTTGCCTTTGCTGCCATGAAACAGCGAATTTCATGTCATTGTCAGTGATAATGAGCTTGAATTCTCTTGTTTGGTTTCCTGTCTCTGACTTGTTTGTGACTGGAGCAGTGTGCTTCTCAGTAGCTGATATTAATGCATACTACACTCCTTTCGATAGAAGCATACGACAGCTTAACAGAGGTCAATAGTTTGCAGAATCATGACTCTAATCCATGTATAATTAGTTTCAGGAGCACATTGAAATGTTGATTGTTATATAACAGCAATTGAATCAAACATGAATCACAGATTGGGAGTTGCAGGCTGAATTTTAATTGTGAAAGTATGCATTGTTATTAAGGCATGCCAGATACATTTTTTCATCGTTCTGGGCATTTAAGCATAGAGCGACGTTGCAAATTACGAGAAGATTGTAGATGATGTATAGCACAGTACAGGGTCTTACCTACAGTGTGTCTGTCTTTGATCTACCTACTGTCTGTTACGCCACCAGGCAGAAATGAGGTCCTTCGCTTCTGGTGGTGTTCAGGGCTTCCTTCATCGTGTCAGTAGCTTCCTCTGTTTTCACGAACGTCAGTCATGCAAGTCCTGGGTGGAGGCTCAGGAATGCAGTCACAGTCAGATGGAGAAGGATTCTTTGTTGCTGTTTCTGTAATAATTTTGTTTGACCAGTCAGGGTTGTTAGCCCTGAGGTTGAACTCCTCCCCAAACCAGGAGGACTGGTGGAGCACTCTCAGTCTAGCCTCTACCCTTTGACTTTTTTGGATGGGTGAGCCCACCAAGAGTCAAAGCACACGGCCCTGACTCCAGCCAGCATAGCTCTCTGGGTCATTGAGTCACACAAGCCTCCAAACCCTACAAGGTTGTGATCCTCTTCGAGGTTCCTTTGATCTGCAGTGTTCTAAAAGAGAATAGACATTAAAACTGTTACATTTTAATTAAAATTTATTGGAACAGTTCCTGTAACCTAAACCTGTGCATTTTAATATTTGGTGAGATTCCGTGTTAGTAGAATCTGATACAACAGGAACATTTAAAAGACTCAGACAGGCATATGGATGCAGTAAATATGGAGGGTTATGGGCTGTTTAGGAGGGAAGGTTTAGATCAGGGGTTCCCAACCTTTTTTTGTGTCATGGACCCGTAACGTTAACTGAGAGGCCTATGAACCCTAGGTTGGGAACACCTGGTTTAGATTGATCGTGAGATAGGTTTATATAGGTGAGCTGAAAGGTCCGCACAGTGTTGTATTGCTTTGATACACACTTCAATGTTATGTCAACACATTTCTTTATTTAGAAATACATCACAGAACCATCCGAACGAGCGGCACTGCCCAACAACCCAACTACATAACCCTATATAATCACAGGATGATTTACAGTGACCGGTTAACCTTCTAATGTCTTTAGCCTGTGGGAGGAAACCGCAGCAACTGGAGGGGAGAAGGGGAAGTAGAGAGTCTGAGATGACTGTTAGACTGATGGGGGGTATAAGGTGACAGGTAGGAGAAGGGAGGATGGTGAAGTCAGGACATTGGGACAAGGGAATGATAGATGGAGGCAGACAGAGGCTGGATTCTGCTACCAGAAGACATAGGAACAGAATTAGGCTATTCAGCCTGTCAAACCTGGTCTGCCACTAGATCCTGGCTGATTTATTATCCCTCTCAACCAATTCTCCGTGTGACCCTTGACACCCTTACAAATCAAGAACATATCAACCTCTGCCTCTAATATACTCAACAGCTTAGCCTTCACACAGCCATCTCTGGCAATGAATTCCATAGATTCACTATCCTCTGGCTAAAGAAATTCCTCCTCATCTCTGTTCTAAATGGACGTCCTTCTTTTCGGAGTCTGTGCCCTCTGGTCCTGGACTCCCCACTATAGGAAACATCCTCTCCACATCTACTGCATCTAGGCCTTTCAGTATTCGATAGGATTCAATGAGACCCCTCCTACTTCATTCCTAAACTCCAGCGAGTACAGCCCCAGGTCCATCAAATGCTCTTCATGTGTTAATCCTTTCTTGGGTAATGGACTCAAAACCGCTCAAAATACTCAATGTGATCTGACCAATGATTTCTAAAGCCTCAGCATTACATCCTTGCTCTTAGTCACCTCGAAATGAATGTGAACATTGCATTTGCCTTCCTTATCACTGACTCAACCTGCAAGTTAACCTTCAGGGAATCCTGCACAAGGATTCCCAGGTCCTTTTGCACCTCAGATTTTTGAATTTTTATCCCTGTTTGGAAATAGTCTATGCCTTTATTCCCTCTACCAAAGTGCATGACCATAAGCTTTCCTACACTTTGTTCCATCTGCCACTACTTTGACCATTCCCCTGATCTAAGTCCTTCTATAGACTCCCTACTTCCTTAACACTACCTGCCCCTCACCTATCTTTGTATTGTCTGCCAATTTGGCTACAAAGCCATCAATTCCTTCAACCGAATCATTGACACACAATGCAAAATGATGAACTCACAACACCAGCCCCTGTAAAACACCATTAGTCACCATCAGCCAACCAGAAAAGAGTCCATTTATTGCTACTCTTTGCCTCCTGCCAGTCAACCAATCTTCTCTGCAAGCTAATACTTTCCCTGTAATGCCATGAGTTAAACCTTGTTAAGCAGCCTCATGTGCAGCACCTTGTCAAAGCCCTTCTGAAAATCCAAATAAGCAAAATCGACTGCATCCACTGTGTCTATCCTGCTTGTTACTTCCTCAGCCTCATTTTGTTTCTCAAAAATATGTTGATAGGTTAATTGTTTAGCGTACGTGATCCTGTGCAAAAGTCTTCGGCACGTGTAAAAATATTTTCTAAAGTGAAGACGCTTTCAAAAAATAGTGAAATGAAAAGTTTCTAAATCTCAAAAAAACTACTATAACGAGCAGTAAGTACATTTATAGTAGAAATCTAAATCAAATCAATATTTGGTGTGATTGCCCTTTGCCTTTAAAACCGCATCAATTCTCTTCGGTACACTGTCGTGCAGTTTGCTAAGGAAATCAGCTGATAGGTTGTTCCAAGTATCTTGGAGAACTTGCCATAGTTCTAATGCAGACTTTGGCTGTCTCACTTGCTTCTGTCTCTCCAAGTAATCCCAGACAGCTTCGATGATGTTGAGGTAAGGGCTGTGTGGAGGTCATACCATCTGAAACCATATAAAAATCTCAGCTGCCCGAGACCTTTGCACAGTACTGTAGATGAATGGTAGAACGGGGAGCAGATGGAGACAGAGGAAATAAGATGCAGTGGCATTGGAAAATGAAAGAAGGAACTTGACCACTGGCACTGGTGTGCTGGGAGATAGCATGCATTCAGTGGCTTGAATGGTCTCCTCGGCTGAGATAAATTTGCACCATTTTTTTTTAAAAAGGTGTAAATCATGCATTAGCAGCAAAATTTGAAGGTGTCTGGTTCTTATTTCCAGTAGAAATCTTGCCCGGTGAGAAATTTGATCAGGAGTTCTTGTTCTGATTCATTGGTAGATGAGACTCAATTAATGTCTCAGCAACAGAAATTAGATCAGGAGGTTGTGACCTCAACTCTTCATATTGAAGTCAGGATTAAACAAGGCTGTCATCACAGTGAACATGAGTGATTTAAATGGGATATCTTGTATTTTATAGCTCGCCAAATGTGAATTTGATAGTATTAACAATGCCTGTCTTTGCAGAATGGGTACAGACACAGTTCTCCCCTAGCAACATCCAACTCCCAGCTCATTCAGATTGTTTCCTAGCTAGGCACCCGGGAATAGTCTACAGAAGGAAGTGGATACAGCCCAGTCCATCGCAGGCAAATTCCTCCCCATCACTGAGCACATTTATATGGAGCGCTGCCACAAAAATGCAGCTCCCATCATCAAAGACACCAACCATCTAGACCATGCCCTCTTCTCACTACTACCATTGAGCAGGAGGAACAGGAGCCTCAGGTCCTACACCACCAGGTTCAGGAACAGTTATTACTCTTCAACCATTGGGCTCCAGAAAGCCAGTGTGGATAACTTCTCACCTTAACTCTGAACTGATTCCACAACCTACAGACTCACTTTAAAGAACTCTACAACCTGCATTCTCAGTATTTTTTTTTAATTTGCAACTTTTGTCTTCTTTTGCACACTGGTTGTTTGTCAGTCTTTGTTTCTGTATAATTCATAATGAATTCTATTGTATTTATTTTCCTGTGTATGCCCACAAGAAAATGAATCTCAAGGTACTATGTGATGATATGTACGTACTATGATGATAAATTTACTTTGACTTTAGTAGGTGGAGTCGCCTTATCTCACCCATTGACTTGTTGCACAAGAGATACGTGGTTTCTGTCATGAATGGACTTGCGTAGGGACCTGAAGTACATCACGATGCATGTAGATAATCTGTAGATCTGATGTATTTTTAGCTATTAGGTTTCCCATGACCTCATCTTCTTGAATTAAGTCCCTTATCTGCACAGATAACTACGATAATCTTTGTAAATCTCTCTGATCATCTGTTTGTTTTTCTTCCTCTAGTTTTGGGAGTGGGGAGGTGATTCTGAGCAGTGTGTGACTGGGCCCGTGCGCTCAGTGTCACAGCCTTGTGCGGTCCCCACCTCAAAGCCGTGGAATAGAACAAGTGTGAGGCGCCGCACTTTGGGAGGACATACCGGGGTATGACGTACAGTGAACGTTAGGGCACTGAGGAGTGTAGTGTTGAACAGAGGAATCTGGAAATAATTCCGTCTATAATTCCTTGGAAGGGGTGTCACAGGTAGATAGGGTTGTAATAAGAGCTTTTGGCACATTTGCCTTCATAAATTTAAGTACGGAGCACAGGAGCTGGGATGTTATGTTGAAGTTGTATAAGATATTGGTGAGACCAAATTTGGAGTATTGTCTGCAGTTCTGATCACCTGCAGACAGGAAAGATATCAATAAGATTGAACAAATACTGAAAAAATTTAAGGATGTCATGGAATACTGGCCACGCACTATGTGGTTATGCTACGACACCATGGGCGCTACGGTAGTGTACCGGTTAGCATGACGCCATTATGGGTTGGGGCATTGGAGTTTGGAGATCAATTGCAATGCCATCTGTAAGGAGTTTGTATGTTCTCCATATGGAATGTGTGGGTTTTCTCTGGATCTTCTGGTTTCCTCCCACAGTCCAAAGATATACCCATTATTAGGTTAATTGGTCATTGTAAATAGTCCAGTGATTAGGTTAGGGTTAACTGTTGGCTTGTTCCGCACTGTATCTCTACATAAAATAAAATAAACAAATAATGCCCTGGTAAGGTAGAAATCAGGCTCCGTAGTTTTACTCTCCAAGCAGCTTCTATCCCACCTCCTGAACAAAGATTACACTGTGGAGATTGTAAGAAAAGAAACACTGGTCATACTCAGAGTCTGTGGAGAGAGAAGCATTGTCATGCTTCAGATTGGTGACCTTTCTTTGACCTGCGATGGAATCCTAGAGCATTGCAACATAGATACAGACCCCTTCAGCCTAATCAGTCCACGCTGACCAAGGAACTCGATAGCTGCTTCATGAGCTGCTGAGTATTTCAAAAGGTTTTTGTCTTCATCTCGGGTTTCCAGCATCTGTAGTATTTTGCCTCTGGTAATCTGTGTTGATCCTGTCCAATCCCCTTGATTGTTTTAAGCTTCTCCAATCAGGTTACCTGTCTTCCTTCTGAATACACGAAAGACTGGTCTGGAAGGGTCACTGCACAAGATTGGAAAAGCTGCAGAGGATTATAAACTAAGACAGCTCCATCATGGGGACTAACCTCCCCATCATCGTGGACATCTTCAAAAGGTGATGCCTCAGAAAAGCAGCATCCATCATTAAGGCCCTCACTATCCAGGACATGCCCGCTTCTTGTTACTACCATCAATGAGGAAGTACAGGAGCCCGAAGACCCACAGGCAATGTTTTAGGAACAGCGTCTCCCCCTCCGCCAGCAGACTTCTGTATGGCCCATGAACACTACCTCAGTATTTTACTCTGGTTACGTGACATTTTGTTTCAATTCCTTATTCTACCAGAATAATTATTTTATCACTACCACAAAACAACAAATTTTACAAAATATATTAGTGATAATAAACCTGATTCTGGTAAGTCCAATTTAGACCTCAAGAGTTAAATCTTTAAATCCTGGCATTATTATTAGGTGTACCCAAAGGGTTCTCCATCCAAATACTGAATCAGGTACTTCTGGGCCCTGCCCAGGTCTCCTGACTTTGTCCCAATCCTGTCCAAAGCCAATGAAGATGAATTTTAGCAACATAATCTTTTCCTCTGGGTTGGAAAGGAACTTTGGATGTCAGTGACAATATATTTTGACATTTGTAAATTTGCTTACTGTATGTTATAGGATATTCTCTTGTGCACTTGTGTAATTAAACTGCATCTTTTCAGTATCTGTAAACTGGGTTATTTTGGTTACAGCAGATCACAGGACAGAGAAGGTTAAACAATTTTTCCAATATATTGTATGATATTCCAAAACAATGAAATATGCTCTTTTACCTACGTATTTCATATTGATTAGGAATACCGGCCAAGTTGTTTATCTATAATTACCCTAAAACAAGAGATTCTGCAGATGCTGGAAATCCAGAGTAATACACACAAAATGCTGGAGGAACTCAGCAGGTCAGGCAGCATCTATGGAGGGGAATAAACGGTCGATGTTTTGAGCGGAGACCCTTCATCAGAACGCACAAACGAAGGGTCTTTCTTCTCATTTGTTTCAAATGGCTGAATTCTTATTTTGAAACTGATTTTGGGTCTAAACACCCCATCATCAACCCTGTCTTACGGAGAGGAGACTAGGCATTGTAACTGAAGTGACTGACTGCTGAGGCTTTGTAAGACATTGGTCAGACCACATTTGGAGTATTGTGAGCAGTTCTTGGTCCCTTATCTAAGAAAGGATGTGCTGGTATTGTAGGGGGTCCAGAAGAAGTCCACGAGGATGATCCCAGGAATGAGGACCTGTGAGGAGCATTTGATGGTTCTGGTCTATACTCACTGAAGTTTAGAAGTATGAAGTGTGATCTCATTGAAACCTATTGTTCATTGAAAGGCCAAAACAGAGTGAATATGGAGAGAATGTTTCTTATAGTGTGGGTGTTGAGGCCCAGAGGGCACAGCATCAGAACAGAAGGAACACACATCAAAGTTGCTGGTGAACGCAGCAGGACAGGCAGCATCTCTAGGAAGAGGTACAGTCGACGTTTCAGGCCGAGACCCTTCGTCAGGAAGTCCTGACGAAGAGTCTCGGCCTGAAACGTCGACTGTACCTCTTCCTAGAGATGCTGCCTGTCCTGCTGCGTTCACCAGCAACTTTGATGTGTGTTGCTTGAATTTCCAGCATCTGCAGAATTCCTCTTGTTTGCGAGAATAGAAGGATGTTGCTTTAGAACAAATATGAGGAGAAATAACTTCAGCCAGAGGGTGGTGAATCTGTGGAATTCATTGCCACAGGCGGTTGTGGAGGCCAAGTCATTGTACATATTTAAAGTGGATGCTGGTAGTTTCTTGATTAGTATGGGCATCAAACATTGTGGAAAGAATGAGGGAGAACGATGTTGAGAGGGAAAATTATTCAGTTGTGATTGAATGGCCCAGCAGACTCAATAGACTGAATGGCCTAATTTGCTCCTGTCTTATGTCAAGCCTCATAAAATTTTTCTATGTTTCAATGCAGTCACACCTCTGTCCTCTGAACTCCAGGAAGAGGAGGCCCAGTATGCTTAAACTCACTCAGGAAAAAAAAAGCCTCTTCAGCCTTGGAACCAACTTTGTAAACGTTTCACTGTGTTTTCGATTCAACTTGGTGTGTGACACAAGGCGATGGGGAGATGGTGGTCTTTTCTTACATCTGATGCTCCAGCTCCTCTGAGTGGGAGAGGTTTTAGGTTTGGCAGATGATTTGCCAATGTTTAGTGGGTGGCATGGCGTGCAAAGCAGTGGGGCATTGCATTCAGTTCTGGTCGCCCCATTGGAGGAAGGATATGAAGGCTTTGGAGAGGGTTCAGAAGATCGAATCCAGAATGCTGCTGGATTAGACAGCAGGTCTGTGAGGAAGAGACTGGGCAAACTTGGATTGTTCTCACTGGTGTAGCAGAGGCCAAGGGCACACCTGATCAAAGTTTATAAGATTGTCTATCTCTTCCACTCAGTCGGCATCTTTTTCCACCAAGGTCAAATTTTCTTGTAGCAGAGGACATGTATTTAATGTGAGACGGGGGTGAGGTGAAAGGAGGTGTGCAGGACAAATGTTTTTAACCCAGGGAGGTGGGTGCCTGGAATGTGCTTGCCAGGGGTGGTAGTGGAGAGGGATGAAACAGAGGTGTTTCAAAGGGTTCAAATTAGCATTGTTCGTTGGTGCCATCTTCTTAAGTAGAGATATGGATGTGCAGGCAATGGGGGCATCTGAGTCCCGTGTGGGCAGAGGTAAAGCATCGTGCGCCAGAGAGCTTGTTCCTGTGCTGCACTGTTCTACGTTCAATCATGTTTCACTACCGAGCGCGGGGCAATGCATGCTGTTCTTAACAGTCATATCCAAAACCCTGTTATGTGACTAAAAAAAGAAATACAAACAAAAGAAAATCTGCAGATGCTGGAAATCCAAGCAACACGCACACACAAAATGCTGGAGGAACCCCGCAGGCCAGGCAGCATCTGTGGAAAAGAGTAAACAGTCAACGTTTCAGGCCAAGATCCTTCATCAGGACTGGGAAAAAAGATGAGAAGTCAGGGTAAGAAAGTGTTGGGGGGGATGGGAGGAAGAAGTACAAGGTGGTAGGTGATAGGTGAAATCAGGAGGGGAGAGGTGAAGCAAAGAGCTGGGAAGTTGATCGTTGAAAGATAGAGGGCAGGAGAAGGGGGAATCTGATAGGATAGGGTAGAAGACCATGGAAAAAAGGGATGGGGAGGTGCACTTTTCTTGTAGTCTGTTCAAGTGTCTGGAGATCCCAGTTTGGCCTCCTTTATATCAGTGAGACTGCTTTACTAAGCACCTACGCGCTTTCCACCAGAACTTGTCCTTGCAAGCAGCACGAGTGCCACACCTGCACCTACACCTCCTCCCTCACTACAATTCAGGGCCGAAAACAGTCTTTGCAGGTGAGCCAACACTTCACCTGTGAGTCCGTTGATGTCATCTACTGCATCTGCTCCTGATGTGGCCTCTTGCTTTGTGGATCCAGAATTGGCTTGCCCACAGAAGGCAAAGGCTGGTTGTAGATGGTTTGTATACTGCATGGAGGTTGGTGACCGGTGGTTTTCTGCTGGGATCTGTTCTGGGACCCCTCTTTGTGATTTTTATAAATTGGCCTGGATGAAGAAGTAGAAAGATGGGTTAGTAAGTTTGCTGACGACACAAAAATTGGCGGTGTTGTGAATAGACTGGAGGGTTGTCGGAGGTTACAGCGGGGCATCAATAGGATGCAAATTGGGCCGAGAAGTGGCAGATGGAATTCAACCCAGATAAATGTGAAGTGATTCATTGCAGTAGGTCAAATTTGAAGACAGAATATAAGACTTATGGAGGATCAGCGAGATCTGGAGTTCATGTCCACTGAATACTCAAAGCTACTGCTCAGGTTGACAGCGTTGTTAAGAAGGTGTATGGTCTGTTGGCATTTATCAAACATGGAATTGAGTTCAAGAGCTGTGAGGTAATGTTACAGCTATATAAGACCTTAGTCAGACCCCACTTGGAGTATTGTATTCAGTTCTGGTCACCTCACTACAGGAAGGATGTGGATACTATAGAAAGAGTGCAGAGGAGATTTACAAGGATGTTGCCTGGATTGGAGAGCGTGCCTTATGAGAATAGGTTGAGTGAACTCGGCCTTTTCTCCCTGGAGCAACGGAGGATGAGAGGTGACCTGACAGAGGTGTATAAGATGGTAAGAGGCGTTGATTGTGTGGATGCCCAGAGGCTTTTTCCCGGGCTGAAATGGCTAGCACAAGGGGGCATAGTTTTAAGGTGCTTGGAAGTAGATACAGAGGGGATGTCAGGGGTAAGTTTTTCACACAGAGTGGTGGGTGCATGGAATACACTGCCGGTGATGGTGCTGGAGGCAGAGACAATAGGGTCTTTTGAGAGACTTTTAGAGAGGTATTTAGAGCTTAGAAAAATACGGGGCTATGTGGCAGGGTAACTCTATGCAGTTTCTAGAGTAGGTTACATGGTCGACACAACATTGTGGGCTGAAGGGCCTGTAATGTGCTGTAGATTTCTATGTTCTAAGTTCTATATCGGTGAAACCCAATGTAGATTGGGAGACTGCTTTGCCAAGCACCTAGGCTCCCTCTGCCAGAAAAAGTGGAATCTCCCTGTGGCCACCCATTTCAATTCTAATTCTTATTTCCATTCTGACATGCCAGTCCATGGCTTCCTCTACTGCCGCAATGAGGCCACACTCAGGTTGGAGGAGCAACACCTTGTATTCCATCTGGGTAGGCTCCAAGTTGATGGCATGAACATCGATTTCTCTAACTTCCTGTAACTGTCCACCCCACAACCTTCAGCATTCGCCATTCCCATGTCCCCCTCTCATGTTATCTCTTTACACGCCCATCACCTCCCTCTGGTGCACCTCCCCACTTCCTTTTTTGCATGGCCTTGTATACTCTCTTATCAGATTCCCCCTTCTCCAGCCCTTTATCCCTTTCACCAATCAACTTCCCAGCTCTCTACTTCACCGCTCCCCCACCAGCTCCTGGTTTCACTTATCACCTACCACCTTGTAATTCTTTCTCCCCTCCCCCCACCTTCTTGCTCTGTTTTCATCTTTTTTTCCAGTCCTTAAAAAGAGTCTCAGCCCGAAATGTTGACTGCCTACTCCTCTATTGATGCTGCATGGCCTGCTGAGTTCCTCCAGCATTTTGAATGTGTTGGGAAAACAAAGATAGAACCCATTTCACCAAAGTTCAACGTAAATTTTGTTATCAAAGTACATATCTGTCACCAGATACAACCCTCCCTGGGATTCATTTTCTTGTGGGCATCTATATCAACAAATCTATAGAATAGCAACTGTAACAGAATCAATGAAAGACTGGAGTGCAGAAGACAACAAACTGTGCAAATGCAAATATAAATAAATAGCAATAAATAACAAGAACATGAGATAATGAGATAAAGAGTCCTTAAAGTGAGATCATTGGTTGTAGGAACATCTCAGTGTAATTATCCACTTTTATTCATGATCCTAATGGCTGAGGGGTAGTAACTGTACTTGATCCTGGTGGTGGTGTCCTGAGCCTCTTGTACCTTCTATCAGATGGTGGCAGCGACAAGAGAGCATGATCTAGGTGGCGGGTGTCCTGCTTTCCTACGACCAGATTAGAAAATTTTTTAAAATGTATTGAAAAAGAAGTTTAACCTTCAATGTCCTGTAATCTGTTATCACTAGAGTAATCCCGTTTAGCAATACTGGAATGATCTAGTTTAATTATATTAGTAATGCAAGATATTTTTTGTACGTAGGTGGGCAGCTTAGCTGCTGCCTGTCTATTCAAAACAAATTCTAGTTTAAAATTTCTCTTTAATTTTTCTCTGAGTGAAAATGATGTCTTTTAATCTTTATCTCAAGGGACTGGAAAATCTTGGAAGTATAAAGTGTCTTGGGCATATCCTGATTGTAGAACTGGAAAGAGTGCAATTAAGTTTTTTGAGAATATTACCAGAACTTGAGGGCTTGAATTATAGAGCATAAACATAGAACAAAACAATACAGTACTGTACAGGCCCTTCGGCCCACAACCTTTTAACCTACTCCAAGATCAAGCTAACCCCTCGTTTCCATGTAGCCCTCCATTTTTGTCTTCCTATCTAGGAGTCTCTTAAATGTCCCTCTACTGCCCCCGCAGGACACTCCACACATTCACCACTCACCTTTTAAAAATAACTACCTCTGATATCCCCCGTACTTTCCTCTTGTCACCTTAAAATGACGCCCCCTGATTTTAGCCGTTTCTGCCCTGGGGAAAAGGTTTCTGACCATACACTCTGTCTGTGCTTCTTATCATCTTATGGTGAGGATGGGGAGGTTAGAACCTTAGGGTGAATGCACACAGTCTTTTCCCAGGGCTGGAGAACAAGACTAGAGGCTATAGGTTTAAGGTGAAAGAGGAGAGATTTAAAAGGATCCTGAGGGGCAATCATTTCATCCAAGGGACGGTACAGATGTGGAACAAATTGCCGGAGGAAACATTTGAGGCAAGATGCAATAACATTTAGAAGACACTTGGACAGATGTGGATAGGAAAGGTTTAGAGCAGGGGTTTCAAACCTGGGGTCTGTGGACCCCTTGGTTAATGATAAGGCTCTATGGTATAAACAAATCTGGGACCCCCTGGTTTAGAGAGAGAATGGTGAAATGTGGGCCAGTGGAACTGGCTAAGTTGGGCAACTTGGTCAGCACGGGTGAGTTGGGCTGAAGGGCCCATTTCTTTATGGTATGCCTCTGAGAGGCAGCAAACTTTCAGGATAGTGGACATGTTCGGCACAGCTTTGTGGGCCGAAGGGTCTGTATTGTGCTGTAGGGTTTTCTATGTTTCTATGTTTTGGATTACATTTGTTTGGAAGTGGAAGTCCCGTCCCTGGCAGTGTCACTCAGAATGTTGTGTAGTGTCATCAGGGTCCTTTGTCCCTGAACTTCTTTACATTGTCTTCCAGCACTGATTACAGAACACTGAGGCTGCTTTATAGTGCACAGCAATACCTTTTGGGGGATGAATTTCCAGCAAAATGTTACACCTGCCAGGGTGTCAAAGCCCCTGGTTTAAGTTTAAGACCATCGATCATAACTGCAAATTCAAAACAATTCGAAACTTTACCATTAAGGGGTTAGAATGTGGAACTTGCTGACGTGATTATTTGCTGGGAAAAGACTCCTTTAAAGGAAGTGAAAAACACAGAGTTGGGTCCTTATTTTGAGTCTGCAATTTGTAGTTCTGGGGACTCCAGCAAGGAAAAAATAATCTTGGAATCTATCTTGTCAGCAGTCAAAAATTTCAGTGAAATTACTTCTCATTCTTCTGTTCTCCAGAGAGTGTAGGACTAGGCTGTTAAATCTTTACACTTACAACTCCCCTCCAGGACTCAGTCTGCTGAACATGTATCACATTTCTACAGCTGTAAGTATAAAGTTAGATAGGGAGATCGGACATGCACTCAGTATCCACGGTCCTGTATAATTCCTGTAGGACAACTTGGGCAAACAGATAATGGAGAAAAGAATCATAGGCACGGGATTCTGCAGTTACTCAATGTCAATGTAAATTTATTATCAAAGTACATATGTTACCATGTACTACCTTGAGATTAATTTTCCTGCAGGCGTCCACAGGAAAATAAATACAAATGAAATTTAAGACAAACAGTACATAATAAATGTGCAAATGAAGACAAATTGAGCAAATAAATAAATTATACTGAGAACATGGGTCCTTGTATTGTGGAATCGCAATACAAGTATTGTCATTCCACAGGACTTGGAATTCCAAGTATTCTATGAGTATACTGTGGGATCAGTAGGTGTTCAGGTGAGTGAAGTTGTCGACACTGGTTCAGGAGCCTGATGGTTGAAGGGTAATGACTGTTCCTGAACCTGGTGGTTTAGTACCCAAGGTCAGAGACTGGGATCCCGGAAATGAGCAACTTCTCAAAGCCTGTCCACCGTCTCCAGTCAGCAGTGTGATGGGGCACTCTCTGCTTGCCTGGCCGAGAGCAGCTTCAGCAGGACTTAAGAAGCTTGACAGCACATTATAGACACCCCATCCACAGCCAGTTACTCTCTCCACCACTGACACACAGTAAAGGCAGCTAGTACTGTCTACACGACACCCTACAACAACTCACCGAGACTCCTTGGCACCTTCCAAGCCCTTCACCCTCTACCTGCTGGAAGGCCGAGGGCAGTAAAAACCTTTGAACATCTCCTCCTGGAAGTTACTGTCCAAACCACTCACCGTCCTGACTTGGAAATACTCTTGGTGGCCATTTTATTAGGTACACTTGTACACCTTGTTAATGCAAATATCTTAATCAGCCAATCACGTGGCAGCTACTGAAACATCCAGTGAGCGGCAGTTGTGTGGGCAAAAATGCCTTGTTAATGAGAGAGGTCAGAGGAGAATGGCCAGACTGGTTCAAGCTGACAGGAAGGTGACAGTAACTCAAATAACCACGTATTACAACAGTGGTGTGCAGAAGAGCATCCCTGAATGCACAACATGTTGAACTTTGAAGTGGATAGGTTACAACAACAGAAAACTATTGCCAGGTTCCAGTCTTGTACCTAGTAAAGTGGCCACTGAGTGTATATTGATCTTACTTCACTGTTCTTGGGTCAGATTCCTAGAATTTTCTCCTCAACATCATTGTGGGTCTACCAACATCTCAAGCACTGAAGCATCTGGGTCGTCCCCTCTGCTGACTGGGCAGGAGGTACAGAAGCCAGAAGTCCTACACCACCAGGTTCAGGAACAACTACCTTCCCACAGCCATCCGGTTCTTAAACTGACCTGCACAATCACAACCCTACTTCAGCAATGGAACACTACACACCTCTTACACGACCATACACTTGTCCGGTTTATTGTGCACGAAGGGTTTTTTCTCCACAGTTTTTTTTTCCCTCTTCACTGTCTTGTATGATTTGTATTCGGTGTGTTGTCTAAACATACTGTATATCCCTGCGACGTTGTTGCAAGCAAATTTTTCAATGTATCTTACCTTACTTGTACACATGAGGTACAGGAGGGAGGAGGTACAGGAGCCTAAAGGACACACTCAACATTTTATGAGCAGCTTCTTCCCCTCCACCATCAGATTTCTGAATGGTCTATAAACGACAAATAGTTAGTTACAGCCCATTATGCCGCTGGTGTTTAGGGCAGCAATGAAGGTCCTCCATCTCAAATTGTCCATACCGTCGCACACAGATATAGAAGGACTCTTCATTGCTGTTTCCGTAACAATTTCTTTGACTAGAGAGGGTTGTTGGCCCTGAGCTGAACCCTCGAACCTGGAGAACCAGTGGACCACTCTTAATCTGGCTCTACCCTTTGACCTGTTTGGCATGGGGTGTCCCAACCAAGAGTCAAAACACAAGACCGTGACTCCAGCCAAAATAGCTCTCCAAGTCATTGAGGAACGCAAGCCTCCAAACCCTACCACAAAATTGTGGTTCTCAGAGGAACCATAAATACAACCACACTATTTTACTCTTTTACACCATAAGACACAGGAGTAGAATTAATCCGTTCAGCTCGTCAGGACTCCTCCGCCATTCAGTCATGGGTGATGTATTATCCCTCTCAACCTCATACTCCTACTTTCTCCCCATAGCCTTTGACGCCTATCTTTGTATTATCTGCAAACTTAGTCACAAAGCCATCAATTCCATCATCCAAATCATTGACATAGAATGTGAAAAGGAGCAGTCCGAACATTGACTGGTCTGGAACAACTCTGGCAGCCAACTAGAAATGGCCCCCATTATTTCCACTGCCCTCTGCCAGTCAGTCAATCACCTATCCATGCTAGTATCTTTCCTGTCGTACCATACGTTATTATCTTGTTAAGTAGCCTCATATGTGGTACCTTTTGAAAATTCAAGTACACAACATCATCCAGTTCTCCTTTGTCTGTCCTGCTAGTTACTTCTTCAAAGAATTCTAACAGATTTGTCAGGCAAGATTTCTCCTTTAGAAAATCATGCTTATTTTATCATGTGCCTCTAAGTACCCCAAAACCTCTTCCTTAATAATGGATTCTAGCTTACCAACCACTGAAGTCAGGGTAACTGGTCTATAATTTCCTGTCTTTCTCTTCCCTCCCATCTTAAAGAGTGGAGAGACATTTGCAACTTTTCAATCCTCCGGAACCATTCCAAGGTGTACTGATTTGTGAAAGATCATTACTTATGTCTGCATACTCTCTTCAGCTACCTCTTTCAGAACCATGGCGTGTGGTCCATCTTGTTCAGGTGACTTACCTGCCTTCAAACCTTTTAGGTTCCCAAGCATGTTCTCCTTAATAATAGCAACTGCATCCACTTCTGCCCCCTGACACGCTTGAAATTCTAGCATACTGCTGGCGTCTTCCACAGTGAAGACTGACGCAAAATACTTATTGAGTTCGTCTGTCCTTTCCTTGGGCCCCCCTCCATTGCTCTCTCTCCAGTGTAATTTTCTAGTGGTCCAATACCACTCTCGCCTCTCTTTTACTCTTTATATATCTGAATGCACACTACGTATATTTGCACCATTTATTTTTAATTTTTTTTCAGAATCAGAAGCTGTTTTCTGTTCCGTGCATTGGGTGGCAACCTTGCTGTTTATTTAGCAGTTGTCTGTTTTTTATGAGGCCGAGTTGCGAGCTCGACACTCAACCTAGCATGGATGGAAAGCGTGCAAGGAATCAGCTGGATTTGAACCCAGGACCATTCAACTTGTACTCTGGTACTGATGCCACAAAACCACTGGTTTAATATCACTGGCATATGCTGTGAAATTTGTTGTCTTTGGGCACTGTTTGTGTGTGCCTCAGGATTCTGTACCTCCTCCCTGATGGTTATAATGAGAAGGGGGTGTTTCCTGGGTGATGAGGATCCTTAATGATAGATGCTGACTATAACATTATTATTGTGCCAATAATTTTTTAATGCCACAAAACAGAAAATTTCATGTCATATGTCAGTGAGAATAAAGCTGATTCTGACATAACAGTAAACTTAGCTTGACTCTGCCTTTTGAAGTTCAGCACAAATACTCAACAACTTCTGCAACGTGATCAGGTTATGGGTTTAAAATTAATTAGGCCTATATTATATACAATTAATTTGATTCGTTAAACCATAATCAGCATCTGCAGCTCTTGTAAAAATAAATCAGCTTCCAAAGACAAGTTTAAATTTGATTAATGCTTTGTGGAAGCGGTGTAAGGTACTCTATTAAAATTGCACAAGTGGTCCTTTGAGGCTGATGTCACAGTCTGTCAAGGCTGTGATTTAAAGGTGAAATTTTTAATCATCTTGCTCTCTTCCCACACTCATTGTGCTTACAATTGCTGTGAAGCATTTGGGATGCCGGCACTGACTTCTGGATGTCTAAAGGTTGTGGGGCTCGGGCTTTCCAGTCTTTGTGGCTGTGAAATGTGTTAGTGGGCAGTGATTACTGGTACAGCAAATGTACTGAATTAAATCAGAAACTGTTTTAATATCACTGACATATATCATAAAATTTGTTGTTTTGTGGCAGCAGTATAAATATAAATTTTAATAAGCTATACAGTATTGTGTAAAAGTCTCAGGCAGATATATATAACTAGGGTGCTTAACACTTTTGCCCAGTACTGTATTTGTCAACATGGAGCAGAAAGCCAGTTTATAAGTCCGGCAGGAGCAAAGAATGTTGAGAATGGTGAGGGTGCATTACAGTGGAGAGGTGTGGAACAGCTGGCAGAGAAAGAGTGCCAGGAGCAGGGGTTGCAGATTTATCCACCCCTGAGACGCCAGGCAAGGCCACTTGATTCAAAACAATTGGTTTATCAATCATTACAGACGGTCTTTCCGGTGCTTCCCACTTCCTCCCCTCTCCCTTCCCCTTTTCCCAATCATGATTCCCCTCTCCCAGCACCCTTCCTGCTCTCAGTCCACAATGGAGACCTACAGTGCCTATAAAAAATATTCACCCCCCCCCCCCCGGAAGATTTCATGTTTTATTGTTTTACAAGAGTGGATTTGATATGGCTTTTTTGGACACTGATCTACAGAAAAAGATTATTTCCTGTCAGTGAAGACAAATCTCTACGACATGATGTAATTTAATTACAAATATAAAACACAAAGTAATTGATTGTATGAGTATTCCACCCCCTTCAAGTCAGTGTTTAGTAGATGCACCTTTGGCAGCAATTAGAGCCTGTGTGTGGATAGGTCTCTATCAGCTTTGCATTTCTGGACACTGCAGTTTTTCCCCTTTCTTTACAAAACTGGTCAAGCTCTGTCAGATTGCATAGGGATCATGAGTGAACAGCACTTTTCAAGTCCAGCTACAAACTCTCTATTGGATTGAGGTCTGGACTCTGATTTGGCCATTCCTGCGTAGTTTTGATTTTATGCTTGGGGTCATTGTCTTGCTGGAAAACTGATCTTCTCCCAAGTCGCAATTCGTGTGCAAACTGCATCAGGTCTTCCTCCAGGATTTCCCTGTATTTTTCTGCATTCAGTTTACCCTCTACCTTCACAAGCTTTCCAGGGCCTGTTGCAGTGAAGCATCCCTACAGCATGATGCAGCCACCACCATGCTTCACGGTAGGGATGGGGTGTTTTTGATGATGTGCAATGCTTGTCTAACGCCTAACAAAGCATTTAGTCTGGCCAAAAAGCTTAATTTTGGTTTCATCAGACCATAGAATCTACTTCCAGCTGACTTCAGAGTCTCCCACATACATTCTGACAAAGTCTAGCTGACATTTCATGTGAGTGTTTTTTCAACAAGTAGCTTTCTGTTTGTGACTTTCCCATAAAGCTGTGATTGGTGAAGCACCTGGGCAACAGTTGTATGTGCAGTCTCTCCCATCTCACCCACTGAAGCTTGTAACTCCTCCAGAGTTGTCATAGGTCTCTTGGAGACCTCCCTCACTAGTCCCCTTCTTGCTTGGTCACTCAGTTTTTGAGGATGGCCTGCTCTAGGCAGATTTACAGCTGTGCCATACTCTATCCATTTCTTGATGATTGACTTAACTGTACTCCAAAGGATATTCAGTGACTTGGAAATTTTCTTGTATCCATCTCCTGACTTGTGCTTTTCAATACCATTTTCACAGAGTTGCTTGGAGTGTTCTTTTTGTCTTCATGGAGTAATTTTTGCCAGGATTCTGACTCACCAGCAGTTGGATCTTCCAGATATAGGTGCCTTTTTACTACAATCAATTGAAACACCTTGACTGCACACAGGTGATCTCCAAAAACAGATCTCCATTAAACTAATTATGTTACTTCTAAAACTAATTGGCTGTATTAGTGATGATTTGGTGTGTCATATTAAAGGGGTGAATACTTATGCAATCAATTATTTTGTGTTTTTTATATGTAATTAATTTAGATAACTCTGCAGAGATCTGTTTTCACTTTGACATGAAAGCGTCTTTTTCTGTTAACCAGCATCAAAAAAGCCAAATTAAATGCACCGTGATTCAATGTAGTAAAACAATAAAACATGAAAACTTTCGGGGGGAGGGTATACCTTTTATAGGCACTGTGTATCAGAATGAGGTATATCATCACATATATGTCATGAAATTTGTTTCTCTTGTGGCAGCAGTACAGTGCAATACATAAAATTACTACAGTACTGTGCAAAAGGCTTGGGCACTCGAGCTATGTATATGTGCCGAAGACTTTTGCAGAGTACTGTGCATATAAGATTTTTTAAAAATTGAATTGACTTTATTTCTTATATCCTTCACATACATGCAGAGTAAAAATCTTTACATTATGTCTTTGTCTAAATGTGCAATGTGCAATCATAATTTATTATAAATATGACAGTCAATGTAACATAGAAATACACTCAAATCAGCGTGAGTTAATCAGTCTGATGGCCTGGTGGAAGAGGCTGTCCTGGAGCCTGTTGGTCCTGGCTTTAATGCTGCAGGAATAGCAACTGGAATAGATTGTGGTTGGGGTGACTTGGGTCCTCAATGATCCTTTGGGCCCTTTTTACACACCTGTCCTTGTAAATGTCCTGAATCATGGGAAGTTCACATCTACTGATGCGCTGGGCTGTCCGCACCACTCTCTGCAGAGTCCTGCGATTAAGGGAGGTACAGTTCCCATACCAGGCAGTGATGCAGCCAGTCAGGATGCTTTCAATTGTGCCCCTGTAGAAAGTTATTAGGATTTGGAGGCCCATACCAAACTTCCTCAACTGTCTGAGGTGAAAGAGGTGCTGTTGTGCCTTTTTCACCACACAGCTGGTGAGTACAGACCACGTGAGGTCCTCGGTGATGTGGATGCCGAGGAACTTAAAGCTGTTTACCCTCTCAACCCCAGATCCATTGATGTCAATAGGGGTTAGCCCCTCTCCATTCCTCCTGTAATCCACAACCAGCTCCTTTGTTTGTTGTACAAAAATGAGTGGAAAAAATACTGAATTAGTGTTCATGGGTTCATCCTCCATGCAGAAATCTGATGGTGGAGGGGAAGAAGCTGTTCCTAAGACGTAAAGTTTGTATTTTCAGTCTCCTGTACCTCCTCCCTGATGGTAGCAATATTGAACGCCCTGGTAGCCTAGCAGTAAGTGTGACACTATTACAGCTCAGGTCAGCAGAGTTTGGAGTTCATTTCCGGCATCCTCTGTCAGAAAGTTTGTACACTCTTCCCGTGTGCGTGTGGGTCTCCTCCAAGTGCTTCAGTTTCCTCCTACATTTCAAAGATGTACCGGTTAGTAGGTTAATTGGTCATTGTAAATTGTCCTGTGATGAGGCTAGGGTTAAGTGTCAGTGGGATGCTGGGCTGTGTAGCTCATTGGGCTGGAAGGCTCTGTTCCACTCTGCATCTCTGAATGAAGTGGGAAGAGAGCATGTCCTGGGTGTCTGTGAACCTTAATAATGGAATGGGATTAAATCTTCTGATAGGGAGCTATGTTGTGGTCCAGGGCAAACATTGATTTTGCAGTCTGATGTAGAGCTTGCTTAATCCTTGAGTGGTTTTGCTTGAAGGCACTGTTAAAACCCCACCCGGCCCATCTCCATTCCACCCAGTCCTAGGAACTCCCTGTGTAGCAGAGTGTTTTGCCCACACACGAGAGAATATTAGAGTTCATATTCTCACCTACCAGCCCAGGTAAAGTTCACAACCGCCCATCCATGGATGGATGTGGATGGATGACCATGAAACCGATAAGCATCCCAATCCTGTCCAATCCCTTGCAGTATACAAGTCAACTTGGTATTGGATATCTGGACTTCTAGACCTGCTGCCCTGGTCCTTTTCTAATTCTGGTTACTAGTAAACCTTTTTAGTTTCTGTTCTTTTATTTCCTTTTTTTTGTAATTTCGGGATGTTTTTATGGTGGCTTGCCATTGTGTTCAGTTTGGTCACAATGTTATGGGAAAGATGCCATCTACCTGGAAAATTCATGCAATGCAGAGGAAACTCACGAGCATGTTGCTTGGACTTGAGGGACTCTTATGGAGGGAGTTTGATCAGGTTGGGAGTTTATTCATTGGATAGAAGAATGAGGCATGATCTTATGGAGTGGCATGGTAGCGAAATGGTTAGCACAACGCTTTACAGTACCAGCGATCTAGGATCAATTCCCACCACTGTCTGTAAGGAGTTTGTACTTCCTCCCGTGACCGTGTGGGTCTCTACTGGGTTATCTGGTTTCCTCCCACAGTCCAAAGACCTACCAGTTGGTAGGTTAACTGGACGTTTTAAATTGTCCTGTGATTAACCTTGCACTAAATTGGGGAATTGCTGGGCAGCACAGCTCAAAGGGCCTGAAGGGCCTGTTCTGCTCGGTAGCTCAATAAATAAATAAATAAATAAATTATAGAGGATTATAAAACCACGAGGGGTACAGGAAGTGTGACTGCACACAGTCTTTATCCTGAAATTGAGGATTCAAGAACTAGGGACCTTGGGTCGAAGATCAGAAGATACAGATTCAATTGGAGTCCAAGGGACAATTTTTTCACCAGGGAATGATCAGAAAGCTGCAGGAAGTTGTCAACTCAGCCAGCTCCATCATGGGTTCTAGAGTCCCCAGCATCTGGGATAAGTTCAAAAGGTGATGTCTCAAAAAGGCAACTTCCATCGTTAAGGATCCCTATTACCCGGTACATGCCCTCTTCTCAATGCAACCATCAGGGAGGAGGTACAGGAGCCTGAAGGCACACACTCAATGATGCTGAGGACGTGAGTTGCAGAGGCATTGAACGTGAGTCTGTAGGTTGTGCTGTCAGTTCAAGGTTGAGCTGAGTGACATTATTCACAATGGTTCAGGAGTCTCTTGCTTGAAGAGTAATATCTGTTCCTGAACCTGATGGTGTGGAACCTAAGGCTCCAGTACTTCCTTCCCAAGTTGTGATACATCCAGACAGGAAGATGGCTCCCCACCCCCCTCTCTCCCCCCACCCCCCTCTCTCCCCCCACGCCCCTCTCTCCTCCCACGCCCCTCTCTCCTCCCACGCCCCTCTCTCCCCCCACACCCCTCTCCCCCCACACCCCTCTCTCCCCCACCCCTCTCTCCCCCACTCCTCTCTCCCCCACCCCTCTCTCCCCCACCCCTCTCTCCCCCACCTCTCTCCCCCTCCCCCTCTCCCCCTCCCCAATCCCCCCTCAACTCCCTCACTCTCACCCCCCTCACCCCCTCTCTCATCCCTCTCCCCCTCGCACTCTCACCCCCCTCACCCCCTCTCTCATCCCTCTCCCCCTCGCACTCTCACCCCCCTCACCCCCTCTCTCATCCCTCTCCCCCTCTCTCATCCCTCTCCCCCTCTCTCATCCCTCTCCCCCTCTCTCATCCCTCTCCCCCCTCTCTCATCCCTCTCTCCCCCTCACTTTCATCCTCTCTCCCTGCCCCCTCTCACCCTAGACACTCACTCTCTCTCTCCCCCTCCCTCCCTCTCCCCTTGCCTTCATCCTCTCTCTCCGCACCCTCTCACCCACCCCTGCACCCCTCTCCCTCCCCCGCACCCCTCCCCTTGCCCCCCGCCCCCTCTCTCTCTCTGTCGCTCATACTTGTCAAAAGTTACTCACTCACATTTCGACGTTTCAGCTATAATTTTCTGCCGATTGCTCCATCTTGTGAAGTACCAATTCTTCCCTGTAAATCTCCCATTTGTATTCAACTCAGATTGTCAACTTCCCATTGTCAGGTGTTGAAAAAATCCTCACATATATATTTACTTTGTCATTTTCTTGTCAAATAGATCAAACCCAGTGCTTATTCCTCCTTGAGAACAGATGACAATCAAAATCCCCACTGGGTTCGAGCCGTAGTTACAGTGAAGTGGGTAGTCACTCTGCACTGTCAGACCATGATAACTGCAAATTAGAAGTGACACGTAACAACAATGCATTTTGTTGCAGAACTTAAAAAAAAAGTTATTTAAGGTCCTGGACACACTCCTACCTCACTTTAAAGCTGTTGAAAGAAATAGTCATCTATTACTTCCTGTATTACCTCACTTGTATTCTGTGAAGGTTAGAAGAATGAGGGGTGACCACAGGAAAATGTACAGAATTCTTACAGGCTCTGAGTTTCAGGCTCTTGTTTAAGAAGGCTAGAGCCAGGAAACACTGCCTCAGTTAAGGGGTCAACCATTTAGTGTTGAGATATTGCGGAAATATTTTAAATTTTGCTTTTATTTAGAGATGCAGCATGGTAACAAACCCTTCAGGTCCAGTGAGCCCACTCCACCCATTTACACCCATGTGACCAATTAACCTACTTTGCAGTGCGTATTTGGGATGTGGGAGGAAACCAGAGCACCCGGAGGAAACCCACGTGGTCACGGGAAGAATGTACAAGCTCCTTACGGACAGCAGCAGGAATTGAACCCGAGTCACTGGCGCTGTTATAGCTTTACATTATCTGCAGTTCCACCACACACCTCAAGGTGTCTTGATCACGGTAGGTTGTGGTGGAGCTATTGAAAACTGAAATCGGTAAGATTCCTGGTTATTGTGCTGGTTTTCCGTCTTATCTGATGATGACAGGAACCCTCTGCAGAGCCGTTTTTAAAGTGGAAAAGCCACTGTATTTGGTCAGTTCCACTCTCATGACCTCTGAAGCCCGGGTCCAGTGGTACAAACCAGCGCCACAAACTGGTGTCGTCTTTGGTTGCAGTGGCTGACCATGACATCTCCTGTGTCTTGTCATGCCTTTTGCTCCTCAATTTTTACAGTCTCTTGTCTTCACACATTGCCCTTGAGATGGTGGTGGTGAACCACAGCAATCTATTAGGTGTGGGTAGAGCACTGTTAGATGTGAGGGTGGGAATTCTAGGATTCTGACCCAACCACGGTGAAGGATGGTGCTTGGTTTGAAGGGCATCATGGTGGGGGGAAGGGGTTGGTGGAGATGGACTGGTGAGGGGGAGACATAGAGATAGACTGTCAGAGAATGACAAACAGAATGAGAAAGACAGCCGTATAGAAACGTAGCATTCTGTCCAAGTTGATTTTATCGGGAAACTGGCTGTTTGGCCAGGTCTTCAACGGGCTTTTGGTTGCTCAGAATGGAGTGTGGCTTGCAGGGTAGCTTCCAGGAGTTGTCGTTCAGGGGCTTTGCTGCCTTTGTCCTTCCTGCTGGCGGAGGTGGAGGTTTGGATGGTGCCGTATGAGGAGGCTCGGTGAGTTGCATTATGATATGAGGTGCTTATCAAGTGGGCATCGACAGTGCTAGGCTTCTTAAGCAGGGGATTCCAACCTTTTTATGCCATGGACCGAGGAGTCCGATGATCACGGTTGGGAACCCTTGTTTGAGTGTTTTTGAAGCTTCACTCATTGAGGCAAGTGGAGAGTGTTCCATCACATGAGCCATTCTCCAGTAATGGAGAATTCCTCAGACCTGCTCCTGTGGCCACGTTTGAATGACTATTCCAGTTCAATTTCTAGACCGTAACCTGGCCTGTTCCTTTCTAAGGAGATTCCCAAATGCTAATACCAGCTTGTCTTCTTTTACTCTCACCCCGCCCCACTTCTTATTCTGGATTCTTCCCCCTTCCCTTCCAGTCCTGATGACGGCTCCTGATCTGAAATGTCAACTGTTTACTCCTCACCATAGATACTGCCTGACCTGCTGAGTTCCTCCAGCATTTTGTGTGTTTGGTGACGATGCCTTCTGATCTGCCCTAGAATGGCTTTCAAAAGGATTAAGTGAACAGCAGCCTGACTTTTACAGTTTGACTTGGAGCAAAGAAGATTGGACTCAAATCGAGCCATCAATCACTTCTGTCCTTACTGTAGCGGTTGTTTGGTTATAAATGTCAGATTAAATTCATTTGTGACCTCACCCTGAGAACTTTGTGTCCTTATATGGTCCGTGTAGATCAAAGCAAACTGTGATGAAAATTCAGACAATTACTATTAACCCTTCATTTGCAGATTTAGTTGTGTGGGAAAATGAATTGTACCACGCTTCAGGCTGTGCTGGCTGAGTGAAAGAGCAGTCGAGTTAGCTTCACACTATTTAGCTTAACCCTAACCCCACACTCCTGCCCCGTCCCACAGTCCTGAAGTTCTGTTTTCTCTCAAGTACAACCAAATCTTGTCAACATAATGGAATCTGACGGGCATGCAGCACCTACAGTGCATCTGAAAACATCTGCAGATTTTTTCACAAGCTGCCAATTAACTTGGACAGAATGGTGCATTTCTATGTGGTTCTCCTTCACTATCTGCTTGCTTTGTCCATCTGTGTGTTCATCTCTTCTCCCCCCTTCCCTCACACTCATCCCACTCCCCTGTCCCCTCTAACTCCCACTCCACCTCCCCTGCCACTCACCGCCCCGCCACCTCGCCCCCTTCCCACTCCATTTTGCCCCTTCCTCACACCACATTGCCACCCATTCCACCTCGCACCTCCTCCTCACACCACCTCGCACCCCCTCCTCACACCACCTCGCACCCCCTCCTCACACCACCTCGCACCCCCTCCTCACACCACCTCGCACCCCCTCACACCACCTCGCACCACCTCGGCCCCTCCTCACTCCACCTCGCCCTTCCTCACTCCACCTCGCCCCTCCTCACACCACCTCGCACCCCCTCCTCACACCACCTCGCCCCCTCCTCACTCCACCTCGCACCCCCCTCCTCACCACCTTGCACCCCCCTCCTCACTCCACCTCGCCCCCTCCTCACTCCACCTCGCCCCCTCCTCACTCCACCTCACCCCTCACTCCACCTCACCCCTCACTCCACCTCACCCCTCACTCCACCTCGCCCCTCCTCACTCCACCTCGCCCCTCCTCACTCCACCTCGCCCCTCCTCACTCCACCTCGCCCCTCCTCACACCACCTCGCGCCCGCCTCCTCATTCCACCTCGCGCCCGCCTCCTCATTCCACCTCGTGCCCCCTCCTCACTCCACCTCGCGCCCCCCTCCTCACTCCACCTCGCGCCCCCTCCTCACTCCATCTCACCCCCACCTCGCCCCCTCTTCAGTCCACCTTAGCCCCCCCACCATCATGCCACCCTCTCACTCCACCTCGTGCTCGCCTCCTCACTCCACCTCGTGCTCGCCTCCTCACTCCACCTCGCGCCCCCCTCCTCACTCCATCTCGCACCCCCCTCCTCACTCCACCTCGCCCCCTCCTCACTCCACCTCACCCCTCACTCCACCTCGCCCCTCCTCACACCACCTCGCACCCCCTCCTCACTCCATCTCGCGCCCGCCTCCTCATACCATCTCGCGCCCCCCTTCTCACTCCACCTCGCGCCCCCCTCCTCACTCCACCTCGCGCCCCCTCCTCACTCCACCTCGCACCCCCTCCTCACTCCATCTCACCCCCACCTCGCCCCCTCTTCAGTCCACCTTAGCCCCCCCACCATCATGCCACCCTCTCACTTCACCTCACGCCCGCCTCCTCACTCCACCTCGTGCCCGACTCCTCACTCCACCTCGTGCCCGACTCCTCACTCCACCTCGTGCCCGCCTCCTCACTCCACCTCGTGCCCGCCTCCTCACTCCACCTCGCGCCCCCTCCTCACTCCTCCTCGTGCCCCCTCCTCACTCCATCTCACCCCCACCTCACCCCCCCAATCCACCTCGCCCCCTCTTCAGTCCACCTTAGCCCCCCCACCATCATGCCACCCTCTCACTCCACCTCACTCCCCCCTCCCACTCCACCTGGCCCCCCTCACTTACCTCACCGCCTCCTCATTCTACCTCAAACCCTCCCTCACTCCACTTTGCCCCCCCCAATCCTCTCTGCCATGGTTTGTTTTGAGTATTACTCTCCTAAAACATGACTAATTTCAGTCATGCAGCTCCAGAAAGCTTAGTTACATGAATTCATTTGAGGAGACTGATTTTATGCAACAACAGAGGAGTGATTATGTAAAAATAAAAAATAGTCTGTAATTAAATAAGGTTAAATTGTTTGCTCTGTACTGCTAGTTTCTTTTGGATAACTGTCAATTAGGAAATGTTGGGAAGGTAGCAGCTGACATTTTGTAAAACCAACAGAGTGTCATTGCTCCTTTCCGTAGTGTGCAAAAAAAGTTGTTTCTACCTGAGGTGAACCATCTCCAGCGAATTCTGGTCAGTTGGTCCATCAGTTAATCGGGGCAGCTACATATTAGCAGTTAGCACGACCTTATATCTTGGAACTTGCCGGAGTTTGGAGTTCAACTCCAATGCTGTCTGTACGTCACCCCGTGGAGTGCGTGGGTTTTCCCCGAATGCTCAACTTTCCCCCGAATGCTCAACTTTCCCCCCACTGTCCAACAAAATACTGGGCAGGTTAATTGTTCATTGTAAATCATCCTGATTTTCGGGGTTGTGTGGTTCCTGGGGTGACGTGGCTCGAAGGACTGCAAGAGCCTGCTCTGTGCTATATTGCTAAATAAAAAAATAAACTCTTAAAGAACCAAAACTAATCGAGAAAATAGCCGTGGTTCCCTTTGTTTTATTTGGGACAGTATGCCATTTAATTGGAGCAGGACATTGTTGACAAACATTTTCAAACTGGAATCAGTAATGTGGCTTGCTGGCCGATAGACATTACGGAACGAACAGACTTTAAATAGGCAAACACGAGGAATTCTGCAGATGCTGGAAATTCAAGCAACACACATCAAAGTTGCTGGTGAACGCAGCAGGCCAGGCAGCATCTTTAGGAAGAGGTACAGTCGACGTTTCAGGCCGAGACCCTTCGTCAACACTAAGATGTTAAATAGTGTCAGTTATGTGTGCTGGTGTTCAAAAAGCAGTGATTGTTTTGTCACTGATAGTTGGCGAGAAATAAGACAACTTGGAACTGTTTTGCTCACTGGTTTCAAGCATTTAAGTTAGGAGAGGCTAGAAGTGCTGTTACACATTACAAAGCGAATGGTTTTTCAATAGCGTCAGTTGTGCGTGCTTGCATTATGTTATCTGTTTCTGGGTTAGCAGGTTAATTGGTCACGTGTTATTCAGCTTGTTGCATCAGACGGGCCTGTTACAATGTTGGATCTCTAAATAAAAGCAATATGTAAAATAATGTTAATAGCAATGGTTGGATCATTAACACAGGAGATTCTACAGATACTGGAAATTCACAGCAACAGGCAAAATACTGGAGAAACTCAGCATCTATGGAGAGGAATAACAGTCACCATTTTGGGCCGAGACCCTTCAGCAATGTTGTCAGCTTTAGTTTAGTGACAACGTCCAGATTCAGTGAATCAGAGTTGTCAGGGGTTGCTGGGGCACGCGGCTCAAAGGGGCAAAAGGTCCTATTCTGAGCTGTATCTCTGAATAATTCAATAAAACTGGAGATGTAGGCAGTAATCTCTGCCCTGAACTGGCACCAAGGTACGGGAAATGTTTCCGAGAAGGTTCTAGCTCAATCCAGATGCACATCATCTGTCACTCCTGCCTTAAGATTTGAATCCCATCCTGTAAACTTTGCTAGCACAACCTCATGTTCTGTCTGGGTTGCCTCCAGCCTGACAACATGAGCACTGACTTCTCCAACTTCTGGTAATTTCTTTCCCCTCCCCCTCTTCTCTTCTCGCATTCCCCATTTTGGCCCCTCTCTTACCCTCAAGCAAAAGAATATTCACAGATGCTGGAAATCCGAGCAACACACACAGATGCTGGAGGAACTCAGCAGGCCAGGCTGCATCTATGGGCAAAAGCACAGTTGGTGTTTCGGGCTGAAACCCTAACAAATTAAATGCCTAACTAAACTAATCCCTTTTGCCTGGTACGCTAGGGGTAGCAAAATGCTTTATAGTGCCAACGATCGGAAGGTTGGGGCTCAATTCCCAGTGCTGTCTGCAAGGAGTTTGTACTTTCGCCCCGTGAACATGTGAGTTTCCCCATGGGGCTTTGGTTTCCTCCCACATTCCAAAGATGTACTGGTTAGGATCAGTAAGTTGTGAGCATGCTACATGGGTGCAAAAGCGTGGCAGCACTTGCCAGCTGCCACCAGCACATCCCGTGTTGACGCAAACAACACATTTCTCTGTGTGTTTCCGTGAAAAAGTGACAAATAAAGCTAATCTTTAATTTTTGCACAACGTCCTTATCCCTCTCTGTCTGCACGCTCATCAAACTCGATTTCACAAAGTATCTTCAAGTCCAAGGGGTATAGATGATGTCTGCATAAATCCTAATTAATACTCAGCCAGCACTGTGAAAAATAGATTAACATCCTTTAATTGTGTTTGAAATGTCTGTGGAAACTTGTGGATGAATTGGCTGTTGTATTTTCCAACATAACAGCAGTGATTCCATTTCAGAATTAACCTTGAATTGTCAAAGGCATGTAGGATGTCCCTTGCATCTGCTAAGGTCTTCTATAAATGGATGTGGTTTCTTGGTTAGTTCCTATGGAGCACTGTTCACTGGGATTTGTTACACAAAGAAGGCATAGTGTGAAAATGCTGAAATAGTCTTCTCAATATCAGTCTACATAGCAGTTAGCGAGATGCTATTAAAGCTCGGGGCGTAAGTTTCCCAGTGTCCTCTGTAAGGAGATTCTGCCCGTCCTTCCTGTAGACTGTTTGGGTTGTCTCCGGGTGCTCCAGTTTCTTCCCACAGTCCAAACGTACTGGTTAGTAGGTTAATTGCTCATTAGAAATCGTCCTGTGATTGGGTTAGAGTTAAATCAGGGTTGCTGGGGCAGTGCGGCTTGAATGGCCAGAAAGGCCTTTTCTATGCTCTATCTGTAAATAAATAAAAAATAATAAATAAATCCTCATATAATTCAGCATAAATTTCTCTTACTTTCCCAACTCTGGAATTTTCCAGATTTTTTTTGTCTCTGTCTTGCTTGCATCAATCATTCCATATGGTCACAAGATCCACACAGGAACTGTTGCGTTATAAGAAGTCTAACAAGTAAGAAATATGGAAACTGTGGATGCTGGAATGTGGAACAACCCACAATTCTCAGTGGGTCAGGCAGCATCTGTGGAGGGAAATGGACAGTCAACATTTTGGGTTGATACCTTTCAGGTTTTGGTAAGTTGCTTTATTATAGTCACGTGTACCTGTGACGACACTGGTGCCAAGCTGAATCGGCCCTTGCCCTTCCCTTGGACAATATCGGTGTTGTGGAGAGGGGAGACTTGCTGCATGGGCAACTGCCGGTCTTCCATACAACCTTGCCCAGGCCCGCGCCCTGGAGAGTGAAGACTTTCCAGGCGCAGATCCATGGTCCCTCTCAACCCCATTCCTATGCCTTCTCCCTATGACTAATCAAGAATCTATCAACCTTCGCTTTACATATACCCAATGACTCGACCTCCACAGCTGTCTGTGACAGTGAGTTCCACAGATTCACCACCCTCTGGCTAAAGAGATTGCTACTTATTTCTGTTCTAAATGGATGTCCCTCTATTCTGAGGCTGTGCCCTCTGGTCCTAGACTTACCCACTACTGGAAACATCCTTTCCATGTCCACACTATCTAGGCTTTTCTATTCAGGTGCTGCCTGGTTAAGGTGAAGATGAGGAAGAATTTTTTTTTTGAGGGTGATGAATCTTTGAAACGGTTTACCCCAAAGAGCAAAGACTGTTGGTCAGCGACTTGTTGAATATACTTAAGATGAGCCAGGAAGAACTTCACTTTATTGGGGATGAAGAAATATAGAGAACAAGCAAGCAAGTAGAGTCAAGTTCGAGTTCAAGTTTATTGTCATCGGACTGTACACATATACAACCAAATGAAACAACATTCCTCTGGACCACGGGCACCCACAAAACATATATCAGACACAGCACATAAAACAAAATATTACCATAAATAAATTAATAAAATATAATTCAAATGTACAACACACGTAAACAGCTCGCTGCCCTAGTGACAAGATGTTGGTGGTGGCAGGGTATTCATTAGACTCACAGTTTGAGGGAAAAAGCTGTTAACCAGTCTGGCAGTCCTCGGCTTGATGTTCCTGTACCTCCTTCCTGATGATAGTGAGTCAAAGAGATTGTTGGATGGATGGTAGGGATCTTCAACAATGCTTTAGGCCTTTCATCTTTAACACTCCAAGTAAAAGTCACACATAGGGGAGAGGGAAGCCCCAGTAATCCTCCTAGTGGTTTTTACTATTCTCTGTGGGGTCTCATGGCCCCATGCCTTGTAGCTTCCGTACCTCACAATGATGTACCTCACATGACACTCTTTCTCCACTCCTGGAGAAAGTTGTTAGAATAGGAGCAGGGAGTCTTGTACGCTTCATTCTCCTCAGAAAGTGTAGACTCTGCTGTGCCTTCTTGAGTTGTGAGGTGGTGTTATTGGTCCAGATTAGATCGTAAGTTACATGCACACCTAGGAATTTTATAATCTTCACTCTCTCGATGGCAGAGTTATTGATGTGCAATGGAGAATGGTCAACTTGTGCCTTCCTGAAGTCCACAATCATCTCTTTTTGTCTTGTCCACGGTGAGACTCGTGACGCCATTGGACAAGCCTGACTACTTCTTCTCTATATGCCGACTCGTCATTCGTGCAGTGAGGCCAGCCACTGTTGTATCATCAGTGAGCTTGATGATGCGATCTGAGCTGAACCTGGCAGTGCAGTCGTGAGTCAGCAGTGTGAACAGGGGTGGGCTATGTTGAAGTAAAATTAGTTCATTTTTGATCTTCCTGAAGAGTGGAGCAGATTGGTCTACAATTCTCAAACCATCCTGACTGGCACCAACAATCATTCTACTGTCAAAGTGACATTGATCACATTTCTTCCACATTCTGGTGTTTGGTCTGAACAACAAGTGAAGCTCTTGTCTATGTCTACATGCTTTTATACATTGAGTTGCTGCCACATGATTGGCTGATTAGATATTTGCATTAATATGCTTAATATAGTGACCACTGCGTGTATTTTGAGTTTGTTATTGGTATTCCTCACATCAATTGTCATTGTTAATTTCTTTTCATCTCCTAGTTCCTTCTTATTTTTGTTCCCCCTTTTGGAGAAAAATGTCTAAAGTAATCCCAAGGTAATGTACAATACTCATACAAGTCTCCATTAGCCACAAGTAACTCAGCTCAGTTTTTCAAAAGTTGGTGTTTGGGAAGAGGGAATTAGTCCACAACTCTTGGCCAATTAAATATTGGAGGGCAACAGTAGTGTAGTGGTTAGTGCAATGTTGTTATAGGTCAGGGTGTTGGAGTTCGGAGTTCAATTCCAATGTCATACATAAGGAGTTTGTACGTCCTCCCTGTGGAATGTATGGGTTTCCTCTGGGTCCTCCGGTTTGCTCCCACAGTCTAAAGGTATAGAGTTTAGTAGGTTATTTGGTCATTGTAAATTGTTCCGTGATTAGGCTAGGGTTAAATTGAGGTTTTATAAAGCACTGGTGAGGGCTCATCTGCAGTATTGTGAGCAGTGTTGGGCTCCTTATCTAAGAAAGGATGTGTTGACATTGGTGAGTTTTCAAAGGAGGTTCATGAAAATGATTCTGGGAAGGAAACGATTCTCATATGAGGAGCGTTTATTGGCTCTGGGCCTGGACTCACTGGAAATCAGAAGTACGAGGAGGGATCTCATTGAAAGCTATCAAATATTGAAAAGCCTCGATGGAGTGGATGTAGAGAGGATATATCCTATGGTGGGGGAGTCTAAGACCATAGGACACAGCTTCAGAATGGAGGGATGTCCATTTAGAATGGAGATGAGGAGGGATTTCTTTAACCAGAGAGTGGTGGATCTGTGGAATTCATTATGACAGGCAGGTGTGGAGGCCAAGTCATTGGGTTTACTTAAGGCAGAGGTTGATAGCTTCTTGATCAGTCAGGGCATGAAGGGATACGGGGAGAAGGCAGGAGAATGGGGCTGAGAGAGAAATAGATCAGCCATGATGAAAAGGCAAAGTAGTCTTGATGGGCCAAATGGCCTAATTGTGCTCCTATATCTTATGGTCCTAAGTAGGTGGCTTGCCTACTGGTGTGGCTCAGAGGGCTGGATAAGCCTGAGTTGTACTTTATCTCAATAAATAAATAAATGCATGCTTCCTTCCCCAGAATGTAATTTGAAAGCACAAGATAGATTAAATTAAGGGGGCACTTCAGAAGAGTGCAGGGGTGAAAGGAATTTGTCAATTCGAGTGTATGTTCATTGCTGACACAGAGTCAGATGATATTTCCCAACTTGAATTGTTCTTGTACTTGGATCATTACTGGAGACTTTCGGGGGATGGTTTTGAATCTGCAGACAGTCTTAAGTCACATATCCAGCAGCAGATACCCTTCGCTGAAACACGTCACTGCAAGTTGAAATTTACAATTTTTAGTTTCATGCTTAGCATTGCTAATATTAGTGGCTAATTCCAGATTTATTTAATTAAACATAATTAAATTCCCTAGCTGCTTTGATGACATTGAAACATACAGTATTTCTCCGATATTAATCCAGACATCTGAATTTCCAGTGCAGCACCATAATGCTTCTGAATCCAGATTAGGTAATCAATGCAAGGAGGTGGCTTGTGCGGACCTAAGTAAAGCTGACATAACCACTTGGAACAAATATCCATTTCTGTGCTGTAACCAATGTCAAAATGTATTCACTGAGCCGAGTGCATCCAAGCAACTCTGTGCCCTTGTCTGCATCCTTCCTTCAGTATCTCTTCCTCCTGTGCCTTGTTCTCACTTTTCCCCTTTGTTCATGCTTATTGTTTTCGTACTTTAGTGTGTGTGTGTGTGTGTGTGTGTCCATCTGTCTGTCTGTCTTTGGTGGGCACGTTTTTCACGTATTTCATGCCCCCATCTATATTCTTTATCTGGTTCTCTCTCTCTCTCTCTCTCTCTCTCCTCTCTGTCTCTGTCTCTGTCTCTGTCTCTGTCTCTCTGTCTCTCTCTCTCCCTCTTTCTGTCTCTCTCTCTCTCTCCCCCCCACCTCTCCCCCTCTCCCTCGCTCTCCCTCTCCCCTGTAGGTGTATTTCTTCCTCTCTCTGTCTCTTTGACTCAACCCTTAATTTTCATTTACCTTCAGTAGTTGATGCTTGTGACCTCAATGGAGAATTTGGGTTCCCAGTTCTTGGTGAAAATAAACATCTATTTTTCAGGTGAACCACAAAGCACCAAGACAAAGATTCTGCATCAGGCTTAGTACAGGAAATTATTTGTAATCGAATTCCCTTTTCAACCCACCTAGTCTTTGTACTTACTGTGAATGAATTGTTTCCCAGTTTCCCCATTTTGTGATTCAGTACTGATTGATGGATGCATCCTCATTTCCTCTCCAGTCAGTTCTGTTTTCAGTGGTAGATGTATTGAGATGTATTTCATGCAGAATACCCCGTGCATATCTGTATGTAACAGATGCAGACAACTGAGGAAAACAAAGCCAGAGATTGTTCACTGTCTCCTTGAGCTGCTGAAGCTCCTCGTGGTTTGCTTGTGATATTTTGCTCGTCATTTATTATTTGACCCATTTTCAAATCCTCTCATGTTCTTGCCTTCTTCTGTCATCTTCCAGAGGTCTGTGGTCCTCAGAGTGCATTTTGCAACCTGGTTTTTTTTTTGAATACCTCTGAATTTAATTCATCAAGGACCCCCACAGTTTAACCTATGTTTTCTTCTCACTGGCGCCATCGAGAAGGAGATACAGGAACCGCAGGTGCCACACCATCAGGTTCAGGAACAGTTATTACCCCTCAACCATCAAGCACCTGAACCAGAGGGGATAACGTCATTCAACTCAACACTGAACTGACTCCACAACTAATAGACTCACTTTCAAGGACTCTGCAACTCATGTTCCCAGTGTTACTTATCTATTTACCTAATCTTTGTTTTGCCCAGCTTGTCGTCTTTTGCACGTTGGTTGTTTGTCAGTCCATTTATGTATAGTTTTTCATAAATTCTATTGTATTATTTTCCTGTAAATACCTGCAAAGAGATCAGAATCAAGATCAGAATCAGGTTTATTATCACCAGCATGTGTCATGAAATTTGTTAACTTAGCAGCAGCAGTTCAATGCAATACATAAAATAGAAGAAAATAAATAAATTACAGTATGTGTATATTGAATAGATCAAAAATTGTGCAAAAAACAGAAATAATATATTTTTAAAAAGTGAGGTAGTGTTCACGGGTTCAATCTCCATTTAGGAATCGGATGGCAGAGGGGAAGAAGCTGTTCCTGAATCGCTGAGTGTGTGTCATCAGGCTTCTGTATCTCCTACCTGATGGTAACAGTGAGAAAAGGGCATGTCTTGGATGCTGGAGGCCCTTAATAATGGATGCTGCCTTTCTGAGACACTGCTCCTTGAAGATGTCCTGGGTACTTTGTAGGCTAGTACCCAAGATGGAGCGAACAAATTTACAACCCTCTGCAGCTTCTTTCGGTCCTGTGAAGTAGGCCCCACCTCCCCTCCCCCATACCAGACAGTGATGTCAGAATGCTCTTCACGGTACATCTATAGAAGTTTTTGAGTGTATTTGTTGACATACCAAATCTCTTCAAACTCCTAATGAAAGTATAGCCACTGCCTTTGCTTCTTTATAACTGCATCGATATGTTGGGGCCAGGTTATGTCCTCGGAGATCTTGACACCCTGGAACATGAAGCTACTCACTCTCTCCACTTCTGATCCCTCTATGAGGATTTGTATGTGTTCCTTCGTCCTACCCTTCCAGAAGTCCACAATCAGCTCTTTTGTCTCACTATTATAAGGCAAAATGAATCTGGGGGTAACATATGTTGACATATCTGCACTTTAATAATAAGTTTACTTTGAACCACTGTATGAACTTTAATTCCTCCATACCTGGAGGCCATTCCTGAGGTCAGTGATTCATGAGGCAAGGTTTTGACCCAATTCACAATTCTCCCTTCTCCTGCACAGGTGCTTCTCGACTTGCTGGTTGTTGCTCAGGAATTTCCTTCCCGGTTGTTTTGTCGTTGTCCGATTCTGTCCTGGAAAACCACCTCAGCTTTAAAAATTTTTGATTGTCTGTCTTAATACTTTCCTAGTGTTATTCTCTTTTTCTCTCCCACAGTCCTGTTTGTTTTAAGCAGTTTAAGTCCCCTTAAAACAGAGGAGCAATGGCTATGAACACTTTAGAGAGGTGCTGAAGATGACCAGCAAGATGCTGCCTGGATCAGTGGGTGTGAGATGGAAGGAGAAGATAGACAAACTTGGGTTGTTTCCTCTGTTGCATTTTAGGCTGAGAGGAGACCTGATAGAAGTTTATAAAATTACGACGAGCCTAAATTAGAGTTGACAGCTGGTCCCTTTTTCCCAGGGTTGAAATGTCAAGCACTGGAGGATGTACATTCAAGATGAGAGGGGAAAGTGTAAAGGGGATATGTGTGTCAAGTTTTATTTTTACCGAGAGTGGTGGGTGTCTGGAATCTGCAGTCAGGGTTGGTGGTGGATACATATATGATTTTGGCATTCAGGAGGCTTGTAATTGTAGGGAATGGAGGGATCTGTATTATGTGCAGGCAGAAGGTGTTAATTTAATTTGGATCCATGCTCGCCACAGACTTTGGGCCAAAGGGCCTGTCTTTGTTCTGGGCTGAAGGGCCTTTTGCTATTCTGAACTGCTCCATAGCCTCAGATTTACTCTTGTGATGTTTCTTTTGAGGACTATAGAAGTGACAAATTCTATTTATGCGTCATCTTTGACATTGCAAAATGTCCTAAGTGCCTCGCTGATTTTGACAAGCAAGGCCCTCAGGCTGATATTTTATACTTTATTGTCACCAAACAATTGGTACTAGAACATACAATCATCACAGCAATATTTGATTGTGCGCTTCCCACTCCCTGGATCACAAATATTAAACATTAAAGATATCAAAAATAGTTTAAATTAGTAAATATTAAAAATTTAAATTATAAATCATAAATAGAAAATAGAAAAATGGGAAGTAAGGTAGTGCAAAAAAAACCGAGAGGCAGGTCCAGATATTTGCAGGGTACGGCCCAGAACCGGGTCAGGATCCGTTCAGCAGTCTTACCACAGTTGGAAAGAAGCTGTTCCCAAATCTGGCCGTACGAGTCTTCAAGCTCCTGAGCCTTCTCCTGGAGGGAAGAGGGACGAAAAGTGTGTTGGGTGGGTGAGTCGTGTCCTCGATTATCCTGGCAGCACTGCTCCGACAGCGTGCGGTGTAAAGTGAGTCCACGGATGGAAGATTGGTTGAGGAGATGTTAATGCCTGAAACTGCAAGCTAGGTCAGAGTTGGCTGTTGGGGAAAGTTATGGTCAGGTATTTCAGAGGTTGGGGTTAACAGCGCACTTCCCAGTAATCAGGTCATCACTTAGAGAGCTGAGCAGAGAACTTGTGCTACAGGAGTATGGCAAGACTACAGGGGTCCTGAGGGACTCGACATGTTTGATAATGTGTGGGAGAATCTCCATTGTGGGTGGGGTGTTATTACAAGTTCAGGGGCTGCTCATTTAAAACAGCAACAGAGAGTGGTGGATCTCCTAGAATTGTCTGCCCTTGAGAGTATGGAGGTCAGATAGAAACATAGAAAACCAACAGCACAATACAGGCCCTTTGGCCCACAAAGCTGTGCCGAACATGTCCTTACCTTAGAAATTACCAGGGTTACCCATAGCCCTCTATGTTTCTGAGCTCCATGTAGCTATCCAGGAGTCTCTTAAAAAGACCCTATCATATCTGCCTCCACCACCGTCACCGGCAGCCCATTCCACACACTCACCACTCTCTGCGTAAAAAACCTATCCCTGTCATCTCCTCTGTACCCACTTCCAAGCACCTTAAAACTGTGCCCTCTCATGGTAGCCATTTCAGCCCTGGGAAAAAGCCTCTGACTATCCACACGATCAATGCCTCTCATCATCTTATACACCTCTATCAGGTTACCTCTCATCCTCCATCGCTCCAAGGAGAAAGGGCTGAGTTCACTCAACCTATTCTCATAAGGCATTCTCCCTAAACCAGGCAATGTCCTTGTAAATCTCCTCTACACCCTTTCTATGGTTTCCACATCCTTCCTGTAGTGAGGCAACCAGAACTGAGCACAGTATTCCGAGCGAGGTCTGACCACTTTAACGTTACCTCTCGGCCCTTAAACTAAATCCTGCGATTGATGAAGGCCAGTGCACCGTATGCCTTCTTAACCACAGAGTCAACCTGCGCAGCTGCTTTGAGTGTCCTATGGACTTAGATCCCTCTGATCCTCCACACTGCCAAGAGTCTTACCATTAATACTATATTCTGCCATCATATTTCACCTGCCAAAATGAACCACCTCACACTTATCTGGGTTGAACTCCATCTGCCACTTCTCAGCCCAGTTTTGCATCCTATCAATGTCCTGCTGTAACTTCTGACTGCCCTCCACACTATCCACAACACCCCCAACCTTCGTGTCACCAGCAAATTTACTAACCCATCCCTCCACTTCCTCATCCAGGTCATTTATAAAAATCACGAAGAGAAGGGGTCCCAGAACAGATCCCTGAGGCACACCACTGGTCACCGACAGATGACCAGTTGTAGACAGATCATTAGGGATATTTAAGTGAATTAGATACATTTTTGAAAGATTGGGGGAATTGAGGTCCAGGTATGATTGAGGGCTGAGTTAGGTCAGCCATGATGGTATTGAAATGCAGGGAGGCTTGAGGGGCCGAGTGCTGACTCCTGCTCTTCTCTGTGTTCTTGTGATGGAAAGAGGTGAAAGAATAATAGTAGTTGAAATCAAGAAACAAGATACAGTGGGTTCCGATTAACTGAGACAGCCACTTATTTGGGACAACTCTTAAACACCAAAAACTAATTGGGAAAACAGCCAGGATTCCTTTTGTTTATTTGGGATACTGCTGCTTAATTGGGACTGAACATTTTCTAACTAGCTTCAGCCGTGTGCACATTATGTGGTCGTTAGACATGACACCGTGCTTAGACTGAACTCGCATGTTTGCATTCAAAAAGCAGTGATTTTTGTCACTGATAGATGGCGAGAAATAAGCAGTGAGATAATTCAGAACTGCTTTGCTCACTGCAGTTTCAAGCATTCAGGCTTGGAGATGCCAGAAACGGCCGGGAGTGAAAATGAAACAATTTCACTACTTCAACAAGTTAGGATCTGTGAAGAATTTGAAGGTATTAACAATCATCTTGAGCGTTACAATGAAAATAAAAGTTTGGAGGTTGCAATTGTTGATAGCATTGTACAAAGGCAGTCCATTATCTACACTAGGTGTTAGTGTTGATTTTGTTCATTTACAGTCAATCAAAAGAACACGGCAGTGTACACTGAATGAACTCCTCTGTGACAACTGTTCAAATACAGTTTTATAGTACTGCAGCAGTATTAGTAGTGTTCTAATTTGTTCTGTATTTCATTTAAATATATGATTTGTTAATCATTTTGTGTTTTATATTTTTAAAATTATTTCCTTGAACCTTCAGTTAATTGGGGCAGCTGCTTAATTGGGCCAAGATGTACTGATCCCGATGTGTCCCAATTAATCAGAATCCACTGTATTAAAAGTTAGATATGGCGTGGCCATGGCCTGTTGACAATCATGTGGAGGGTGGAAAGTAATAATACAGTTGCTGTGGTCCAGGGAACCTATTGCAGCTTTTTTTAAGAGTATGGAAGATAAATGTTTGAGATGCTGGGACACCCTGGGCAACAGGGAGGGAGGAGGGAAGGGCGATATTTGAGCAAAACAAATACAGCTTAGACGCAGTGCACTTTGTGGCTATAACCCTCCCTGTTACCTGGCATTGTGAAGCTGTTTGCAAAGGATGGTTTTATAATTAGGAATAATCTGTGAGTGCGGAGAAAGTAGGAGCCAACTGCTGGAGGGAATGAATTTTAATTCTTTCTTGGATTGATTGCTGCAAGTAAGGATAATTGATCACTGCTGTTGTCTCTTGTAGCCACCGGAGAGGAACAGCTGGAGATCTTGCTTGCATTGTGTGAACTTTTCCAATTGGTCATGTCTTCCCTTTGACAGGAGCGTTGCCAACTGTGGTGCGAGACAAGGACACAGCTGTAGTGGTTCGCAGGGCTGCTGTTTTCTCACTCTGTTTGAAAGTAGCACAATGCAGCGCAAGTAACCTGCTTGCACTCACACCGCACTGCATCAGTGTTCCTGCGTTACATAACTGGGGACTGCAGGGCAGTGAGATGATGTGTGCAGGCTACCAAACTCCGGAGGTAGAAAATATCCTGGATAACGTACAATCATAGAGCCACACAGCATGGAAACAGGCCATTCGGTCTGACTTGTTCTTGCCAACCGAGGTGCCTGTCTAAGCTAGTCCTGTTTGACCCATATCCCTCTAAAAATCTTTTCAGCCCATGAACGTGTCCAAGTGTCTTTTAAATGTAATTGTACCTTCCTCATTCAGTGTACCCCATTTAGAAGTTACCCTTCTTTAGGTTCTGTTGGATTTGGCTGTAAATTTGTTATTTTTATTTTCTTGTAGTTTAACTAATTTTTTATTATTCCTTGTATTTTTATATAATCACCAGTATACACATGATCAGTGAATTTTCCAATAATTATGGTGTATTTGCCACTGTGCATCCATTACTATCGATCCCATCCAGGACATTCCCTCATCTCATCAGGGAGGTGATACAGGAGCCTGAAGACACACACTCAACATTTAAGGGACAGCTTCTTCCCCGCTGCCATCCGATTTCTGAACAGACAATGAACACTTGAACATGACTTTTTTTTTTGCACAATTAATTTTAATTTTTAAAATATTTACTTACTGTACTTTATAGTTTTTATTATTATGTATTGCACTGTACTGCTGCCACAAAACAACAAATCTCATGACGTGCCAGTGATATTAAACCTGAATCTTTATTTTTCTGGAAACGTGGTTTCAGTGGCGGCTGTCATGTTACTTGAATCAGGTTATTGTATTGGTTGACTGTTATCACTCGGCTGGTAACACTACTTTTGAGTCTTCTCCTTTCTTTGTCTTCTCTCGCCAGGCTTCTTCTTCCTCTCTTTCTTAGCTTTTGTAACACTCAATGAAACGATTGTCTGCAACAAGTTTTCTGCCTTATTTTTGATTCCCAAACAGTCTTTGGATTGCAAAAACATCAGGATCCAACACTTCCCTCTTCTCGTTCTTCTCTCAAAGACGCTGTACTTCATGATTGTCAGCATCAAATTTCATCTGCCATCTGCCTGTCCATCTCATCAGCCCTACTATTTTGTCAGGTTTATCACCACAGTCCTCCCTCCCTTCTCCAAATCTGTATCAGTGTGCCCTGAGCAGCCAGGTCTGAATAATTAATATATTTATACAGTGTTAAAAAACTGAAGTCCCACTCTGATGCCTGTAAAGATTTCCTTTTGAAAGTATCCTTACTGTTTGCATTGTGGCCTGGTCCGGCAATTCCAATACACAGAAACCCAGGAGACTCTGGAGAGTAGTGAACGCAGCCCAGTCCATCATGGGCACAGCCCTCCAGACCACTGAAAGCTGTCTCAAGAAGATGGCATTTGTGATCTTGGAACCCCACCGTCTGGATCACACCCTCGTTTCACAGCTACCATCAGGCAGAAGGTATAGAAGCCTGAAGCCCCTCATGGCCAGGTTCAGGAACAGCTACTCCTCTTCAACCAGCTGGTTCAAGGTTCAAGATTGTTTCATGTCATTGCTTGTAAACAAACGTAAGGAGATCGAAATAATAAAGTAGTGGTGGACATAGTGGATGGAGTATGAAAGTACGCACATGTCAGCCTGTAACATCCTGAGGTTCATTTTCTTGAACTGACCTGCACAACCCCTACTTCAGAGAAAGAACATTATAAAACACCTCCTGCTCAACCATGGATTTTTTTTCTCTCTGTCTCTCCACCGTCTTGTATAATTTAAGTATCACTCATATTCTGTGGATTGTCTGTACCCACGTGTCTGTCTGCTGCTGCATGCAGGTTTTTCCATTGTACCTGTACCTCACCGTACTTGTCCACATGACAAACTTGATTTGACTTTCAAAGTTCTAAGTAAATTTATTATCAATGTATGCTTATGTCACCATATACAACCCTGAGATTCTTTTTCTTGCAGGCATTCACGGTAGAAAAAAATGGAGACAATAGAATCAATGAAAAACTATACTCAAACACTGACAACCAACCAATGTGCAAAAGAAGAAAAACTGTGTAAATACAAAAAAAAACAAAACAAAGAAATAATACTGAGAACATGATTTGTAGAGTTCTTCAAAGTGAGTCCGTAAGTTGTGGAATCAGTTCAGTGTTGAGGTGAGGTTCAGGGGTAACAGAAACATAGCGGTTCCTTAACCTACTGGTGTAGGACCTCCTTCCCAATGGCAGTAGCGAGCAGAGAGTATGGCCTGGATGGCGGGGTTCTTGATGCTGCTTTCCTGTGACAATGCTCTTTGTAGATGTGCTCAATGGTGGGGAGGGCTTTTCCTGTGATGGACTGGGCCGTATGCACCACCTTCTGCAGGTTTTTCCACACGGGTAAAATACACAGCATGCCACATGTTAACAATAGGATTACTTCTATTTTGAATTGATATAATTTTCTGCACAATGACTAGGGGAATTATCGCTGGTTACAGGCTTTTACTTTGATGATTTTCTGCATGAAAAATTTGGCTAAAGAAGGAGATTTAATCTATTGGCAGGTGGATCAGTAATCAGAGATTGAAGTTATTACCAGAAGTTCCCACAGCAGGGTGACGAGATTTACTTTAAATGCACAGTGTGACCTGGAGCAGACTGATTGAGAGCTCTGAACAAGTATGTCCAATCATCACTTTCTGGGGAGAATCGTTAAGTACCGGAAAGGAAATGAAATCTCGGAGATGTGAGCAAAGCGGAGAGGGGTGAGGACATTCAGGGGAGGCACAGCAGCGTAATGGTTAGCGTAACACTATTACAATGCCAGTGGCCCAGGTTCAATTCTCGCCACTGTCCGCAAGGAGTTTGTGTGTTCACCCTGTGACCCTGGGGGTTTTATCCGACTGCTCCGGCTGGTAGGTTAAATGGTCACATGGGTGTAATTGGGCAGCCTGTTACCATGCTGTATCTCTGAATCTAATCCAAAATCATTCTCAGTGGGCCGGCACAAGTTCAGTTCTTTTAGAAAAAGACTTCCTAATAAAGTTCATGCTGGGATTTCAATAGTTTATAAAGTGTGGCTAATATGAATTTCCCGATACAAAATGAATCAGAATACAGTTCAGCTTTTGCCATTATAAACCAATTCATCACTGATTGACGATGAGTGACAATTCACGAGCATATCTTGGAAACCAGTCTTCCCCTCCATGAAATCTATGTACACTTCCCGCTGCCTCGGTGAAAGACCCCACCCATTCCTGACATTCTCTCATCTCCTCACTCCCATCGGGCAAAGGATACAAAAGCCTGAAAGCAGGTACCACCAGACTCCAGGACAGCTCCTATCCCATTGTTCTGGCACTAATGAATGGTTCCCTAGTATGATAAAATGGACTCCTTAGCCCACCATCTAACTTGTTAAAACATTGCATTATTGTCCACCTGCCCTGTACTTTCTCTATGACTACACTCATTGGCCACTATATTACTCCCTGTACCTAATAAAGTACCAACTGAGTGTATGTTCATCGTTTTCTGCCCCTGTAGCCCATCCACTTCAAGGTTCGATGTGCTGTGCAATCAGAGATGCTCTTCTGCACACCATTGTTGTAACATGTGGTTATTTGAGTTACTGTCGCTTTCCTGTCAGCTTGGACCATTCTTCTCTGGCCTCTCTCATTAAAAGGTGTTTTTGCCCACCGAACTGCCACTCACTGGATGTGTTTTTTTTTTGTTTTTCTCACCATTCTTTGTAAACTCTAGACTGTTGTGATTAAAAATCCCAGGAGGCCAGTAGTTTCTGAGATACTCAAACCACCCCATCTGGCGCCAACAGTCAAAGTCACTTGGATCACATTTCTTTTACATTATGATGTTTAGTCTGAACAACAACTGAACCTCTTGACCATGCCTGCATGCTTTTATGCTTTGAATTGCTGCCACATGATTGGCTGATTAGATATTTGCATTAATGAGCAGGCGTACCTAATAAAGTGGCCACTGAATGTATAACACTATATTCTGCATTCTGTTATTATTTTGTACTATCTCAATGCACTGTTTAAGTAATTGATCTGCGTGGACGGTATGCAAGACCAGCTTCTCACTGTATATCAGTACATGTGACAATAATAAGCTAACTTACTGATAGCTGGTGGAAGGTAGAACCTTTCCTGCCATCCCATGCTGTGAGTAGCCAACCTCCTGTCATAACCTTGACAGTTTATATTCATCTCCCACCTGTGGGTTACAAACTCAGTGCCAAGTCTTTCAGACCAGAAGGCACTCCCTCAGAATACAAGGAGGTCTCTTCAGAACGGAGATGAGGATGGCTGTGGAGGCCAAGTTATTGGGTATATTTAAAACAGAGTTTGCTAGTTCTTGATTTGTCAGGGCCTCAAAGGATATGGAGAGAAGGCAGGAGAATGTGGTTGAGAAGGAAAGTAAATCAGCCACGTTGGGATAGTGAAGCAGATACGATAGGCTGAATGGCAGGATTCTGCTCCTATATCTTATGGACAATCAAAGCCCTTCAGACATCTGGAACTAGAGTCGGGGAATATCAAACAGGGAGCAAAGAGTCCTATTATTCAATCTCAGAGTCTTAATGTAACATCCTGCTGTGTCCACTTAAATTACTGTAGTAGCATTTTGTTTTAGAAAAAGACTTAATAAAATCCGTGCTGGGAATTTAATAGCTTTTTTGTTGGCAGAATCACTTCCTGCCCCGGAGCAAACGCATCCCATGGTACCAGCACCATCAGTGAGAGGAACAGACGACACTTCTACGCCTGATAGTCACTGCTTTGGAGAACATTGCTGTGGTTAAAAAGGCGATACGCAGAACACCTTTATCATCACAGGATTCCCTCAACTTTCCTGCATGCGAATTAACTGAAGGTTGCATGGACTCAAGGCATTCAAAATTCTTCAGTGTCAGTTCCAGTACACAAGTGTAAAAGAGAACAAAATAATTGTTACTCCAGATCTGATGCAGCACAAAAAACACACAATAAGATAGAGAACATGATAGTAAAAAAACGCAATAAATATAAATATATAAGATAGCTTATATACATAGATTGTCTGAACATAAGGTGACTCTGACAGGAAATTATAAAGTAGTGGTGTTGGGTGTGTGGAAGGATGGGTTAGTGAGTGGAGGTGTTGATTGGCCTTACTGCTTGGGGAAAGTAACTGTTTTTAAGCCTGGTGGTCCTGGTGTGGATGCTAGGTGGCTTCCTCCCTGATGGGAGTGGGATAAACAGTCCATGAGCAGGGTGTGTGGGATCCTTCATGATGTTACTGGCCCTTCTCCGGCACCTTTATGTAGATAAGTCCCTGATGCCAGGTAGGCTGGTGCTGATGAAGCAATGGGCAGTTTTGACTACCCACTGGGGAGCCTTCCTGTCTGCTGCAATGCAGAATAATACAGTATTACAGAAACAAGCCCTTCTGCCCAGCTTATCCATGCTAACCAATTTGTCCACCTTCATTCGTTCCATTTGCCAGCATTTTGCCTGTATTGCTCTAACCCTCTCCTATGCATTACATATCCAAATGACTTTTAAATGTTTTCATTGTACCTGCCTTAACTAATTCCATATATGCACTGTAGAAGGTGTGGTAAGACAAGTGTTAACATAATCAGAATCAGGTTTAATATCACTGGCGTATGTTGTGAAATTTGTCGCCTGTGCAGCAGCAGTACTATACATTACAGTGCCTAAAAAAAAGCATTCACCTCTCTTGGAAGATTTCATGTTTTATTATTTCACAACATTAATTTGGCTTTTTTGACACTGATCACCAGAAAAAGACTTGTGTCAAAGTGAAAGCAGATCTCTACAAAGTGATCTAAATTAATTACAAATATAAAACATTAATTGATTGCATAATATGACACACTAAATGGCTTTAGAAGACACACAATTAGCTAAATGGAGCTCACCATGTGTAATCAAGGTGTTCCAATTGAATGTATTAAAAATGCACTTGTATCTGGAAGGTCCAACTGCTGGTGAGTCAGCATCCTGGCAAAAACTACAGCATGAAGACAAAAAGAACATTCCAAGCAACTCTGTGAAAAGGTTATTGAAAAGCACAAGTCAGGAGATGGATGCAAGAAAATTTCCAAGTCACTGAATAACCTTTGGAGTACAGTTAAGTCAGTCTTCAAGAAATGGATAGAGTATGGCACAGCTGTAAACCTGCCTGGAGCAGGCCGTCCTCAAAAACTGAGTGACCGTGCAAGAAGAGTACTAGGAAGGGAGGCCACCAAGAGATCTATGACAATTCTGGAGGAGTTACAAGCTTCAGTGGCTGAGGTGGAACAGACTGTGCATACAACTGTTGCCTGGGTACTTCACCAGTCGCAGCTTTATGGGAGAGTGGCAAAGAGGAATCACTATTGAAAAAAACTCAGGTGAAATTTTGGCTAGAGTTTGCCAGAAGGCATGTAGGTAGACTCTGAAGTTGGCTGGAAGAAGGTTGTATGGTCTGATGAAACCAAAACTGAGCTTTTTGGCCTTCAGACTAAACACTGTGTTTGCCATAAGCCAAAAACCACTCATCATTAAAAAACATACCATCCCTACTGTAGAGCATGGTAAAGGCTGCATCATGCTGTGGGGATGCTTCAATGCAGCAGGCCCTGGAAGGATTGTGAAGGTAGAGGGTAAAATGAATGCAGCAAAATACAGGGAAGTACTACTACTACTACGTCGACTCAGGCCTAGGGGGCTGGCGTCAGGCACAATGACGGACTCTCCACTTCTCCCTCTCCCTCATCCGTGTGTTCAGTTCATCTACATTAGCCGCGCTGCTGTCTCCTAGGAGCATGTTGACCATAGTCTTGGGAGGGCGCCCAGGGTTCATCCTCCAATGCTTGGGCTCCCATATGATGACTAGGCTGGCAGGTAGCTCGGGGTGACAGGGAAGTCCTGGAGGAAGACCTGACGCATTCTGCAAGAGAACTGCGGCTTGGGATTTGTTTTCCAGCAAGACAATGACCTCAAGCATAAAGTCAGAGCTACAAAGGAGTGGTTTAAAAACAACAAAGTTAATGGCCTGGAGTGGCCAAGTCAGAGTCCAGACCTCAATCCAATTGAGAATTTGTGGCTGGACTTGAAAAGTTCACTCACAATCCCCATACAATCTGACTGAGCTTGAGCAGTTTTGTAAAGAGAATGCGGAAAAACTGCAGTGTCCAGATGTGCAAAGCTGATAGAGCCCGAACCACACAGACTCAAGGCTGTAATTGCTGCCAAAGGTGCATCTGCTAAATACTGACTTGAAGGGAGTGAGTTATTATGCAATCAATTATTTTGTGTTTAATAATTGTAATTAATTTAGACTAATTTGTGGAGACATGAAAGAGCCTTTCTATTGATCAGTGTCAAAAAAGCCAAATTAAATCCACTGTGATTAATCCCTTACTCACTCTTCCTTCAGTTAGTCTTGACGAAGGGTCTCGGCCTGAAACGTCGACTGCACCTCTTCCTACAGATGCTGCTTGGCCTGCTGCGTTCACCAGCAACTTTGATGTGTGTTGCTTGAATTTCCAGCATCTGCAGAATTCCTGTTGTCCACTGTGATTCAATGTTGTAAAACAGTAAAACATGAAAATTCTGGCCCGGTGATGGGGGTGGGGGAAGCATGAATACGTTTTGTAGGCTCTATACACAGTATTAGAAAAAAATGTGAATTGGAGTAAGATAAGTTGTGTGTGTGTATATCTCTCATTCACTGCATCACACACACACCCACGTATGTGTATATGTGTAGTGCAAAAATAATAATTAAAAAAGTAGTGAGGTAGTGTTCATGGGTTCAATGTCCATTCAGAAATTGGATGGCAGAGGGGAAGAGGCTGTTCCCTGAATCTTTGAGTCTGTGTCTTCAGGCGTCAGTACCTCCTTGCTGATGGTGGCAATGAGAACAAGGCATGTCCGGGCTGATGGATGATGGCCTTTTGAGGCTTCGCTCCTTGATGATGTCCTGGATATTATGGAGGCTGGTGCTCATGATGGAGCTGACTAAATTTACAACTCTCTGCAGCTTATTTTGATCCTGTGCAGCGGGCCCTCCCCACCATACCAGGCAGGGATAGAATACAATCAGCCCAGGCAAGAAAGGTCTTTGTAGAGCATAGCAGGGGACCGGAGCCATTTGGCATACTGAGACAAGATAAGGATGTAATGAAACACACACCAACCAAGGAACAATTGCTTCACTTACTTCAAAGTATCTTTTGTTGACTTTTAACCCCTGTATTGTGAATGGTGTTTGATCTTGCAGATAAGGAATTTGCACATCTATAAGGTTACCAAATGGTCAATAATTCTAATAGCGAGTCAAATTTGCATAAAAAATGGCATTTCTCTATTTAGACTTCAGAGTAGTGTGATGAGAGGGGTCAGGCTGTTCGCCTTGTGCACAGGTAAAGTGTCTTTGAGGAACAAGTGAGAGTTTTCAGAGTCTAGACAATTAGCGATGACAGCACCACCTTAGGTCTTTGGACTTTATTCGTAAAAGATTGAGGGGAGATTTGAGAAAGGTATACAAAATCCTAAACGTTCTGGATTTTTATTCCCTCTCTCTCAGGAAAAATGCTTTATGGATTCACCCTATTGATGGCCCTCTTGTTTTTAATACACCTTATAATGTCTGTCCTCTGTCTCCTACTCTTCACAAGCAAAACAAACATGCACACATACCACACCTGAGACAAGAGCCAGAGGCATTACCCAGAGTCATAGAACATTACAGAACAACACCAGGACCTTCAGCCCATTTAGTCTGTGGTGAACTGTTATTCTGCCTAGTCCAGTCGACCAATTGACCAGGACCATAGCTCTCCATACTCCCTCCCAAGTATGTACTTATCCAAAGTTCTCTTAAATGCTGCAATTGACCCCATGTCCATCACTTCTGCTGGCAGCTTGTTCTACACTCTCACCACCTTCTGAATGAAGAAGTTCACCCCCGTGTTCCCCTTAAACATTTTCCCTTTTACCCTTAATCCATGACCTCTAGTTCTAGTCGCACCCAACCTCAGTGTAAAAATCCTGCTTGCATTTACTCTATCTATACCCGCTCATAATTTTTTTATACCTCTATCAGATCTCCCCTCAATCGTTTATGATGTTCTCGGGAATCAAGTCCTAACCTATTCAAACTTTCCCTATGACTCAGCTCCTCAAGTCCCAGCAATGTCCTTGTAAATTTCTTCAGAACTCTTTCAATCTCATTTACATCTTACCAGTAGGTAGTTAACTAATATTCTAAACTGGGCCTCACCAATATCTTATACAACTTCAGTATAACATCCTAACTGCAGTACATAGAATTATGAAGGCCAATGTGCCAAGAGCTTTCTTTATGACCCTATCTATCTGTGATACCTCTTTTAAGGAATTATGGACCTGTATTCCCAGATCTCTCTGTTCTACCACACTCCTCAGTGCTCTACCATTTACTGTGTAAGTCCTACCCTGGTATGTCCTCCCAAAGTGCAACACCTCACACTTGTTCTGCATTAAATTCCATCTGCCATCTTTCAGCCCATTTATCTAGCTGGTTCAGATCCCACTGCAAACTTTGATAGTCTTTCTTGCTGTCCACTACACTCCCAGGCAATTTTGGTGTCATCCGCAAATTTGCTGATCCAGTTTAATATAGATGACAGACAACGAACACAGCACCAATCCCTGTGGCACAACACTAGTCACAGGCCTCCAGTCAGAGAGGCAACCCTCTACTATCACTCTCTGACTTCTCCTGCAAAACTAATCTCTAATCCAATTTAATCTGCCATTTTGAATGCCAAGCGACTGAACTTTCTTGGCCATCCTCTTATGCAGGACCTTGTCAAATGCTTTGCTGAAGTCTATGCCAACAACTTCACTGCCTTGCCTTCAACTTTCTTGCTAACTTCCTCAAAACTCTGTAAGATGTAGACACAGAGACACACAGTCACAGAAACAAATGCATGCAAACACACACACACACACACACACACACACCACACACGTATGTGCACACAAGACACAGACTCAGATGCACACGCACACGCACACGCACACGCACACACACTCCTGGAAATGGCCACAGTGTTCACATAGCAGCTAATTGTGACGCTAACAGTTTGGGATTATGTCATCAGATCATCAGATGATTCATAGGAGGCTGTACTGCGGCTCTTTAAATAACATCTCATTAAATAACAATGATGCAACTCCATACCGTGGGTGTCTGGAGTGGTGCCATGCAGCACGGGTCTTTTGCAGTTACGCTCCATGAATTGCTGCTCCTTTTACCCATATAATACCCTCTTTCTGTTTGAAAGGGAAGAGTCTGTAATTCATAAAACGTTTAGAGCAAATGCCATGTGTTGTATATGTAATTTAATGAGATTTACACAACAGGATGTCGGACTAAGTACAAACCTGGACTAATTAATAGTCTTTGGTGATGGGACTGAATCCTGTCACAACCACCAGAGAATTTACATCCAGTTAGTTGAACAAATCTGGAATCAAACGTGTGTATAATGATTGTGAAAGTGTTGGAGTGTTGTGCAAGTGTAGCAAACTCACTTGTGTCTTTTGGAAAATCTGTGTCTTTCCCAGTCTGGCCCAGGTTTGGCTTTAGAACCCCAACAGAATGCTTGATTCGTTAACATTGTAGAACAGGACAGTACAGCACAGTGACAGGGCCTTCGCCCAGTATGTTGTGCCAAACCAATTAAATTAGTAATCAAATGTCTAACTAAACTAATCTCTTCTACCTACACAATGTCCATATCCTTACATTTTCCACACATTCATGTGCCTATTTAAACATCTCTTGAAAGTCCTTAATGTATTTGCCTCTACCACCACCCCAGACAGTACATTCCAGCCACTCACCACTCGCTATGTGGAAAAAAAAATGCCCTTCTCATCTCCCTTGAAATTACCCCTCACACCGGTCAGGTCACTCGTCTGAGTGCTACTGGTACCATGTAACTCAGTACTACCTGTCGCATGGTCGGGTGGTCGGCGACTAAACCAGCTCCCCCACCAGGCTTGCCTGATGAGGAGAGTGGCTAGACACCTAGAAAAACAAGATCTGTCAAAAGGCGGATGAACCCTCTCGTAGAGTCAACGGCCATCTAGCAAACACGTACCGTGAAGTGCAGAAAGGGCATCCCTTGCATCGAAGCTTGGTCTGGCCATTCACTGCAACAGAACTTCCTGCCATGCCACTGGATCCGGGAGGGGATGTCGAGAGGGTGGGTCTGGACCTGTGCAACCCTAAACCCTTACTCACCTAAAATCCACTCATGCGCACGCTGTTCCTTTCTGAGGAGTGGGGTATCACCCCACTAACTGACTGAAGGGAACCATTGTCATCCTGTGGGATGGATAGCCAGAGAGACCCCTCTCACCTTCAGTGCAAGCTCTCTGATATTTGTCATTAGATCCAAAGAGTGGCTGCGCTCTGATTGAATTCAGCATAGGTAGGAAATGCTGGGCCTTGTTTGTGGTGTCTACTACATGAATTGCAAAGCATCTGATGCAGGGCTGCTGCGAGGATCACTGGGGTCTCACTTTCACCCGTCAGAAATATTTATCAGGAGTGCTGAGTGCGCAGAGTCCTTACGATTGCCAATGAGCCCTCTCGTCTGTCCAACAATCTCTTTAACCGCTACCATCAACCAGACGACACCATAGCACTACAAACAAGACTATCTGGGTGGGAAACAGCTTCCTCCCCCAGGCTGTGAGACTACTGAACTCCCTGTCACCACCCAGGTCTCATCACGCACGTTGCACCACTACAGTTATACTGGTTACTTTTTAACTTGTGTCATAAATGTCCTTTATTATTTGTTAATTTTTTTTGTGGTAGTATTATTTTGTGTTACGTTTAGGTTATACGTTCTGTGTGTGCACCTTAGTCTGAAGGAAACAACAGGAATTCTGCAGATGCTGGAAATTCAAGCAACACACATCAAAGTTGCTGGTGAACGCAGCAGGCCAGGCAGCATCTGTAGGAAGAGGTACAGTCGACATTTCAGGCCGAGACCCTTCGTCAGGACTAACTGAAGGAAGAGTGAGTCCCTTACTCACTCTTCCTTCAGTTAGTCCTGACGAAGGGTCTCGGCCTGAAATGTCGACTGTACCTCTTCCTACAGATGCTGCCTGGCCTGCTGCGTTCACCAGCAACTCTGATGTGTGTTGCTTAGTCTGAAGGAACTGTGTTTCATTTGGTGATGTACATGTTTACGGTTGAAATGACAGCAGACTTGAACTTGCCTGTACTTAAGGTGACAGAGCAAAGCAGAGGATCTGACAGGGTTGGAAACTCAAAATTAAAAAAGTCAAGTTGGTTGTCATATTCTGTACTGGCTCTGCACTTTCTCTGTCACTGTTACACTTTATTGTGCATTGTTAATGTTTTACCTTGTTTTACCGCCGTGCACTCTGCAATGATCTGATCTGTATGAACAGTGTGCAAACCCAGCTTTTCATTACATCTCAGTACAGCACTGGAACAGGCCCTTCGGCCCAAAATGTTGTGCTGAACTCATTTATCGTCATTAATATTCATAAATAATTAATTATTAATACCCTTTCTATCACAATCCTTGATTCCACCCCCCCCCCCCCACCAAACTTCCAACTACTATTCGAGTGACCATCCGGATAGGTAATAACAACAGAGAATCCTGGAGGAACTCAGCAGGTCAGGGGGCATCTGTGGAAGGGAATAGAGTTGACGTTTCGGGCCGAGACCCTTCATCAGGACTGAGAAAGGAAGGGGGAAGAAACCAGAATAAGGGGGAGGAGTACAGGCTGGTAGGTGATAGGTGAATTTAGGTTGGTGGGGGAAGAGGATGAAGTAAGAAGCTGGGAGTTGATAGGTGGATAAGGTAAAGGGCTGAAGAAGAGGGAATCTGATAGGGGAGAAGGATGGACTGTGGAAGGGGAAGGAGGAGGGGAGCCAGAGGGAAGTGGTGGGTGTGTGAGGAGCAGGGAATGGGTAAGAGGGGAACCAGAATGGGGAATGGAAAGCAAGGGAGTGGGGAGAGGAGAGAAATTACCAGAGACATAGGCTGAGAAGTGGCAGATGGAGTTCAGCCCGGAGAAGTGTGAGGTGGTACACTTTGGAAGGGCAAACTCCAAGGCAGAGTACAAAGTAAATGGCAGGATACCTGGTAGTGTGGAGGAGCAGAGGGATCTGGGGGTACATGTCCATAGCTCCCTGAAAGTTGCCTCACAGGTGGATAGGGTAGTTAAGAAAGCTTATGGGGTGTTAGCTTTCATAAGTCGAGGGATAGAGTTTAAGAGTCGCGATGTAATGATGCAGCTCTGTAAAACTCTGGTTAGGCCACACTTGGAGTACTGTGCCCAGTTCTGGTTGCCTCACTATAGAAAGGATGTGGAAGCATTGGAAAGGGTACAGAGGAGATTTACCAGGATGCTGCCTGGTTTAGAGAGTATGCATTATGATCAGAGATTAAGGGAGCTAGGGCTTTACTCTTTGGAGAGAAGGAGGATGAGAGGAGACATGATAGAGGTGTACAAGATAATAAGAGGAATAGATAGAGTGGATAGCCAGTGCCTCTTCCCCAGGGTACCACTGCTCAATACAAGAGGACATAGCTTTAAGGTAAGGGGTGGGAAGTTCAAGGGGGATATTAGAGGAAGATTTTTTACTCAAGAGTGGTTGGTGCGTGGAATGCACTGCCTGAGTCAGTGGTGGAGGCAGATACACTAGTGAAGTTTAAGAGACTACTAGACAGGTATATGGAGAAATTTAAGGTGGGGGGTTATATGGGAGGCAGGGTTTGAGGGTTGGCACAACTTTGTGGGCTGAAGAGCCCGTAATGTGCTGTACTATTCTATGTTCTATGTTAGAGAAATCAATGCTCGAGAAATGAGGCAGACTGCAGTCCTTGGAATGCACTATTGTCTACACACAAATTATAAACCGTTTTACAAGGAACAGCATAATTTGAAACAAAAAACGTTTTCGTGCAAGGTGATCAAAGTGGTCACAGTGCTGTTAAACTGTAAAATTTGAGCAGATGGTACTGGAGGGAGATGACACTTTGGCAGTGAGCAGGAAATTAGTTTGTTGGAAGTGGGTGCAACAGAATCAGAGTCAGGTTTCATATCACTGGCGCGTAGTACATCGTGAAATTTGTTGTTTTGTGGCAGTAGTACGTTGCAATACATCTTTTGAAAACTATAAATTGCAATGAATACTGTACATTCATATAACTAGGGTGCCTAGACTTTTGCACAATAGTGTATATGTAAATTAAATTAAGTATGTAGTGAAAAATGAGAATAAAAAAGAAGAAAGTGATAGTGAGGTAGCATTCATGGGTTCGTTGTCCATTCAGAAATCTGATGGTGGAGGGATAGAAGCTGTTTCTGAAACATTGAGTGTGTGTCTTCAGGCTCCTGTATCTTCTCCGTGATGGTAGCAATGAGAAGAGGGCATGTCCTGGGTGATGGGGGTCTTTAATGATCAATGCCAACTTTTTGAGGCATCACCAGACAAGGAGGGTTATTTTTTTTCTCAGTTCCTTCCTCCCACCACCCCTGGGATAAGGTATCACAGGGCATGGTGCAATGTCGATTCCACCAGATTTTCCTTCACTCTGTAAATATAACATTGGTTCAGTGAAGTAAATTTATTATCTAAGTGCCTATATGTTGCCAGATACATCCATAAGATTCACTTTCTTGTAGACCTTCACAGGAAAATAGAAAAATACAATAGAACTAATGGAAAAACTGTATAGAGTCTGACAGACAACCAATGTGCAAAAGAAGAGAAACTGTACTAAAATAAATAAATACTACCGAGAACATGATTTGTAGGGTACTTGAAAGTGAGTCAGTAGTTTGTGGAATCAGTTCAGTGTTGAGGTGAGTGAAGTTGTCAACGCTGGTTCAGAAGACTGATGGTTGTAGGTTAATAATTGTTCCTGAAGCTGGTGGTGTGACTTGAATGCTCCCGTTTCTTCTACCTGATGGCAACAGTGAGCAGGGAGGTAGTGGGGGTCTTTGATGATGAAGGCTGCTTTCTTGTGGTAGTGCTCCTTGAAGATGTGCTCAAAGGTGGGGAGAGATTTTCCTGTGATGCACTGGGCTGTATCTACTCACTACTCTCTCAGGGCGCACTAGGATTCCTGCTCTCTCGCCAGCGGACAATATTAGCCCCGTGATCACACCATTCTAAAAACCACGTGTGTTCAATATAAGCTGATGGTTGTGGAACAAAGTAGGCCCTTTGGCCCATTGAGTCACTGTCAGCCACCAAATATCCATTTAGATCAGGGGTTCCATGGACCCCTTGGTTAATGGTAGGAGTCCGTGGCATAAAAAAGGTTGGAACCCCTGATTCAGACCATTTGATGATTTACTTTGAACTTTGAAAATGCATCACCTCATACTCGCAAAGTTAAAATCCATTTGCTATTTGTCAGACCATCTCCCTAATTGATCAGGATCTCTTCACTAGGGAAGACACAAACAATCTCTCAGATGTAATAGTGGCCAAAGGTCCTAGGGTAATGGATGAATTGAAGGAAATTTATATTAGGCAGAAAATGGTGTTGGATAGGCTGTTGGGTCTGAAGGCTGATAAGTCCCCGGGACCTGATGGTCTGCATCCCAGGGTACTTAAGGAGGTGGCTTTAGAAATCGTGGACGCATTGGTAATCATTTTCCAATGTTCTATAGATTCAGGATCAGTTCCTGGGGATTGGAGGGTGGCTAATGTTGTCCCTCTCTTCAAGAAGGGAGGAAGAGAGAAAACAGGTAATTATAGACTGGTTAGATTGACGTCGGTGGTGGGAAAGATGCTGAAGTCAATTATAAAAGATGAAATTACGACACATCTGGATAGCAGTAACAGGATTGGTCTGAGTCAGCATGGATTTACGAAGGGGAAATCGTGCTTGACTAATCTTCTGGAATTTTTTGAGGATGTAACTATGAAAATGGACAAGGGAGAGCCAGTGGATGTAGTGTACCTGGACTTTCCGAAAGCCTTTGATAAAGTCCCACACAGGAGATTAGTGGGCAAAATTAGGGCACATGGTATTGGGGGCAGAGTACTGACATGGATAGAAAATTGGCTGGCTGACAGAAAACAGAGTAGCGATTAACGGGTCCCTTTCGGAATGGCAGGCGGTGACCAGTGGGGTACTGCAGGGTTCAGAGCTGGGACCGCAGCTGTTTACAATATATATTAATGATTTAGATGAGGGAATTAAAAGTAACATTAGCAAATTTGCCGATGACACAAAGCTGAGAGGCAGTGTGAAATGTGAGGAGGATGTTATGAGAATGCAGGGTGACTTGGACAGGCTGGGTGAGTGGGCAGATGCATGGCAGATGCAGTTTAATGTGGATAAATGTGAGGTTATCCACTTTGGTGGTAAGAACGGGAAGGCAGATTATTATCTAAATGGAGTCAAGTTAGGAAAAGGGGAAGCACAACGAGATCTAGGTGTTCTTGTACATCAGTCACTGAAAGCAAGCATGCAAGTACAGCAGGCAGTGAAGAAAGCTAATGGCATGCTGGCCTTCATAACAAGGGGAATTGAGTATAAGAGCAAAGAGGTCCTTCTGCAGCTGTACAGGGCCCTGGTGAGACCACACCTGGAGTACTGTGTGCAGTTTTGGTCTCCAAATTTGAGGAAGGACATTCTTGCTATTGAGGGAGTGCAGCGTAGCTTCACAAGGTTAATTCCCGAAATGGCGGGTCTGTCATATGTCGAAAGATTGGAGCGACTGGGCTTGTATACTCTGGAATTTAGAAGGCTGAGAGGGGATCTTATTGAAACATATAAGATTATTAAGGGATTGGACACACTGGAGGCAGGAAGCATGTTCCCGCTGTTGGGTGAGTCCAGAACCAGAGGCCACAGTTTAAGAATTAGGGATAGGCCATTTAGAACGGAGTTGAGGAAAAACTTTTTCACCCAGAGAGTGGTGGATATATGGAATGCTCTGCCCCAGAAGGCTGTGGAGGCCAAGTCCCTGGATGCTTTCAAAAAAGAGATGGATAGAGCTCTTAAAGATAGTGGAATCAAAGGTTATGGGGATAAGGCAGGAACTGGATACTGATCGTGGATGATCAGCCATGATCACAGTGAGTGGCCTATCCTGCACCTATTGTCTATTGTCTTTGCAATTTATTGTAACCGGTTTCATTATCACCTAATTGAGTGCCATTAGCAAACTTACTAATCATGCCATGTACCAAATTATTTATGTACATGAATCACAAATAACAGATCCCAACACTGATTCCAGCGGCACCTGTTGGACAATTAACTTACCAACCCAAACGTCTTTGGGATGTGGAAGAAACAGATGCGGTGACAGGGGTAACATGCAAACCCCACACAGACAGCACCCAAGGTCAGGGTTGAGCCTGTGGGTCTGGGTCACTGCAAGGCGGCAGTTCTTTTTTTTGTAATTTATTTTTTATTGAATTTCATCATCAAACAAACATTTCCATAAGATGTATTTAGATACTGTACATATATATAATTTATTCATATTTGTCACAAATCTCCACATAATATTTATCTGAGGGATACACTTACAGAAAGGAGAGGAAAGAAAGAACAATCGAAAGAAGAAAACTATGTACAGAGTAGGGAGCGATCTTTTTTTTACAACATATTCATTGACTTGTGAGAATAAAGTCAGGCCTATGAGGTGTTATGTAGTTAAACTATTTTTTCCAGTATGAATAAAATTGTTACAACTTATGATTAACAGATGCTGTTATCTTCTCCATTTTGTAAATGTCCATTGTAATTTCCATCCATACATTTAAAGTTGGACTCTCTTGAGATAACCATTTCCTGGTAAGGGTCTTTTTACCAGCCACCAGCAGTACATTCATTAAATATTTATCTCTTTTCAACCATTCTTGAGGTATATACCCAAAATACATGGTCTTACTCTCTAAGGGTATTTCAGATTTAAAGATGTAGGGCGTTATGTATCCCACTCCAATAGTCTTTGATAACAGGGCATTCCCAGAAAATATGATAATGGTTTGCATTTTGATTTCCACAGTTTCTCCAGCAAGCGGGGGGTGGGGGTGGGGGGGTTACTATTATAATGGGGTTTCTGAGAGGATGTAATAAAATATCTTATCAAGTTTTTCCATCCAAACTCCCTCCATTTTTGTGAACTGCTACACTTACATTGATACTTCCATATTATTGTCCAGTCTTCCTCAGATATTATTATCCCTCCTTCCTTTTTCCATTTTGTTTTAATGTATGAAGTCGAATGTGTTTTAAGATATGACAAACCCTTATAAACGCTTGAAATTATTCTACTACCATTGTCTGAATTATATGCTTTTCTAAATAGCTCTATCAGACATGTACTTGCCTTGGTTACATTTTTAACCGTCCTATTAACATACTGTCGCATCTGTAAATACCGGTAAAAGTCTTGTTTTTCTTGTAAGTGTTTCTCTTTGAGCATTTCAAAACTGAACAGTTCCTTCTTTCATTATATTGCAAATAGCTGTTATTCCTTTAGCTGTCCAGTCCTTAGATCTAGCATCCAGTTTATTCGGCGTAAAATCTGAGTCATATGCACACCGTTTAAGAATTGCAATGTCTCTCTCTAGTTTATATTCTTTTATAATAGTTTTCCATATTTTAAGAGTCCATTTCACCCACGGGTTGTCAATATTATTTATGTAACTTTGTAGGTTGTTATCAGCCAAAATTGCCTGTATGGGGATGGAAAGTATCCTCTCCTCAATGATTTTCCATTGAGCGCCATATGATGGGTTGCACCGGCTCTCAACTGTGCTGCAAAATAATAATCTCTGAGAAGGTAGGCCCCATCCCCCCTTTTCCTTGGCTAATTGCAAAGTTTTGAGACGAACCCTAGGCCTTTTACCTTGCCATATATATCTTGATAGCATCTTGTTCCATTCATTGAATTGATTTTGGTTAATCTCTGTTGGTCGGGTCTGAAAGAGATATAGTAGCCTGGGTAGTATATTCATTTTAATAGATTCAATCCTTGAACTGAGACCAAGAAAAGGAATTAGGTTCCATCTTGTTATATCTTCCTTAATTTTTTTATACATAGGCTGATAATTGCATTCTGATAATTTTGCCAAATCTTTTGGCATAATGATGCCCAAATATTGGACGGACTCTGTTTGCCATGCCCAAGGATATCTACTTTTAATTTCTCTTGGTGGGCTATAGTTATATGAAAGTAGTTGGGTTTTATCTATGTTGATCTTGTATCCTGATAATTGGCCATATTGTTAAAAGGATTGCATCAATTTAGGTAAAGAGTATGTTGGTTGCCCTAGATAGATCAAAATGTCATCCGCGTAACAGGCCAATTTATGCTCTGTCCCTTTAATAGTAATTCCCCTGACATCTTCATTTTGTCTGATGTATTGTGCTAATGGTTCCAGATATAATGCGAAGAGTAGCGGTAACCATGCACAACCCTGTCTCAAGCCCCTTCCTAGGGTAAAACTATTAGATAAATATCCATTGATTTTAATCCTGGCGGTAGGATTGTCGTATAGTGCCTGTATAGTTTTAATAATTGTGTCATGTAGACCAAATCTATGTAAAACTCTGTAAAGAAAATTCCAATTAACCGAATCAAATGCCTTTTCAGCGTCCACGCTTATCAGTATTGCTTCAATTTCATTTTTTTATATGATCCATAATGTGAAGTGTCCTTCATATATTGTCTTGTGTTTGGCGTTGTTGTATAAAACCTGTCTGATCATTATGTATCAGTGTGGGTAGAAACTCTTCGAATCGTTTGGCTATGATGGAGGTAAATATTCTATAATCCACATTAAGAACAGATATTGGTCTGAATGACCCACATTCCATTTTATCCTTGCCTCCTTTCGGTATAGCTGAGATTATTGCCTCCTTCCAGCTGGGTGGCATTTGCGCCTTTCTCAGGGCCCAGTTCAGTGTGGGGAGTAAAACAGGAATTAACTCACTTCTAAACTCTTTATAGCACTCAAGGCAGCAGTCGTATCTGCACAACTGTGCCAGCTTGCAGAGGTCAATACTGACTGCTGCGTTTATGGCCTGGATTGATGAAGACTGCACTTGAGAAGGAAATCTGGAGGAAATTTCTAAAATCAGAAATGCTCTAAATAAGTCAATGTAATTGCGTACAGAAGTTGAAATGCTTTGTTGAATTTGTATAGGACGCTGGTGAGGCTTAACTTGGAGAATTGGGTGTGGTTCTGGTCTACTACCTACAGGAAAGGTATAAGTAAGATTGAAAGAGTTCAGAGAAAACTTGCAAGGATGTTGCCAGAAATTGAGAACCTGAGTTAGAGGAAAAGGTTGAATAGGTCATGACTTTATTCACTTGAGCATAGGAGAATGGGGGGAGATTTGATAGAGGTACACAAAATTATGTGGGGTATAGATAGGGTAAACACAAACAAGCATTTTGCACTGAGGTTGGGGGTGGCTAGAACTAGAGGTTATAGGTTAAGGGTGAAAGGTGAAATATCTAAGGGAAACAAAGGGTAACCTTTTCACTCACAGGATGGTGAGAATGCGAAACGAGCTGTCAGTGGAAGTGGTGGATACGGTTCGATCTGAACATTGTGGAGAGGTTTGGGTAAGTAGATGGATGGAAAGTATGGAGGGCTATGGTCCAGGTGCACGTTAGTGGGTTGAGGCAGGTCAATAGTCCAGCATGAACTAGATGGGCTGAAGGGTCTGTTTCTGTGCTATAGTGTCCTATGGCTATGAAATAAAGGTGACACTTTCTGTTTATTACAGTTGGGAGTGCCTCCGATTTCTGTCTGGATTGCTGCACTGCAGATATTGCAGAACCATGGTTTTGCAAGTCATTGTATACGCCAAGCGTGGATCTCACTGGCTCTGTCAACCTACTGTTGATAATCAAACAACAAGGTCCCGCTCCACCAGGTTCAGGAACCGTTATTATCCTTCAACCATCAGGCTCCTGAACCAGAGGGGATAGCTACTCTCAGCTGTTACCACAACCTATGGAGCCTTTCTCAAAGGATTCTACAACTCATTTCTCATATGTATTGTTATTTTATTTGTTATTAGTATTTCATTTTTTTTTTAGCTTAATACTTGTATAGTTTGTGTTTTTTTTGCATGCTTGTTTGCCCATCCTGTTGGGTGCAGCGTTCCATTGATTCTACTGTGTTTCTTGTATTTACTGTGATTGCCTGAAAGACAATGAATCTCAGGGTTGTATATGGTGACATACATGTACTTTGATAATAAATTTACTTTCAACTTTGAAATTTGAATTGAGGGAATCGTCCGAATCAGAATCAGATTTAATATTACTGGCATATGTCGTGAAATTTGTTGTCTTTGTGGCAGCAGTACAATGCAATACATAATATATAAAAATGTGAGATACAGTAAGTAAATCAGTGTTAAATTAACTAAGTAGTGCAAAACTAGAAATTTTTAAAAAATGGTGAGGTAGCATTCATGAGTTCATTGCCCATTCAGAAATCGGATGGCAGAGGGGAAGAAGCTGTTCCTGAAGCATTGAGTGTGTGTCTTCAGGCTTCTGTACCTCCTTCCTGACGGTAGCAATGAGAACAAGGCACAACCTGGGTGATGGGGGTCCTTAATGATAGTTGCTGTCTTTTTGAGGCATCGCTCCTTGGTGATGGTTTAAGAATTTTCATTGGGAGTTAACTTTCTTCTGTAATTCCAGATGATGTTTTTACATCCATTTAAGACAATGGTTTTATTTTTATAAGAGTGGCAAGCCCAAAAATCTAAAATTGTGAAGGAAGAGTATTTACCTTAGTCCAGTGATAAATCTATTATAAATTTATTAATTTCTTTTGCCAGTGGGCAGTGAATCTGTGGAATTCATTGCCACAGACAGCAAAGTCAATTTATTATAAAAGTACACATATTTACCCTGAGATTCATTTTCTTGCAGGCATTCACAGTAGAATATAGAAAATAAAGAATATAGAATATAAAGGCTGACAAACAACCAATCTGCAAACTGTGCAAGTACAATATATAAGTAAAGATATAGATAAACATGAGAGATTGTGCAGATGTTGGAAATCCAGAGCAACACATTCAAAATGCTGGAGGAACTCAGGAGGTCAGGCAGCGTCTACGGAAATGAATGAACAGTGGACGTCTTGGGCCAAGACCCTTCATCAGCACTGAAAAAGAAGGGGGGAAAGACACCAGAATTAAAGGGTGGAGGGAGGGGAAGAAGGACAAGCTAGAAGGTGGTTGGTGAAGCAAGTGGGTGGGAAAGGTAAAAGGTTAGAGAGGAAGGAATCTGATTGGAGTGGAGAGTGGACAGTAGGAGAAAGGGAAGGCGGAGGGTACCCAAGAGGAAGTGGCAGGCCAGTAAGAAGAGGTGAAAGACCAGAGTTGGGAAATAGAAGAAGAGAGGAGGGGGAGGGAAAAAATTTACTGGAAGGAGAAATCGATATTTCTTGGCATCAGGATGGAGGTAGACAGATAGTAAGTACTGAGGAAATGAGTTGTAGAGTCCTTGAAAGTGAGTCTGTAGGTTGTGGAATCAGTTCAGTGTTGAGGTGAGGGAAGTTTTCCATGTTGGTTCAGCAGTTTGATCGTTGAAGGTTAATAATTGTTCCGGAACCCCTTGGTGCAGGACCTAAGGCTCATGTACCTCCTGTCTAATGGTAGTGGCAAGAAGAGAGCATGGCCTGGTTGGTGCATTCCTTGATACTGCATGCTGCTTTCTTGTGACAGTGCTCTTCGTAAATGTGCATAATTAGGGGGAGGGTTTTTGCTATGATGGACTGGGCTGTATCTGCTACCTTTTATAGGCTTTTCCAAATCGTGAGTATTGGTATTTCCATACCAGGCTGTGATGCAGGTCATAAAGAAACAAATCTGAATGAAATTGCCTTGAGCTGTTCTGAAGTTGTATTAAGATTCCATGTGCTTTGTTTCATGGTGTGATGTTCTTGCAGTTTTGGTCACAAGCACTATTTGTTGTGGTTGTCTGAGACTATTTTTAAATAGAGTCTGTGGACTGTTTGCTGTGGTACATTGCTTATAGAATCTCTGAGTCTTGTCCACTGTTCCCTCTAAGCTGTGTGGGTGCACAGTAGCTGAAACGCTGCTGTGCTGTGAACATGGCCTTTGTTGGTGCACAGCTGGAATTGGACACAGCTAGAAAAAGTATACAAAACGTGAAAGATTTTCCTTGTACTGTATTTCATTATAACCATCAATTCATAAATAAAATCAAAAGTATGTGATTTGCCAGTTTTCATTGTAAATTTTAATAGAATGCATATTATATATAAAAAAATTAAAGTGTCGTGTAGTTTTCAGGCAGTGTAAAGATTTCCTGCTCAGGGCAGTGGTTGGGCTGTGCAGCTGTAAAAAAAACGAGGCAATGTTAGTCTTGTCATGCCTCCAGCTGATTGGCTGGGGTGGTGGTGTCAGTAGATGGACTGATTGGCTGGGGTGGTGCCAGTAAATGGACTGATTGGCTGGGGTGGTGGTGCCAGTAGACGGACTGATTGGCTGGGGTGGTGGTGCCAGTAGACGGACTGATTGGCTGGGGTGGTGGTACCAGTAGACGGACTGATTGGCTGGAGTGGTGGTGCCAGTAAATAGCTCGATGTTTAGCTTCGCATTCAGACTTATTTATCACAGAAATGTACCATGTTAACGGACAGTGAAATATGACATTTGCATTAATGACCATCACATGTACGGTTGTGCTGGGAGCAACCCACAAGTGTCACCACACATACCACTGTCAATATAGCGAGTCCATAATGTTCAGCAGAACAACATAGAACACAATGAGCAACAAAGCAACAGCAGCACGACAAGCCATTTCCCCCCTCCTTCCTTCCCCAACACCTAGACAGTTCTCCAACTCCTGGAGAGGTCTCCAGTCTCCAGGCTTCAACTTCCAGACTTCTGATGGACTTTCAGTCTTTGTCCTTCAGTATCAATCCCTGGACTAGCTGATGACAGGAGCACTTTCAGTACGCTGGTTGAACTCAGCAGGTCGGGCAGCATCAGTCAGAGATGATGAGTCAACGTTTCGGGCCGGAACCCTTCGTCAGGACTGAAGAATGAAAGATGGGGAAGGATTTGAAGAATGCTTGTAGCTTCAGTTGATAGACCAGTAATTTGAAAGACAAAGGGGTGGGGGAGGGGAAGCATTGACGTCATAGCCCTGAAAACAATGGGTGGTAGAAGAAGGAGGCGGAACCATGAGGGAGCTGGGGGAGGGGGTAGAGTGAAATAGGGATAGAGGAAGGGAGGGGGAGGGAATTACCGGAAGCTCGAGAATTCTATGTTCATACCAAGGGGCTGGAGACTACCTAGACGGTATATGAGGTGTTGCTCCTCCAACCCGAGTTTAGCCTAATCATGGCAATAGAGGCCATGTATGGACATATCTGAATGGGAATGGGAAGCAGAGTTGAAGTGGGTGGCTACTGGGAGATCCTGTCTGTTGTGGCGGACAGAGTGGAGGTGCTCGACGAAGCGGTCCCCCAACTGTCTAGGTGTTGGGGAAGGAAGGAGGGGGGAAATGGCTTGTCGTGCTGCTGTTGCTTTGTTGCTCATTGTGTTCTATGTTGTTCTTCTACCACCCATTGTTTTCAGGGCTATGACGTCAATGCTTCCCCTCCCCCACCCCTTTGTCTTTCAAATTACTGGTCTATCAACTGACGCTACAAGCATTCTTCAAATCCTTCCCCACCTTTCATTCTTCAGTCCTGATGAAGGTTTCTGGCCCGAAACGTCGACTCATCGTTTATGACTGATGCTGCCTGACCTGCTGAGTTCATCCAGCGTACTGAAAGTGTTGCTTTGATCTTTTACAGCATCTGCAGATTATTTTGTGTTAGCTGATGACAGGAACCTGAACTCCAGGCTTGAAATCCGGGCTGCTAACTAACCAGCCCTCAGGTCTTTTTGCGCCTCCTGCTCACACAGGTATCCGATCCCAGCACCCATTGACCTAGGACAGCCTGACATCCGTGGATGTCCTTTGCCACATGTCCTCTTTGCTGGCCTGTGAGCAGGGAGCAGAGGCCTGACCTCTAACTCTCCCTCATTCCCTGTCCCTAAACCCTTCACCTGACCCCTAAATTCCCTCACTGTTGCCAAAAATATCCCCATGAGCTTAAAATACAGTCAATTCTGAGCCATGATCTTGACAGAGAAAGTAGCTCAGCACCATTCTGACTGGAACAGGGTCTTTAACTGATTCTGTTCAGAATTCAGAGGCAAAGGGAAGATTCCCAATCAGATGCTGAGACAGTCAAAAAATTCCATTGTCCTGGTTTGAATTTGGTGGTAAATAAGAAGGATGCCCCTTGTATCCAGCTCTCTCTCTGTCTCAGGAGAAAATATTACTTGAAGAAAAAGAGTGCAGAGAAAATTTACAAGGCCTTGCTGAGACCTGAGGGCCTAGTTATAGTTTCCCCATTGGCCTATCTCTTCCCACATCACCTCAACCAATGATAAAAGATATCTGGTTCAGCAGTGTCCTTTTGAGATTCCCACCTATTCTGATCTATTTGTGACTCTACATCTATATGTTAGGGTATAAGGTGTTGGTGAAGCCTGATCTCTAGTATTGTGTACCGTTCTGCTCACCATCCTTCAGGAAAGATGTCAACAAGATTGAACGAGAGCAGAGAAAGTTTAAAAGATTGCTGGGACCTGAGTATTTACAGAGGAAGTTTGAATAGGTTAGGAATTTATTCCCTAGAATGTAAAGGATTTGATAGAGGTATGCAAAATTATGAGGGGTATAGATAGGGTCAGGGCAAGCAGGCTTTTTTCACTGACGTAGAGTGAGACTAGAATTAGAGCTCATGGGTTAAGGGTGAAAGGTGAAATATTTAAGGAGAATCTGAAGGGGCATTTCTTCACTCAGGAGGGTGAGTGTGGATCGAGCTGTCTGTGGAAGTGGTTGGATATGGGCTTGATCACAACATGTAAGAGAAGTTTGAATAAGTACATGGATGGGAGGGGTATGGTTCATGTGCAGGTCTATAGGATGAGGCAGAATAACAGTTCAGCATGGACTAAATGGGCAGAAGGACCTGTTCCTGTGCTCTAACACTCTATGGCTCTATATTTCTTGGGAGACAGAAGAGACTGCAGTTGCTAGAATCTGTAGAGTGAACCAAGCTGCTGGTGGAACTCAGTGGGTCAGGCAGCTTCTGTGGATAGTCAGGGTTTCATGTTCTGGCCCAGCATCAGGATAAAGAATTTTGCTTTCACCTATCATCCACTGTCCTCCGTCTCCCAACTCCACCCTCAATGCCCTCCTCTAAGGTGCAAACCTACTCATCAGCATACACCCCACCTCAGTCTACCAATCTCCTCGGGCTACCCTCTCCCCACACCCCATGGTTGCACCAGCCACCTCTCCTCTCTATATTCAGTCCTTTAATTTAGCAAGGTTTCAACTCAAAGTGTCAGTAATTCCTTTTGCCGCCACAGGTGCTGCTTAACTCACTGAGTTCCTTCAGCAGCTTCTTGTTCGTCCAAAGATATTAGCCCATAAGACATAGGAGCAACATCAGGCCATTCAGCCCATCAAGTCAGCTCTGCTTCATAATGGCTGATTTATTGTCCCTCTCAACCCTGTTCTCTTGCTCTCTCCCTGTAACCTTTGACGCCTTTATTATTCAAGTGCCTATGAACATCTGCTTTAAATATACCCAATGATTTGGCCTCCACAGCTCTCTCTGGCAATGAATTCCACAGATTCACCACCCTCTGGCTAAAGAAATCCCTCCTCATCTCTGTTCTAGTGGAACTTCCTTCTATTCTGAGGCTGTGCCCTTTGATCTTAGATTTCCCCATTCTTGGTGGACACCTGATGCTCAGCACAAATGGTGGGTGGAAGGACTCTTCTTATGCTGTATGACTCCAGGGCAAAGCACAACACTTTACAGTACCAGCGATCTGGGTTCTATTCCCACCGCTGCCTGTAAGGAATTTGTACGTTCCCCCTGTGACTGCATGGGTTTCCTCCAGGTGCTCCAGTTTCCTCCCACAGTCCAAAGACATGCTTGTTGGTAGATTAATTGGTCATTGTAAATCGTCCTGTGATTAGGCAAGGAATAAATCGGGGGATTGCTGGGAGGCGCGACTCAAAGAGCCAGAAGGCCCTGGTCCGCGCTGTATCTCAATAAATAAAGAAAGAAACAAACAGAGACTATTGGGAGCACATGGCAAGGTATAATTTTGCCTAGAACATAAGGATTTATTTTGAAGCCATCGGTATTTCAAATTTTCAGCATGTACAGTTCTTTATTCTTTTTTAGGAAGTGGTTAAAGGGAGCTGAAAATCCCCGATTTTCACGTGACAATGCCACTTCCCGGAAGTCAGTTTAGCCTTCTGAGGATGGCCAATGCACGAAAACTGTTAAATGGTTTTAACCGTACAGAGTAAGGAAGTAAACCATTTCAACCCACCCTGTCCCTGTTCCACTGTTCAGTACCTTTAGTATATCCTACCTGTGATTACTTAGGATACACAGCTCAGAACAGGCCATTCAGCCCATGCTGCTGATTCTACCTCAACCTTCACCCATCTCCTTTCAGCAAAATCTATTAAAGCAACCCCTTCTCTGTCGTAAACAAGAAAACCTGCAGATGCTGGAAATCCAAGCAGCACACATTATATGCTGAAGGAACTCAGCAGACCAAGCAGCATCTATAGAAAAGGGTGCAGTCGACATTTCAGGCCAAGACGCTTTGGCAGTCCTGCTGAAGGTCCTCAGCCCCAAATGTCAACTGTGCTTTTTTCCATAGATGCTGCCTGGCCTGGAGTTCTTCCAACATTTTGTGTGTATTGCCCTTCTCTGTCATTTCCTTGTCCAGCCTCCCACTATCCATTATACTCTTCACTTCAATTGTGCTCAGCTTTTTGTGGAGAAAGACACTTGTTCTGAATCGTTTATTGTATTTGTTGTTGAACATCTCTGCCATGGTCTTCCTCACGTGAATGCATTGCTTCTGTATTGACTCTTCCACAAACCTCTCCTGGATGGCCCACTGTTTGGGCCACGCCATCTCCCCATTGCTATCATCAGCCAGGAGGTACAGAAGCCTGAAGTCCCACACCACCAGGTTCAAGAACAGCTACTTCCCTTCAACCATTTGTTTCTGAGCCAGTCGGCAAAACCCAATCTTTGCACACTGTGACCCTTTTGCACTAAAATGGCCTTTATTTTTCTTCTAATTATGTTTTTACTTGTAAAAAAAAATGCATGCTTTCTGCTTTTTCCTGCGAATGCTGCTTAGGTGATGCGATATGCCTGTGATGTTGCAGTAAGCTTTTCATTGCAACTGTGGAGATGTGGTCTTTTGCAGAAGACAATAACCTCGATTTTGACTCTCTACACCTCTGTTAGGTCACCTACATTTTATGAAGCAGCTGTCCTGTGGCCCAGTTTTCAGTCTGCTATTTGTATCTCTCAGCTTCCTTTTGGCTAACAATCCCAGTGACCTGACAAAAGAATAACACCAGACATCTGGTAATCCATAATCCTCTGGGACAGAGAATTCCATAGATTTTGCAAAGGGATTCTGCCTTTTCTCCAGAAAATGACTCATTTACACAGAGCAAATAACTGCCTCACTCAGTCTGTACCCCATGTTACAGCTATATTAGAATTGCAAGCAAACATATTGTTTTAACCTTGTTTATGGATTAAGATTGAAAGTTTTATTTTTGGCAAAAAAATGCAGAATAAATTCTAAATCAGTGCAGTTTAAGATTAAATCTCACTCATTGATCACTACCGACTTTGTCGCTTGCTGGTGATGTGGCAGATTGGTCTTGTTTTGTGAGTAATGGTTTCATCACCAGATACCGTGTCAGTTGATGGAGCAATGTGTTGGTGACTCTGACATTGACACCTTTCTGTCAAATTAACTGAACCTTATAAAAAGGCGTGAAATTAGTTTTCCATAGCAACTTTCCATTGGAGACACAGAAGTTAAAGTTTGTGTAGATGCTCTGATGTTCTGTAATCTAGACTTTGGGATAACTGTACACTCTGTTTTTGTTTTCCTTCTACTTCAAGCCAATTCACATCTTTGATGATTTGTTTGAGGCAGAGTCACTTGCCCTCATCTACTCTGTTGTGACTGTGATTGAAGTCACTGGGAGGCACCAAAGCTGGTGATAAAAGTCTTTATTCATCACACCAAGCAGGCATCATAATGGAGGCACTCTTGATGAGGTCTGCTGATCCAATATTTATATGCTAATATGCTAATGTATCCACAATGCTGCTTTGAATTACGTATAATTTTCAAACACCTAGATCTTCACACCAGATACCCAAAATGAATGCTAATCACGGTTGTCTCTGAGGTGTGTTCATGCATGTGCAGAGACCTAATCAGTTCCCCTCTACCACCACTCTGCTCCGTCTAGCGGAATTAGTCCTTACTCTTAATAATTTCTCCTTTGGCTCCTCTCACTTCCTCCAAACTAAAGGTGTAGCTATGGGCACTGGCATGGGTCCTAGCTATGCCTGCCTTTTTGTTGGCTTTGTAGAACAATCTATGTTCTGAACCTATTCTGGTATCTGTCCCCCACTTTTCCTTTGCTACATCGACGACTGCATTGGCGCTGCTTCCTGCACGCATGCTGAGCTCGTTGACTTTATTAACTTTGCCTCCAACTTTCACCCTGCCCTCAAGTTTACCTGGTCCATTTCCGACACCTCCCTCCCCTTTCTAGATCTTTCTGTCTCTGGAGACAGCTTATCCACTGATGTCTACTATAAGCCTACTGACTCTCACAGCTATCTGGACTATTCCTCTTCTCACCCTGTCTCTTGCAAAAATGCCATCCTCTTCTCGCAATTCCTCAGTCTCCGCCACATCTGCTCTCAGGATGAGGCTTTTCATTCCAGGATGAGGGAGATGTCCTCCTTTTTTAAAGAAAGGGGCTTCCCTTCCTCCACCATCAACTCTGCTCTCAAACGCATCTCCCCCATTTCTTGCACATCTGCTCTCACTCCATTTTCCCGCCACCCCACCAGCCTCCGGGTCCAACATATTATTCTCCATAACTTCCGCCACCTCCAACGGGATCCCACCACTAAGCACATCTTTCCCTCCCCCCCACCCCCCACTTTCCGCAGGGATCGCTCCCTACGCTACTCCCTTGTCCATTCATCCCTCCCATCCCTCCCCACTGATCTCCCTCCTGGCACTTATCCTTGTAAGTGGAACAAATGCTACACATGCCCTTACACTTCCTCCCTCACCACCATTCAGGACCCCAGACAGTCCTTCCAGGTGAGGCGACACTTCACCTGTGAGTCGGCTGGGGTGATATTCTGTGTCCGGTGCTCACAATGTAGCCTTCTATATATTGGCGAGACCCGACGCAGACTGGGGGATCGTTTTGCTGAACACCTACGCTCTGTCCGCCAGAGAAAGCAGGATCTCCCAGTGGCCACACATTTTGATTCCACATCCCATTCCCATTCTGACATGTCTATCCACGGCCTCCTCTACTGTCAAGATGAAGCCACACTCAGGTTGGAGGAACAACACCTTATATTCCGTCTGGGTAGCCTCCAACCTGATGGCATGAACATTGACTTCTCTAACTTCCGCTAATGCCCCACCTCCCCCTCGTACCCCATCCGTTATTTATTTTTATACACACATTCTTTCTCTCTCTCTCCTTTTTCTCCCTCTGTCCCTCTCACTATACCCCTTGCCATCCTCTGGGTTTTCCCCCCCTCCCCCTTTTCCTTCTCCCTGGGCCTCCTGTCCCATGATCCTCTCATATCCCTTTTGCCAATCACCTGTCCAGCTCTTGGCTCCATCCCTCCCCCTCCTGTCTTCTCCTATCATTTTGGATCTCCCCCTCCTCCTCCCCCTCTCACTTTCAAATCTCTTACTAGCTCTTCCTTCAGTTAGTCCTGACAAAGGGTCTCGGCCCGAAATGTCGACTGTACCTCTTCCTAGAGATGCTGCCTGGCCTGCTGTGTTCACCAGCAACTTTGATGTGTGTAGCTTAAGTCAATGAGGTGTTTTGTGCTTTGCAATTGACCCCAATCTGCAGCTCCAAGAAGACTATTGTTCTGAGCTGCATTTGAAACTCTATCTACAGTCCACATTCTGACCTGAAGACTGGTTGCTGTTGAAATTAATATTTTATATTCCATAACTCCGGAATATGTCCCAACATACTGCATCAACAGGACTACCTTCCTCCATCTTCAAGACATCATGGAATAATCCTGTTGGCTTTTGAAACATTCATCCCTGCCTTCCTACTTCTCCTTTCTACTAATACAATGCTCGCTTCACAGGCCTCCCATTTTGTTGTGCTCATTTGCAGAGGCCAAGTCATTGGGAATACTTAAAGCAGATTTAAGATTCAAGATTGTTCAATGTCATTTCCTGTACACAAGTTTAAGGAGAATTAAATAATTGTTACTCTGGATCTGATACAGAAGAAAACATATAAAGATAAAGAACATAATAATAATACTTAAAAACACAAATATAAATAAGATAGTGTTAAAATATATTGATTGTACATCGGGACAAGTAGTATAAACAAACACACAATAAATATAAATACATTTCATAGTTTGTATACCTCGATTGATTGTGTGTCCATAAAGCGATGTTAGGCTGTACATAAAGTGACTGACAGGAAATAATAAAGTAGTGGTGGAGTTAGTGGGTAGACTTGTTGATCAGCCTTACTGCTTAGGGAAAGTAACTGCTTTTGAGTCTGGTAGTCCTGGCAAGGATGCTACATAGCCTCCTCCCTGATGGAAGTGGGAGTAACAGTCCATGAATAGAGTGGGTGAGATCCTTCACAATGTTAGTGGCCCTTTTTCGGCACCACTCTGTATATATGATCTTGGTGTGTACGCTGGTGCCAGTGATATGTTGGACAATTTTGACTACCCGTTGTAGAATTTTCCAGTGCAGTTTCTTTACCAAACTGTGGTACAGTTTGTCAGGATGCTTTCTATTGCACATCTGTAGAATGACATGAGTATAGATGTGCAAAACCCAGCTCCCTTCAGCCTCCTCAGAAAGTAAAAGTGTTGGTGAGCTTTCTTGACTGTGTAGGATGTGTTCTGGGACCATGAGAGATCTGTGAAAGGATGTGAGTATAGATAGTATACTCATTGATAGTATTTTCATGGACAGTGAACAGAGAGTATTAATAACAAACTCACCACACTAATATATTAAAAAAACAGTAAAATGGAAAATCTCTGTTTTGAAACCACTTAAACCACTTCTTTGTCACAGCGCTTTTTCTTCTGAGTATTAACCCAAAATTCCTGAGAGCTCTAGGCAGTCCTGAAATCTCAAAACTAAATGCATACCAGAGACGAGGGCTGCATGAGAGGTTGAGGGGGTGAAGAAAGAACAATGCCATGCAATTAAGTAAGATTGCTGCAGTGAATTGTTTCAAGAACAGCAAGATTACAGCTGAAGTTCATTATAGTCTATTGAGCTTCAACTGTACCACAGATTACGGGTTTTTAAACTCAGGGCACAGTGAGGAAGGAGAAGATCAGATGTACCTGTAGTTTAGAATGTATGAAAGCATTGTTTTGGTATGTACTTAGAATGGAACATAGGAATCTACAGCACATTACAGGCCCTTCAGCCCACAATGTTGTGTCGACCATGTAACCTACTCTAGAATTTCCCAAGTGCTTAGCCCTCTAATTTACTAAGCTCCTCGTACCAATCTAAGAGGCTCTTGAAAGACCTTATTGTATCCCTCTCCACAATCGCTGCCAGCAGTGCATTCCATGAACCCACCACTCTCTGTGTAAAAAAACTTACCCCTGACATCCCCTCAGTGCCAATTTCCAAGTACTTTAAATCTATGCCCCCTTGTGTTAGCCATTTCAGCCTTGGGAAATGAGCCTCTGTCTATCCACACAATCAACGCCTCCCATCATCTTATACACTTCAATCAGATCACCTATCATCCTCCGTCACTCCAAGGAGAAAAGGCCAAGTTCACTCATCCTATTCTCATAAGATACACCCTCCAATCCAGGCAACATCCTTGTAAATCTCCTCTGCACTCTCTCTAGAGTATCCACATCCTTCCTGTAGTGAGGTGACCAGAACTGAACACAGTACTCCAAGTGGGGTCTGACCAAGGTCTTGTGTAGCTGTAACATTACCTCATGGCTCTTGAACTCAATCCCACGGTTGATGAATGCCAATACACCAGAATCAGAATCAGGTTTATTATCATCGCCATGTGACGTGAAATTTGTTAACTTAGCAGCAGCAGTTCAATGCAATACATAATCTGGCAGAGAGAGAAAAAGTAATAATAATAAACAAAAGATACATAATAATAAGTACATCAATTACATATATTGAATAGATTTTTTTTTAACTTGCAAAAACAGGAATACTGTATATTTTTAAAAAAGTGATGTCGTGTCCAAAGCTTCAATGTCCATTTAGGAATCGGATGGCAGAGGGGAAGAAGCTGTTCCTGAATTGCTGAGTGTGTGCTTTCAGGCTTCTGTATCTCCTGCCTGATGGTAACAGTGAGAAAAGGGCATGCCCTGGGTGCTGGAGGCATATGCCTTCTTAACAACACTGTCACCTGCACCGCAGTTTTGAGTGCCCTATGGACGCAGACCCCAAGATCTCTCCTCTCGCTACACTGCCCAGAGTCTTATCATTAATATAATATTCTGTCTTCAAATTTGACGTACCAAAATGAACCACTTCACCCTTATCTGGGTTGAAGTACAGTTGCCACTTCTCAGCCCAGTTCTGCACCCTATCGATGTCGTGCTGTATCCTCTGACAGCCCTCCAGACTATCCACAACACAATATCAATGTGTGATGCTTTTGTGCCAACATCCTTTCTGTATTTCATTGCAACATTCACAGGTGGCCTCTTTCAATATCGACTGCTTTTCTGTGTCTTTAGATTATGTCATGAAGTTTATACTAAATGTAATTCACAGAGTCATCGATACACAGTCATACTGCATGGAAACAGGCCTTCGGCCCATCTAGTCTATGTTAATCAAGATGCCTAATTAAGCTAGTCCCATATGGTCCATATCCCTCTGAACCTTTCGTATCCGTATACCTAACCAAATGCACTTTACAAATTTTGATTCCACCCAGCTCTACAGCTTCCTCTGTCAGCTTATTCCACACACCCACTACCTTCTGTGTGGAAAAAGTTGTCCCTCAGTTTTCATGAGACAAAGGAACAGAATTAGGCCGATTAGTCCATCAAACCTTCTCCCCGTAACCCTTGAGGTCCTTACTAATAAGGAACCTATCAAATTCCGCTTTAAATATACCCAATCACTTGACCTTCACAGCTGTCTGTAGCAATGAATTCCACAGATTCACCACCCTCTGGCTAAAGAAGTTTCTCCTCATCTCTTTTTCAAAGGGGTCATCCTTCTTTTCTGAGGTTGTGCCCTCTGGTCCTCAACTCACCCACTATTGGAAACATCCTGTCCATAGTTACTCAATCTAGAACTTTCAATATTCGGTAGGATATTCCCCATTTCAGTTTCCCTTTAAACTTTGCCCCCTCTCATGGGAATGATTCCAAGAATGAAACATATGAGGAGCGTTTGATGGCTCTGGGCCTTAACTTGCTAGCATTTAGAAGAATGAGGGGATCTCACTGAAACTTATTGAATATTGAAAGGCCAAGATAGAGCAGATGTAGAAGTGATGTTTCCTTCTAACAGATGAGTCGCAGGCCAGAGGGCACAGCCTCAGAGTAGAGCGATGTTCATTTAGAACAAAGATGAGGAGGAATTTCTTTAGTCAGAGGGTGGTAAATCTGTGGAATTGATTGCCACAGACTGCTGTGGAAGCCATATTTTTGGTATATTTAAAGCGGAGTTTGATTAGTTCCTGATTAGTCAAGGTGTCAGAGGTTATGGGGGAGATAGCTGGAGAATGAGGTTGAGAGGGGTAATAAATCAGCCATGATAGAAAAGTGGAGCAGACTCAATGGGCTAATACTGTTCCTTCAGTACTATGCAAAGTGTTAGCACATATACGTATATAGCTAGGGAACCGAAAACAGTTCAACTGTACTGTAGTAATTTTATGTATTGCACTGTACTGCTGCAGCAAAAAAAAAGCTTCATGACATATGTAAGTGATGATAAACCTGATTCTGATATGGGTCTCTATTGTGGACTGGGAGTGGAAAGGGAGCAGGGAGAAAGGAATCATGTTTGGGAAAAGGGGAAGGGAGAGGAGAGGGAGTGGGAAGCACCAAAGAGTCATTATATAGTGGTCAATAAACCAATTGTTTGGAATCAAATGACCTTGCCTGGTTCCTCAGGGTTGGGTGTGTCTGTGTCCATGTCACCTCCTGCCCCGGCGCTCCTCCTCTGCCACCTGTCCCATACCCCTCTCATGGTGCACCACTCTCACCTTTCCCAACAGTTTGTTCCTGCCAGATTTATAAACTTGCTCTCCACTCCACAGTGACAGATAGAGTACTGTACAAAACTCTTAGGCAGGCTAGCTATATACATGTGCCCAAGGCTTTTGCACAGTACTGTATGTCTTATGGTCTTTCACCATTATGCCACTCTCTGTCTGACCCTCCTGTCTGTGGATCCTTCCTCTGATCAATCCCCCTCGATGTTTGAATGTCTCAATTAAATTTCCTATTCACCTTTTCAAAACAGGCCATTGCAGTGGGGTTAAACTTGGGCCCTGGTTAAGAAAGTTAAATGTGCAGGGTATCTGACATATAGTATGAAATTTGTTGTTTTGCAACAGCAGTACAGTGCAATACCTAAAATATACTATAAGAAATATATATATTATAGAAGAAATGCAAAAAGAGAGCAAAAATAACGAAGTAGGTTTCATGTGTTCAATGCCCGTTGAGTGTGTGTCTTCAGGCTCCTGTACCTCCTCTCTGACAGTAGAAATGAGAAGAGGGCATGTCTTGGGTGATAGGGGTTCTTAATGATGGATGTTGTCTTTCTGAGATGTCGCCTTTTGAAGATGTCCTTACTGATGGGGAGCACCAATCGGAGAGCTCTTCAAAGAAGGTCTAGCATGAACATGATGGGCCAAATAGCTATAGGAGTTTAATGAAATTCAAGATTGTTTAAGATTCAAGATAGCTTAATGTTATTTCCAGTACACAAGTGTAAAAAAAGTGTATACAAGTGTATATAAAATACATAGTCCTGATTGGCTGCCCCTTTAGTTGGCTTTTGAATTCTATTGGCTCACGTTTCTTTGGCTCTTAGGGGATTTGTAGCTGGCGTCTATTTCAATATGTTTGTTTACAGAGTTATCAGAAGAGAACCAAGCTTCTAAAAATTTTCATGCTGCTTTGCGTTTGGCCCTGCCAGAACCTCCATGGTGTCCCAGTTAAAGTGGTATCCTACTCTGTCTTCATGTACTGAGATCAGTGACAGTGAATCATGTCTCCATTCTGCCAGTTTGTGTTCCCCTAAATGATTACTCCATAAACAAATCTATTGAAATATACGCCAATAGAATTCAAAGGTCAACTGAAGGCATGGCCAATCAGGACTGAGGGAAGCGAATGGGGACCTATATACATGCGAGCACTCCCGGAGAGAAACACCAACAACTGTGCACTGAGGATGTCACCTGGACTGGTGATGAAATGTCTGTAAGCTAACTGCTAACCTCAGCAAACACCACAACATCAAGTGCCTCAACCCAAGCCACCAATGTTCACCATCATTCTAAACAGGAGTGTCTGTACATGAGGTGACTCTGACAGGAAATGATAAAGTAGTGGTGGTTGGGGTGTGGAGGGGTGGGTTAGTGGGTAGAGGTGTTGATCAGCCTTACTGCTTGGGGAAAGTAACTATATTTAAGTCTGGTGGTCCTGGCGCGCATGCTAGGTAGCCTCAGTTCATGACCAGGGTGAGTGGGATCCTTCATGAACAGTCAGTCCACAGAACAGTAGTGTCCTGCTGGGTTCTAATGTTCTTCCCCACACTTTCTGTAATTTTGGATTTGTGTTTGACACTGCCTGATATCGTAATGTTCATCTCGTAATAAAACTTGTCTTATTTGTTTGCAACAATCAGGACTCACTGTTCTCCTTAGCCACAGGCAAGTTACAAAGCAGCGCTTTGTGCTCACCAGCGTGAGGGAGAAATATGGTCACCTGTAATAGGAACATTGCTTCCTCGCCATCTCTATCATCACACAGGGATCCATTGTGACTCCATGGGAACTGCTGAATCACAGCTATCAAGTTTGAAAAAACATTTGAAATCATTGATGTTGATCAGAATAATCGGACTGTGAACTCGATGTTCACCCGTTCTGTCCAGCTCGCTTCCCCCCTTTCATCCTGCGCTGGTTATGTGGCAAGTTACTACTTCCTGCAACAGGGGACTCTGAAGCCATCTCCATGGCTCTAAGAAGATTGTGAATATGTTTCTTTGCAATGGATTTAGCTGGGCAGTGCTCAAAATGTGGGCAAAGAGTCTTACCAGGGCTTCTAGGGACACAGGGCTTGGAGCAGAGAGCGATATGGTCAAGGGTCAAGACCGCTTCTCGTCAAGATGGTGCCAAGCTGGATTAGAACATTACAGCACAGTACAGTCTCTTTGGCCCATAATGTTGTGCTGATCTTTTAACCTACTCCAAGATCAGTCTAACCCCTTTCTCCTATACAGCCCTCCATTTCTCCATCATCCATGTGCGTATCTGAGAATTTCCTAAGTGCCCGTTGTGAATCTGCTTCTAGGACCACCAGGACGTTCAAAGTAAATTTATTATCAAATAACGTATACGTCAACAAATACTACTCTGAGATTCATTTGCAGGCATTCACAGTAGAGCAAAGAAACAGTAGAATCAATAAAAAACTACGAAGACTGACAAATAACCAATGTGCAAAAGCTCACCCACCACTCCCTGTGTCAAACAAACGAACCTACCGCTGATATCCCCCCGGCCCATACTTCTTTCCACTTACCTTAAAATTATGCCCCCTCATATTGGGCATATCCGCCATGTGAAAAACTCCCTGGCTGTGCTCTCGATCTATGCCTCATCATCTTGTACATGTGTATCAGGTCACCTCTTGTGAGAAGTGGTTAATTTTGTGGTCTCTGCCATTCCCTGGTGTCTTTATTTATTGACATATAGTGCGGAACAGGCCCTACCGGGACTTTGAGCTGCATTGCCATGAAACGCACTCACCTATTTAACCCTTGCCTAATTAACCCTCACCTAATCGCAGGGCAATTTACAATAACCAATTAAACTACTACGTCTTTTGAATGTGGGAGGAAACCAGAGCACCCAGAGGAAACCCACGGGGAGAATGTGCAGACCCCTTGTAGGCAGCGGCAGGAATGGAGTTGGGTTACTTGGAAAGAGAAAGGGAGCGTGTAGACACAGGTGATGATCCTACTGTTTATAGCCAGCGGCAGAATTGAACCCGGGTTGCTGCTACTGTGAAGTGCTGTGCTAACCATTATACAGCTGTGCTGCTCAGCCTGTCTTCCTCTTCCATAAGTCCAGACAGGTGATCCCAGTGTCTGAAAAGACAGACTTGTTCATTTGGTTTGGTTTATTATTATTGTTGCCTAAGAATGTGCCGGGGGCAGCCCGCAAGTGTTGTTACACACTCTGGTGCCAACATAGCATGCCCACAAAGTTCAACACAACACAGCGCAGCACACAACAGCACAGCAACACGAGTAGCAACAGAACAACACAAGTCAACAGCAGCCAAACAAGCTATCCCCCCCACACCCACAAACACGCTCCCCCTGCCTTTGCCGTCTCTCTGCTTCTGCATTTTCTCTCCCCCATGAGTCTCTCTCCCTCTCTCTCTCTCTGCTCGCGCTCTTTCTCTCTCAACCTCTTTGTGCTTTCTCTCTCTTCCTCCGCACTGGCTCTCTCTTTGCCTCTGTGTTTTCTCTCTACCTATGTGCTCTCTCGTTCTCTCTGCCTCTTCTCTTTCTTTCTCTTTCTCTCTGCCTCTGCAATCTCTCTTTCTGCAACCTTTCTCCCCTCTGCACACTCTTTTTCAGTTGTATCATGGAGAGCATTCTGACAGGCTGCATCACTGTCTGGTGGGGGGCAGGGGTGGTTGGCTACTGCACAGGACCGAAAGAAGCTGCAGAAGGTTGTAAATCTAGTCAGCTCCATCTTGGGTACTAGCCTACAAAGTACCCAGGACATCTTTTGGGAGCGGTGTCTCAGAAAGGCAGCGTCCATTATTAAGGACCTCCAGCACCCAGGACATGCCCTTTTCTCACTGTTACCATCAGGTAGGAGATACAGAAGCCTGAAGGCACACACTCAGCGATTCAGGAACAGCTTCTTCCCCTCTGCCATCCGATTCCTGAATGGACATTGAATTCTTGAACAATACTTCACTTTTTTAATGTACAGTATTTCTGTTTTTTGCACATTTTAAAAAAATCTATTCAGTACACATAATTGATTTACTTGTTTATTTATTATGTTTTATTTTACTTATTATTATTTTCTCTCTCTGCTAGATTATGTATTGCAGTGAACTATTGCTGCTAAGTTAACAAATTTCACATCACATGCCAATGATAATAAACCTGATTCTGATCCTCGCTCTCTGCCTCTGCACGATCTTTCTCTCTCTGACTGTGCGCTCTCTTTCTCTCTCTCTGCCTCTGTGTTCTCTCTTTCTTTCTCTCTCTCTCTCTATCTCTCTCGCTCTCTCTCTCACCCTCTGCACACTTTCTCTCTTTTTCTCTCTGTCTCTATCTGCCTGTCACTTTATGTTTCTCCCCCACTTTCTCGTGGCATACATTTGCTCTGTTGAAATGCGACATGGTGAATTAAAGTTGAGATGCAGAAGTCACCAATGTGACCTGCCTAGGAGCGCAATCACTGTCCTGTGTGTCTCCTTGGCAGGTCAGTCTGCCTGTGATGCAGAACCTGGGACACTTGGCTGCTTAGACTGACAGACTGTTTTCACTAAAAAAAATAGCATGATGACCTTGTTCTTAAAATAACCAAGTAACTCAATCCATTATTAAAAATTGTTTAAAGATCTTAAAGTAGCCACAGTTGAGGGCTTTGGGTTCTTGATGTGCATCCATGTGTTGAGTTAGAGACATAGCGTGGCAACAGGGCTTTTGGCTCATCTCATCCATGCTGTCCCGAGCTAGTCCCATTACCTCTGTTTCGCCCATATCCCTCTCAACCTTACCAGTCCAAATGTTTTTTAAATATTGTAATTGGACCTACCTTCAGCACATCCTCTGTGTGAGAAACCTGCCTCCCGGATACCATAAAACATAGGAACAGAATTAGGCCATTTGGCCCGTCGAGTCCGCTCCACCGTTTCATCATGGCTGATCCACTTTCCTTCTCAAACCCAGTCTTCTCCCCATATCCCTTCATGCCCTGAGTAATCAAGAATCTATGAACCTCTGCCTTAAATGTACACAGTGAGTTGGCCTCCACGGCCTCCACAGCCTCCAGTGGCAATGAATTCCACAGATTTGCCACTCTCAGGCTAAAGAAATTCCTCCTCATCTCCCATCTAAAAAGACATCCCTCTATTAGATACCCTCTAAATATTTCTCTCTCATATAAACCTGTGCCCTCCAGGTGGCAAATCTGTGGAATGCGTTGCCCCAGAGGGCTGTGAAGGCCAAGTCATTGGGTATATTTAAGATGATTCGTTTAGTAATTGGGTTAAGTGTTACATTGACAAGGCAGGAGAACAGGGTTGAAAACAGTCAGCAATGATTGAAAAGAGGAGCAGACTCGATGGATCTGTCACGTACCCCATGACGGGAATAAAGAACCAGCAGAGATGGAAAACACTTTGGAGTCCAGTATTGCTATAAACTAATAATATTTATTAGTAACTACGCAATACAGTAATATAAATGTAGATAAATCAAACAGGTTAGCAATGATTATAAATATAAGTAAGTATATCAGTAAGTGTGGAAATATACGTATGAAAAACCAAGCTTCTTTAAGTCTAGGGGTAAAAAGATACAGGCTCACAATGATGAGTAAAGTTAGTTCAGTTCAGTTCAGTTCAGTTCAGTTCAGTTCAGTTCAGTTCGTGGTATTTAGTTGAGTAGTGATGGAGAGAGAGAGAGAGGGAGAGATTTGAGTCTTCAGGTGAGCTGACGCCGTCGATCTTCTCGTTGTCCTTCAAACTCCTTTAAAAGTCACCGACTGTGACTTTAACAAAGGGGACCGGTTTTCTGTGGTGGAGCTATCCCCCAGGCGAGAGTGGACACATGGACAACTCCCCACCAGTCAACTCCTTTCCTCTTTCCACTGCAAGAGCGATGGATTGTTCCGCCTGATCGATCGTCCAAAACCCACTTTTCCTGCAGGCACAACAATGCTCATTCCTCCTATTTTATCTTCTCGTCCTGAGCATCAACTGTCATTCAAATAACTCCTCCTTCCTCTGTCTTTGTAAGAAATGCAAAGAGGCGAACAGTCCTTGAGAAGTATCAACAACCTGCCGAAAATCATAACATCGAGTGTCTCTCTCTCTCTGTCTCTCTTTTCAAAAGCACAGTTAAGAGGGGTAAATGAGCACAGTTCATAGGGGTAATTCAGGATCCTGTCACAGATCAAATGGTCTAATTCTGCAGCCATATGCATCTCTTTATCAGCACTCAGATCATAAACTCTCCTACTAATAGAACCTCTACTTTCTTAGGCATCTGCGGAGCTTCGGCATGACATCTAAAACTTTGACAAACTTCTATAGATGTGTATTGGTGAGTATATTGACTGGCTGCATTATGGCCTGGTATTGAAATACCATTGCCTTTGACTGGAAAATCCTACAAAGGTAGTAGTTTCGGCCCAGTAGACCCAGTAAAGCCCTTCCAACAATTGAACACGTCTACATTATGCGATGTCATAGGAAAGCAACATCCGTCATCAGAGATCCCCACCATGCTGTCTTTTTGCTGCTGCCATCAGGTAGAAGGTACAGGAGCCTCAGGGCTTGCACCACCAGGGTGAAGAATAGCCACTACCCCTCAACCATCAGGCTATTGAATAAAAAGGGATACTCACTTGCCCCATCTTTGAAATGTTCTTTCAACCAATTATCTTACTTTAAGGACTCTTTATCTCTTTATCTCATGTTCTCATTATTTACTGATATTTATTTAAGTTTGCATTTGCACAGTTTGTTGACTTCTGCACTCTGGTTGATCTTTCGTTGGTCCTGTTGTAGTTACTATTCTATAGATTTGCTGAGTATGCCCACAGAAAAATGAATCTCAGAGTTGTATTTGGTGACGTAAATGTACTGATGTATCGTGAACAAAGTCACTGGAGAGACACTGAAGCTAGTGGATACAGAAGTGTTTTATTCAACAAAAACGAGCAGCAGGCATATTGAGGCACTCTTGGAGGAAGAGGCATCTCGACCCAATAGTACATGATACTTTTATATACTAAAATCAAAGGTAACAGCAGGACAATTCTATACTTCCAAGATATCTACAGTGCTTCCTTTGAATTACATATCGTTTCACATTTCCTTTTTTTGCACCCACACTCCAGACACCCAAAATGAATGTTAATCAGCATTTGATATCAACTCCAGTCCACACTGCCAGGAAAACTACTGTTGAGGGTTGCATTTTAAATTTAATCTACAATCCACATCAAATCTGAAGATTAGTTGCTGGTGAAATTAATATTCGCTTGTACCCTAACTCCAGAATAATCTATATACTACTAAAACTCTCATGATCTGTCTGTCTGTTTGTCTGTTTGTGACCTCCAATTACCGCAAACAGTGCATTACAGCGGCACTTTTTTTTGGCTAAATCGAATTAAAATGCGCTAACTTACAGAATGCAGGCAAAGTTCAGGGTTATATATGCATATAAGATTGCTCATTTGCCAAAAATCAACAGGCTGGCTTTCACCCGAGACCGGATCGGCCATCATGAAAATCGGGATGCCACAGCCCAACGCATGCGCACGGCCAGCCTCAGCAGCAATGCCTACCAGAGCAAAAGGGCAGGGCAGCTCTATTTCGAGGGGTCACATCAGCATGTGCAGGATTGGGACAGACCTAACTGCTACCTATCGATAAGAGATAATTACATCTTATTGTAATGACGTACTCCGAGACACCCATAAAACCCTTTTCTGCAGTCAGAGGACAGCAGTGACTATATCACGTCCATTTAGGAGAGCGCCAACCACATCATCAAGAACAATCAGCATCCTTTGGTGTTACTGCTTCATATCTTCTATCCAGCATTAGGTTAAAAAAAGTGGTCGGCCTAATTATGCCGCGTGGAGAGGGAAGGGGGACATTATGGTCAAGAGATGATGGCAAACGTCATTGGGAAGAGGCAAGGAGAGGGAGAGAACAAGAATCGGATGAGACCAGGGCCACACGACTCCAAGATCAAAGAGTCAGGACAAAAAAAGATGAGAGAAGAAGAGACAGAGGAGGAGAGGCATGCACGTCTCCAGGATCAGAGGCAAACAACTAACAGCAGAAGAGATGAAGAGGCAGGGGATGAAAGGACTGCACGTCTCCAGAATGACAACGAGAGGCACAAGGGTGGCAGATAAACCAGAAATGATGCCATCAAAAGTGTCCTTCGTTAAACGAGGAGGAGCTATATTTGCCTTGTAATGCGTCGTTCTTCTTTAATAAACTGAAGTTTTCTTCTTCAATTTCCAAAGCAAAGCGATACCAATAGCATTCAGGAAAATTTAATGTTCATTCTGGTGACATCAGACTGCACCACCCTTCTCTCAAAGGGTGCCCCAATGGGTCACCCCGTTGTCTAGTTTGATAATAAAATTTACTTTTGACTTTGAACCACCCTCTCTTTACCCACTCCATCTAATCCTTTCAGGCCGTTTTACCCTTGATATAGGCTATATATTGCTTCCTTGTTTCTCCATGTATGTTGGTAGTAGGTTGCTGATTTGTAACTGAAATGAAACTACTAGAATTCTGCAATTTAAAAAGTGCTGCACATACTCAGAGGTCAAGCAGCATCTGTAGAGGGAAACAGTTAGATTCCGACAATCTCAAATATTACCTCTGTTCTCCGCAGCCTCTGACTTGTTAGTTACTTCCACATAGGCCGGTGCACGCAGCTACAAAGCAGTAGGTGTTTAATGAAACTGCCGGCAATCCCAGTTGAATGTAGAAATTGGGGAGTTTCTCTCAGTATCCAGGTCTTCTTCAAGGAACAATGCCTCAGAAAGGCGGTGTCCATCATTAAGGACCCCTATCATCCCGTTCCTGTTGCTACCATCAGGGAGGAGATACAGAAGCCTGAAGAGACAGACTCAACGATTCAGGAACAACTCCTTTCCCTCTGCCATCCAATTCCTGAATGAGCATTGAGCCCATGAACGTGACCTCTCTACTATTTTTATACATATACTTACCAAAATTCACAGTATTTTTCTCTTTATTATTATGTATTGTATTGTACTGTACTGCTGCCACAAAGTTAACAGATTTCATGACATATGCTGACGATATTAAAACTGATTCTGATTCCCCTCTTTCAGTCTTCACTGGAGGTGGAATTAGCAAATTGTAGGCAACATTGGTTTTTAATCCACCCACTTCTACAAAACAAAATCTGTGGAAACGTTGACTCTTATTAAATAAGGTAAGTTTCTGAGCATTTGATCAAAATCACATTTAGTGCTGAGTAGCCTCTGTGACCCTGAAAAGACAGATACGCGCATTGAAATCTTTTCTCTATTCCAGAGAAAAGTTCCATAGCTCCTTTGAAAAAAATGTTTTTAAATTTTGATATTTCGATACCTTCCTCATGCATCTATGTGACCTGTCATCATTGTTGGTTTCTACAAGGATAAGAGAGAGAGATTTGTAGTAACACACACAAAATGCTGGAGGAACTCAACAGGTCAGGCAGCATCTATGGAAATGAATAAGCAGTTGACATTTCACGCTAAGACCCATTATCAGGACTGGCAAGAAAGGGGAGAGGGTAAAGAAGCCAGATTCGGAAAGTGGGTTAGGTGGTGGGGGAGAGGAAAATTAGTTCAAGCTTGTAGGTGAGGGGGAAGTTGGGTGTGTGGGGAAGGGAGGATGAAGTGAGAAAGTGGGGGGTGATGGGTGGAAAAGTTAAAGGGCTGAAGAAGAAGGAATCTGTTGAAAGAGGAGAGTGGACCATGGGAGAAAGGGAGGGAGAAAGGGAGGGAGGAGGGAGAAGGGACACCAGATCGACGTGAAGAGCAGACGTAAGATGGGGTAGTGGAGGTATAATTTGTCCATCAGTGCTGATCACCCCATCCTTGACCAAGCTGTTCCACCGTGAACACGATCTGTTAAGAGTCAACATGATGCTTTCAGATCAGGTCATGCATAGCACATACCTCTGCCGCACTGCTCGGGTGTGTTTCTGGGGTACAGGGGCTGGCGACCCTTGTGCCTGCTATCACTGAGCAGCAGTCAACCATCTGATTGGCCTATCAGAGTTCTCTTTGGGAACTAGTTGACTTGATCAGCATTTCTCATCTGGCTATTGTTCACAATTGCACTTAATAAAAAAAAATGGAAGCCATGACAGTGAGGAGGCCATGGACCGACATGTCAGGATAGGCGTTCGATTTATAATAACTAGCCACTGGGATTGCACGCCTTTTGGTGCAGATGGAGCGAAAGTACTTGAAAATGCAGCGAGATCTATTAGCTGGTCTGCTACAATTCTTCAAGGTGATAGGCTGCACTGTTAGATTGATTATGTCAGCTGTGCTGGGTTGCTATTGCATGTATATCGAAACATACAGTGAAATGTGTTGTTTACGTTAACAACCAACACACCCAAAGATGTGCTGGGGTCAGTTCGCAAGTGTCTCCACACATTCCAGCACCAAAATAGCATGCCCACAACAGGTGAAGAACAACACTGAAAACAACAAGCAACAAAACAAGCCCCATTCCTCCCTCCCTCCTCCAACTCCAAGACAGGCCTCCAGTCTACAGGACTGGACTCCAGGATCCAGCTTTCAGCCATTGGGCTTCGACTTCCAGTTGACCTTCATGCTCCAATCTGGACATGGAGAGGATGATTTCAGAAGTGGGTAAGGCCAGGACCCGAGGGCATAGCCTCAGAACAGGGGGATGTCCCTTTAGAACAGAGATGAGGAGGAATTTCTTCAGCCAGAGGGTGGTGAATCTGTGGAATTCATTGCCATGGACAACTGTGGAAACCATGAAATTGGATATATTTAAAGAGGGGTTTGATAGGTTCTTGATTAGTGAGGGCATCAAAGATTATGGAGAGAGGACAGGAGAATGGGGTTCAGAGGGATAATAAATCAGAATGGTTGAGCCGAATAGCTAATTCTGCTCCTATGTGGTATGGTCTTTCCATTCAGTAGGTGTTGCCATTACAGTTTCCCTGACCATGAGCTTCCTATGGAATAAAGTTAACGAGGAAATAAGTACCAAGCTACAAGAGTAGGTCGGTGGATGGATCCTAGTGAAGGTCCCTTTGGACCTTCCAAAGCCTTTTTACCATCTATAGGGCCTATCAGGAGAGTTAACAAAAATTGCTCATCATGTTTACTCCAATGACACTGAAGAAGCTTCACAATCTGGCTTGTTATGACCTTGCACCCTATTGTATACATGCCCTGCACTTTCTCTATAGCTGGTATGCTTTATTCTGCATTCTGCTATTGTTTTATCTTGCACGGTTCTTTGTTACTGAGATCCAACGGCCAGGAAGGTGGTTCTTCAGTGCTTCGTGGAGAGTGAAGGGTATGCCAAGGGACAGAAGAAGTCATGGTCGCCCATTGCAGCCAAGGAATGCTGCAGTTATGATGACAAGTCGTGTCGCTAAACCTGGACTACCGAGGTCAAGAGAGTGGAACTGCACCAGTGCAATGGCTTTCCCCACTTAAAAACTCTCCCACACAGGTTTCTTCATGTAATTCACATCATCAGAAGAATTGCACAGATTTAACTGTCATTGTTGGATACAATGGAGAACCAGTCACTTCAGTGCTCTGTGTGTTGATGTAACAGTGCACATGACAAACCTTGCACCTTGGCACGTGTGATAATACACCGATTCTAGTAAACCTGCAATCACTGATTGCTATCCCATTACAACCCTGAATATCCATTACGTTCATCATTGGGGAGCAGTAGACACAGAGGATACTATCTACAAAATGTATCCGAATCAGGTTTCATATCATTGGCATATGCCATGAAATATGTTGTTTTGCAGCAGCAGTAAAGTGCAAGATATAATAATAAAAACTATAAATTACAATAAAAAATACATACAGTGAATATATATCAACATTGGTCGTGTGAAGGACAGGAATGGTGAACAGTATGAAGGAATGCCCCGATGTATGTGTATTAAGGCATCCGTTAGTCTTGCGAAACCATGGATCTGTGCCTGGAAAGTCTTCACTCTCCAGGGCGCAGGCCTGGGCAAGGTTGTATGGAAGACCGGCAGTTGCCCATGCTGCAAGTCTCCCCTCTCCACGACACCGATGTTATCCAAGGGAAGGGCATTAGGACCCATACAGCCTGGCACCAGTGTCGTCGCAGAGCAATGTGTGATTAGGTGCTTTGCTCAAGGACACAACACGTTGCCTTGGCTGGGGCTCGAACTCACGACCTTCAGACCGCTAGTCGAACGCCTTAACCACTTGGCCACGTGCCCACACATGTATGTATGTGTATATATGCACATATACATATATCGGGGCATTCACTCACACAGTTCACCATTCCTGTCCCTCAATTGACCAATGTCGATGCTATACTGCAGGAAACAGATCAATCCCACGTCTAGAGCGACACAGCCCCCAAGTATGCCTGGACTGAAGGGCTTGGGTTTGGCAGAGATTGGATTTGACTGGGCTTATTTTCCCTGGAGTGAAGGAGGTTGAGGGATTTTCTACTTATCGTGTCCACGGACAGTCTATACATGGCTCAGCCAGAACTGGACACATTTTTGTACCTTGTTGTTGAATTTGGCAAGATCTGCAATAGTACAGGGTTCCTCCAGCGATGGGCATTGCAGGAGATGTTGCATAGTTTGTGGCTCAGTTCCACATTCACAAGTTGTCGGGCTGGTTGTATATCCCCATCTGCTCAGTGACACCTTTGAACGACCTACACCAGTCCTAAGTCTGTTAAGGCACTTCCAGGTTGCCCAGTTGCAATTAGCTCCTGGGGGAAGGCTTTCACCCGGTGGAATTTCCGTCTTTGGGCGTTGTTTGAGACTGGCGAGCTGGTCTTTCCACAAGGCGATGCGGGCTTCAGATGGGGTTTATTATAATGAACAACACTGTTCATGATGCTCTTCCTTGACTTTAGGCAGCTGGGTGTAGATGTATGATCATGTAGAGGGTGCCTCTCATCTGATGTTTGACGGAGTCGTTCTTTCTTGCTGGCTACCGTTCTTCTTATATCGGGGGGGAGCGATACTTGCCAGGATATATCGGCTGTTGGTGCCTGTTGGTTTTAAACAACCTGTGATAAGTCGGCAGCTCGCATTCAGAACGGCCTCCATCTTCTCAGCATGAGTAGATCTTTCCCACGCAGGGCAGGCGTATTCAGCAGTGGAATAGCAAAGAGCAAGTGCACTGGTTCACAATGTTTTCGGGGGGTGACCAACAATGTTCCCTCTAAGGCGTGCGCACGTGGGCGCGCACACATCTTTTCCTACTAGCACACAGGAGAATTTAAACTGCCCACACAAGGTTGTCACCTTCTACAGTACCTTGTTGGCATGTTAAGTATATTTCAGAATTGTACACAATCACATTTTCTTTTCCTGTTTCTGATGTGGACAGTGTTCTCAATGTGGAGTTTACAATGATTTCTCTGCAGATTTTAAGAACGGGCTTATGTATACTTTTTTTTGAAGAAATTATTGAGTGCGCACATGTTGTCAATGGGCAAAAAAATTGCACAGCACAAGAGCTTTGTGCACACTGGTTATTACAAATTAGAGGGAACATTGAGGACCAGACAGAAGTATGGAATCAGAATCAGGTTTAATATCACCAGCATATGTCATGAACTTTTTTGATTTGTGACAGCTGTACAATGCAATGCATATTACAGTCAACCTTCACTAATCCGACTACCTGTAATCTGGTTCCTTCGATAATCCGGCACTGATTATGCTTAATGTGATCTTTCTGTAATTCGGCATTTTCACTAATCCGGCACTCCTCAGGTCCCAATGGTGCCCGATTAGTGAAGGTTGACCTGTAATAAAAATGTTGTAAATTACAATAATAGGAAAAAAAAACTAATGAGATAGTGTACATGGGTTCGTTATCCATTCAGAAATCTGATGGAGGAGGGGAAGAAGCTGTTCCTAAAATGTTGAGTGTGTATCTTCAGGTTCCTGTACCACCTCCTTGATGGTAGCAATGAGAAGAGGGGCATGTCCTGGGTGATGGGAATTGTTAATGGTGGATGCCACCTTTTGAGGCATTGCTTGTTGAAGATGTCCTGGATGGTGTGGAGACTAGTGCCCATGATGGAACTGGCTGAGTTTACAACCTGCTGCAGCTTTTTCCGATACTGTGCATTGGCATCTCTGTATCAGACATTGATACAGCCAGTTAGAATGCTCTTCATGGTACACCTTTGGTGACATACCAAGTCTCCTGAAACTCTGAATGAAACAACGTATAGCCGCTGTTGTGCCTTCTTTGTAATTACATCAATATGTTGGGCCAAGGATAGGTTTTCAGATATATTCACACCCAAGAACTTGAACCTACTCACCCTTTCCTCTGCTGATCTCTTGGTGAGGACTGTTGTGTGTTCCCGTGACTTCCCCTTCCTGCAGTACACAGTCAGTTTCTTGCCATTCGGCCTATTGAGTCTGCTTTGCTACAGCAGATTCACTATTCCTCTCAATCCCATTCTCTTGCCTTTTCCCCATAACCTTTGACACCCTGACTAATCAAGAACTTATCAACCTCCACTTTAAATATACCAAATGACTTTGTCTCCACAGACGTCTGTGGCAATAAATTCCACAGATTCACTATCCTCTGGCTAAGTAAGTTCTCCTCATCTCTGTTCTAAATGGACATCCCTCTATTCTGAGGCTGTGCCCTCTGGTCCTATATCCACTGACTACACGAAGCATCCTCCCCACTTCTAGTCTACTCTGACCTTTCACTATTCAATAGGTTTCAGTGTAATTTCCCCCTCATTCTTCTAAACTCCAAGGAGTACAGGCCCAAAGCCATCAAACACACCTCATATTTCACACCTTTTCGTTCCTGGAATCATTCTTGTGAATCTCCTGTTGACCCTCTCCAGTGCCAGCACCTACAGCAACTACAAACACTAAAGGAGCTTTTCAGCCGCAGGGGATTACCAGTGTCAGTAGCTATCCCCCCATTGATGCATTATCTGCTTGCTTATAGTTACTGGGTCTAAATCCTGGAACTCAGTGCGGCGTTCATGGAACAATTACACTAGTTCAAGAAGGCTGCTTATTAAAGATGGCCAATAAATGCTGGTTCGGCCAGCAACACCCAAATTTAGAAACAAAATATTAATAAATGTCTTGAAGTGTGTTGTTTTGTGGCAGCTGTACAGTGCAATACATTAAAAAAATTACCATAAATTTGAAATTCTGGATTATTTAATGTCATTTCCTGTACTCAAGCGTAAAGGAGAACAAAATAATTGTTACTCCAGATCTGATGCAGCACAAAAAAACACAATAAAATAAAGAACACAATAATAGTCAGTCATACTTTATTGATCCCGGGGGAAATTGGTTTTCGTTACAGTTGCACCATAAATAATTAAATAGTAATATAACCATAAATAATTAAATAGTAATATGTGAATTATGCCAGGAAATAAGTCCAGGACCAGCCTATTGGCTCAGGGTGTCTGACCCTCCAAGGAGGAGTTGTAAAGTTTGATGGCCACAGGCAGGAATGACTTCCTATGACGCTCTGTGTTGCATCTCGATGGAATGAGTCTCTGGCTGAATGTACTCCTGTGCCCAACCAGTGCATTATGTAGTGGATGGGAGACATTGTCCAAGATGGCATGCAACTTGGACAGCATTCTCTTTTCAGATACCACCGTGAGAGAGTCCAGTTCCATCCCCACAACATCACTGGCCTTACGAATGAGTTTGTTGATTCTGTTGGTGTCTGCTACCCTCAGCCTGCTGCCCCAGCACACAACTGCAAACATGATAGCACTGGCCACCACAGACTCGTAGAACATCCTCAGCATCGTCCGCCAGATGTTAAAGGACCTCAGTCTCCTCAGGAAATAGAGATGGCTCTGACCCTTCTTGTAGACAGCCTCAGTGTTCTTTGACCAGTCCATAATTTGAAAACATAATAAATATATAAGATACCTTACGTATATAGATTGGTTGTATGTCCAGGAAGTGACACTAGACTGTGTATAAGGTGACTGACAAGAAATAATAAAATAGTAAACAACAGAAATTCTGCAGATGCTGGAAATTCAAGCAACACACATTAAAGTTGCTGGTGAACGCAGCAGGCCAGGCAGCATCTCTAGGAAGAGGTACAGTCGACGTTTCGGGCAGTTAGTCCTGACGAAGGGTCTCGGCCTGAAACGTCGACTGTACCTCTTCCTAGAGATGCTACCTGGCCTGCTGCGTTCACCAGCAACTTTGACGTGTGTTGCAATAATAAAATAGTGGTGGGTTAGTGGGTGGAGGTATTGATGAGCCTTACTGCTTGGGGAAAGTAACTGTTTTTGTGTCTGGTGGTCCTGGCATGGATGCTACGTAGCGTCATCCCTGATGGGAGTGGGACAAACAACCTATGAGCAGGGTGGGTGGGATCATTCATGATGTTACTGGGCCTTTTCCTGCAGCTGACTATGTGTGTGTCAGTGATGGAGGGGTAGGCTGGTGCCGGTGATGAGTTGGGTTGTTGTAGAGCTATCCTTGCGCGCATTGCAGTTTCTGTTCCAAGCGGTGATGCAGCCTGTCAGGATGCTCTCTACTGCACATCTGTAGAATGACATGAGTATGGGTGTGCAAAGTCCAGCTCTCTTCAGCCTCCTCAGAAAGTAGAGGCCCTTGTGAGCTTTCTTGACGGTGTAGGATGCGTTCTGGGACCATGAGAGGTTGTGTGTGATGTGCACTCCCAGGAGTTTGAAACTGCTTGTAGATTTCACTGCTGTGCCGCTGGTGTAAGGTGGGGTGTGAGTGGTGCGAGTTCGTCTGAATATTGTGGTTCTCAGTACAATACATCAAAGTAAATAAGTAGGGCAAAAAAAGAAAAATTTTATATTTCAGTTTGTGGGGTCAGTTTGATTTATTAGTCAAAGCTTGAGAGGTGCTCTGAAGTCACTAACACTCTGTGACCTGGCCTACAGGAATAAGGATAAAATAACTGTGATCATTGCATTTGAAATCTGGATCACGACATCCTTCTGTTAAGCTCTTTGCCTTTGCAGGTTGCTGTCAATGGAGGTAAATTGAACTTGTCGTGTAACTTTAGGCAGTTGGATTGATTTCATTTCATTCCGCTGTGAAACAGCTTGTTTTGAGTTGGTGCTTGCGAAATGAAGAAGTGTTCTTGCACTGATCGGAAAAGAAATGAGAAAAATGGAAGCGATGATATTTGATTTTGTACCATTGCCACAAAATAACAGATTTTATGTCTTATTCCAGTGATCTTTAGCGGCACAGTATCGAAGTGGTTAGCACAACGCCTTACAGTACAGGCGACCCACTGCTGCCTAGAAGGAGTCTGTGTGTTCTCCCCATGTGTGTGTGTGGGTTTCCTCCGGCTATTCCAGTTTCCTCCCACAGTCCAAAGACAGCTGGTAGGTTAATTGGTTATGGTAAATTGTCCAGTGATTAGGCCAGGGTAAAATCGGGCTTGAAGTTCTGGAAGGGCCTGTTTCATGCTATATCTCAATAAATAAACAAACTAATAAATATCAAACCTGATTCTGATGCCGTTGCTGACTTTCTCAGTGAAGGAGCGAGCCAGATTACTGTCTGGTGTTTTGTTCTGATGCTGGCCACATACTTGTTTACCAACATAATCCCTAATTAAGGGAAAAGCATGCTTGCTGTAACTGGGCTCTCTGAAGGAAACTATCACACTGTGGAACATGGGTCAGGAGAGATCAACTCGAGAAGCAGTCTGATGCCACTATACGATGAATCTTTAGCCATGCTCTTGTTGTAATGTTATGAAAATGTCCAGCTGTGTTGCTTTAGCAATAAAGAAACATTTTCATACTGAAGAATAAGGATCCTGCATTTTTATACTGACATGTATCGGAGCAACACGGCTGTGTAGCAATTAGCACGACGCTATTGCAGCTTGGGGTATCAGAGTTCGGAGTTCAATTCCGGCGTCCTCTGTGAGAAAGTTTGTACGTTCCTCGTGTATGTACGTGGTTTTCCTGCGGTTGCTTTGGTTTCCTCCCATAGTCCAAAGACCTACTGTTTGGTTGATTAATTGGTCATTGTAAATTGTCCTGGTGATTAGACTAGGATTAAATCAGTGGGTTGCTGGGCAGAGTGGTCTGTGCTGTATCTCTAAATAAAAACATTAGGCTCTTCGGCCTTTGAAGTCTGCTCTGTCATTCCATCATTGCTGATATATTATCCCTCTCAACCCTATTCCCCTGCCTTCTCCCTGTAACTTTTGACATCCAGACTAATCAAGAATCTATCAACCTCTGCTTTAAGTGAACCCAATGGCTTGGCCTCTACAGCCATCTGTGGCAATGAATTCCACAGATTCACCACTGTCTGGCTGGAGAAATTTCACCTCATCTCTGTTCTAATGTGACATCCTTGAGGCTGTGCCCTTTTGGTTATAGATTCTTCCACGATTGGAAATATCCTCTTCCCACCTACTGTCTCTGGACCTTTCAATATTTTGGTAGGTATGAATAAGATCCTCCCTCATTCTTCTAAGCTCCAGCAAGTTCCCAAATGCTTCTCGTATGCTAACCCTTTCATTCCCAGGATCATTCTGGAACCTTTCCATGCTCAGCACTTCCATGGGGCGCAAAGGCATCAGCGCCGGACTCCGGAGCGAAGGCTCCCGAGTTCGAATCCAAGTCCCCCCAAGCATGCTTTCCATCCGTGCCGGGTTGAGCATCGAGCTAGCCACTCGGCCTCGTTTAAAAAAAAAGGGTCAAGTCAGGAATGTTCACATCGTGACCTGGTTAATCCGAAAGGAGACCAATCGTGACACCATGCGCCTGACAAGAATGGCTGACTGTCTGGTGCGACAAGCTAAAAAAAAAAGGGGCCCAAATCTGCTCACGATACACGTGTGGTCTGATCAATGCCTCATAAAGCCTAGATCAACTGCTGTCTCTGTATGTTTAAGCATTGCCAGTTCTGTTCCCCTTAAAAGCTTCATGAGATACTTTTGCCTTTATTTGTAAAATAAAACTTCTCTGTGTATTGGGCCAGTTAATCTCCAGCTTAAAGTTGGGCATTAGGGCCCAGTTTATCAGGAATCGAAGGGTATTTGGATCAGCAGTAATGGTTGTGTAGTGTAGCGGTTAACATGGCCCTATTACAGCTCGGGGCGTCAGAGTTCACAGTTCAGTTTTGATGTCGTCTGCAAGGAGAATGTACATTCTCCCTGAGTTTTCTCCAGGTCCTCTGCTTTCCACTCACAGTCCAAAGACCTACCGTGATTAGTGTAGGGTTAATCGGGTTTGTCTAGGCAAGCGGCTCGTAGGGTCAGAGGGGCCTGTTCTGTGCTGTATCTCTAAATAAATAAATAGTGTGTTATAAAGTCATTTGTCCTGCCTTTACTCTTAAATGGAAACTTAATATTAATGGGGCGCCACAGTAGTGTAGTGGTTAGTGTGATGCTATTACAGCTGCGGCATTGGAGCTTGGAGTTCAATTCTGGTGCCATCTGTGCGGCGTTTGTTTGTTTTCCCTGTGACTGCGTAAGTTTTTTCCAGATGCTCTGGTTTCTTCCCACATTCCAAAGACACATTGATTGATGTAAAGGTGGGCTGCAGCATCACCGATGGTTGTATTGTGTAACTACAATGTGACTGGTTACATATGTTATTTTCATTGTACATTTGAACATTTAAGTTGAAACAAGAATACGACAAAATGTAACGCTGATTGTATTATAGCTGAGAGTTGAAAAGAAATGGCCATGGATGGAAAGTATTTGGCAAACAATCGATTCAGTTGGCTTTAATTATTAGGAGCTAGAACATTACAGCACAGCACAGGCCCTTCAGCCCATAATGTTGCCTGGATTGGACGGCGTACCTTATGAGAATAGGTTGAGTGTACTTGGCCTTTTCTCCTTGGAGCGATGGAGGATGAGAGGTGACCTGATAGAAGTGTATAGGATGATGAGAGGCATTGATTGTGTGGCTAGCCAGAGACACTTTCCCCGGGCTGAAATGGCTAACACGAGGGGGCATAGTTTTAAGGCGCTTGGAAATAGGTACCGAGGGGATGTCGGGTAAGTTTTTCACACAGAGTGTGGTGGGTGTGTGGAATACACCGCTGGTGGCGGTGGTGGAAGCAGATACAATAGGCTCTTTTAAGAGCCTCTTAGATAGGTACATAGAGCTCAGAAAAATACAGGGCTATGCGCTAGGGAAGTTCTAGGCAGCTTCTAGAATAGGTTACATGGTTGGCACAACATTGTGGGCCAAAGGGCCTGTAATGTGCTGTACATTTCTATGTTCTATGTTTTAATGCTCTGCTGACCTTTTAACCTTCTCTAAGATCCTAACCGTTCCTGCTTACACAACCTTCCCTCTTAACTTTATCCATGTGCCTATCTAAGAGTCTTTTAAATACCCCTAATGTATCTGCCTCTACCATCATCGATCAAGGCAATCACTACACCCATCACTCTGTGTACCAAACCTGCCTCTGACATCACCCCCCCCCCCCATTCTTTTGTATAATACCCTTAAAATTATGGCCTCTCATATTAGCCACTTCTGCACTGGGAAAAAGTCTCTGACTCTGCCGCTTATCACCTCCATTCCTCTTTTGTTCCAAAGAGAAAAGACCTAAATGTTAGCAGAACTCGGCTGACGTTCTGTAAAATCTGCATGCTGTGCCGATTGGATTTTTGGCCAGGCCATAAACAGACAAAAAAGCTGCACACACAGAGGTTAAATGTTTGATGAAAGAGGATTGTTTGAAGAGACCTGTGAGCCATATGGCCTATTTCTTTGGCGCTCTGAAGAAACATTTACACTGTCAGTTCTAATCATTATCCATAAAATTTTGCAAGGAACCAAAGCAAGAGACCTATTTGTTGGCATCGTAGGAGAGGAGGGTGATATTACACAAACACATTAAAAATTGTATTTTTCTGTTGAATATCTGGACACTGGTGCAGCTCTGGGCTAAGACAGAGTTTTGAGTATTCGTTGAATGGTTGAAATATTTGCAGATAACTGTTTTTATTTCGACCGCCCTTAAGAATCTAGTTACAAAAACTTTTTTGATCTGGTAACCATAGCAGAACTTGTGGTTAGCAACTGATGGAGTATGTGTAGACCTAACCTGCAAATCATTAAATCAGCTTGACAGGCTCGGCTTCTGGCATGACCACCTCTGCTTGCAGCACTACAGGTTTAGTGCACAGGGATATCACTTAACTTCACGTCAGCCAAGGTCACAGATGGGTTAACATTGTGGTTCACTGTGTTGCACCTGACACAAATCCCCTTAGCCTCATGAAGATAATTTACTGCAATAGAAACTAAACCTTAGAGTTTGCAAATACAGTTTGTCAGTAGTGTGTCAGCAAATGCAGTTTCTTAGTAGTTGTGCCTTCTAGCTTGTAGTCCTTTCCTCTCCCCACCTTCTTATTCCAGCTCCTTGCCCCTTTTCTTCCAGTCCTAATGAAGGGGTTCTGCCCTAAACGTCGACTCTTTATTCATCTCCATTGATGCTGCCTGGCCTGCCATGTTCCTCCACATTTTGTGGATGTTTCTCAGATACATATCCCTTTGTAGACCACACCCTGTTGCTACCTTAGACAAGCACTGGATAGATTCTATTTTGCCTTGGGGAGGTGTGGGGGGGGGGTCAATATATTAACGTCATTTAATAACAGAGTTGGGTGTTGAGAATGTGTGTGTATTGCAAATGGTGAGAGTTTTGTGATTTGCATCTTTATCCCAGGGTGTGATTGGGTTTACTTTGCTTATTGAAGAACTGTTGATGAGCAGAGGGATCTTGAGGTCCAAGTTCATAGCTCCCTAAAAATGTCTATGCAGGTTGATAGGGTGGTTAAGAAGGCACATGATATGCTTCCCTTTATTAGTGGAGGCATTGAGTTCAAAGGTCAGGAAGTTATGTTGCAGCTTCATAAAACTCTGGTTAGGCTGTAGCTTGGATATTGCAATCAGTTCTGGTCACCCCACTATAGGAAGGATGTTGAGGCTTTGGAGAGGGTGCAGAAGAGTTTTTACCAGGATGCTGCCTGGATTAGAGGACATATGCCATAACGAGAGTTTGGACAAACTTGGGTTGTTTTCTCTGGAGCAGCAGAGGCTGAGGGGAGATCTGATCGAGGTTTATGAGATTATAAGAGGAATAGTAAGAGTAGACAGACAGTACCCCTTTCCCAGGGTTGAAATGTCTAGTACCAGAGGGCATGTGTTTAATGTGAGAGGGGATAATTTCAAAGGAGATGTCAGAGTCAAGTTTTTTTACACAGAGAGTGGTGGGTGCCTGGACTGCACTGCCTGGGGTGGTGGTGGAGGCAGATACATTGGGGATTTTTAAGAGACGCTTGGACAGGAAAATGGAAGGATATTGACATTGTGTACGTAAAAGAGATTAGTTAGCCATTTGATTACTAATTTAATTGTTTTGGCATGACACTGTGAGCTGAAGGGCCAGTCCTATGCTGTATGTTCTGTGTTCTGTGTCTTAAAACCATTAGACATCAGCGCAGAATTAGACCACTTGACCCATTGAATTTGCTCTGCCATTTGGTCATAGAACATGGAACACTAGAGCATAGTACGGGACCTTCAGCCCGTGTTGTACCAACCCCTTACCCTATTCCAAGATCAACAGCTGATTTATTATCCCTCTCAACCCCAATCTCCTGCCTTCTCTCCATCATCATCAAACAAACAAGAGGACATGAGTTGAGAGTTAAAGGGCAAAAGTTTAGGGGTAACATGAGTGGGAACTTCTTTACTCAGAGAGTGGTAGCTATGTGGAACGAGCTTCCAGCAGAAGTGGTTGAGGCAGGTTCGATGTTGTCGTTTAAAGTTAAATTGGACAGCTATATGGACAGGAAAGGAATGGAGGGTTATGGGCTGAGTGCAGGTCGGTGGGACTAGGTGAGAGTAGGAGTTCAGCATGGACTAGAAGGGCCGAGATGGCCTGTTTCCATGCTGTAATTGTTATATGGTTATATCATCATTACGTGCTGTGTTATATGATGTGGGCATTCATGGTCTTTCCGTTACAATGATTGTTCTTGGCAAATTTTTCTACCGATATGATTTGCCAGTGCTGCCTTCTGGGCAGTGTCTTTGCAAGGTGGGTGACTTCAGCCATTATCGATACTCTTCAGAGATTGTCTTTCTGGTGCCAGTGGTCACATAACCAGGACTTGTGATATGCACCGGTTGCTCATACAACCATCCACCACCTGCTCTCGTGGCTTCACGTCACCCTGATCGGTGGGGGGACGGGGGAGGCTAAGCAGATGCTACAACTTGCCCAAAGATAACCTGCAGGAATCCCATACACCTCCTTTGGTAGAGACATAGCTCCACCCTGCCATCTAACCTCTCCATTGCTCCTTAGTAAGCAAGAACCTATCAACCTTCGCTTTACATACAGTATACCCAAAGACAATGTTCACAACTCTGGCAGTGAATTGCATGAATTCACCACCCTCTCACTGAAGAAATTCCTCCTCATCTTTGTTCTAAAGGAAGATCCTTCTATTCTGATGCTGTGTCCTCTGGTCCTAGACTCCCCCACATGTACCCACCCCTGAAGTTTTTTGCAATTAGAAATCAAAAACTAGAGGGCACAGGTTGAAGATGAGAGGACAAAGTTTCCAAAGGAACCTGAGGGGCAACTCCTTCATGCAGAGGGTGATATGTATAGTGAACAAGTTGTGAGAGAAAGTGGTTGAACCAGATACACTGACAACATTTAACAGTTACTCAGACAGGAATGTGGATGAGAAAGGTTTAGAGCAGGGGTTCACAGATGCCTTGCTTAATGGTGTCCTTCCATGGCACAAAATAGGTTGGAAACCTGTGGTTGAGATGGGATATGTTCCAAATATGGGCAAATAGCTAATTTGAATGGGCAGATTAGCCAGCATGGCTGAAATGGGCTGAACGGCCTGTTTCTGCACAGTTTTATTCTATTTCCAGTAACTGCAGATTTTTACTTTTTATTTTAAAAGGAAAAGGATGTTTTCTCCAAAGCAGCTTCATAAACACAAAAGATTCTACAGGTGCCGAAAATCAAGCAGCACACATAATGTGTTTGAGGAACACAGCAGCTTGGGTAGCATCCGTAGAAGGGAATGAACAGTTGATGTTTGGGGCCGAGGCCATTCCTCAGGGCTGGAAAGGAAGGAGGGTGGGGTGGAAGCCAGAATAGGAAAGTGGGGGGAGGGGAAGGAGTACAAGCTCACAGGTGATGGGTGAAACCAGGCGGAAGAGGGATGAAGTAAGAAACTGGGAGGTGATAGATGGAAGAGGTAAAGGGAATCTGGTAGGAGAGGAGAGTGGACCATGGAACAAAGGGAAGGAGGAAAGGCACCAGAGGGTAGGTGAGGATAAGGGAAAAGGAATGAGAAAAGTGAGAAGGGGAGGGAGGAAAGTTACTGGGAATGAGGTACAAACACATCTTGCTCTGATACAACCCTGCAGGGAGAATATACAGATTTTACAGACACAAACTGCTGGAGGAATTCAGCTCATCACAAGTGTCTATGAAAGGGTCATGATTTTTGATTCTCCCTCAGATGCTGCTTGACCCAGTGAGTTCAGTTTGTTATTTTTTTTTTGCTCCAGATTCCAACATCTGTCGTGTCTTGTGTCTCTGTGATGCAGATTAATCTGGAAGATCTCAAACAGGTCCACAACTTAAATGAAAGGTCAGGGTAACAGGTCCATATTTTCCCATTTATTGGTATCAGTGGTAGAACCCTGGGTTAATGCCAAGGTGGATTTACTGCTGAATTATAACAAGCCACTGTGTGTTATTACCAACCGTTTGCTTAAAACAACATCCTTGAGCTAATAGTGAAAGCCAGGCCTGCATATCTCCCCACAGTGAAGCAGAGACTGGAGAGATCAAGGTTAATCCTAACCTTGAAATAATTGCCTCCAAGCACCTGAGGCATTCTGAAAATGAAAGAGAAGGAACATTGTGCTGTACAGATATTCCTGGCAGAAAGTTGGTTTTAAGCTATGCAAAAATGATCAGCAATCCTATGCCAGGTTTCTCCTGCAACTGTTTTGTATTTGCATGCTTTCTGGTAGTCCTTCCTTGTACTTTGAATTCACAGCATCATGAAGATATTGGAGCAAAGAGTGAGGCCTTTCAGCCTACCACATCTGTTCTAACCCTATGAAAGAACAATTGAGCTAGCCCCAATTGCAATCCCTGATGTAGTAACTAGACGCTACTACAGTTAGGTAGGAGGCACAACATCCACCATCGAGGATCCCCACCATCCAGGCCACACTCTCTTCTCACTGCTACCATCAGGAAGGAGGTACAGGAGCCTCAGGTCCCACACCACCAGGTTCAGGAACAGTTATTACCCATCAACCATCAGGCTCCTGAATCAAGACAACTTCACTCACCTCAAACCTGAAATGATTCCACAGCCTACGGACTCAATTTTGAGGACTGTACAAAGTTCTCAGTAGTATTTTTTTTTATTTTCGCAATTTGTCTTCTTTTGCACATGATTGGTGGTCAGTCCTGGTCTGTTTATGTATACTTCTATTTTGGTAAATTGTATTTTATTTCTTTTTCCCTGAGAATGCCTGCAAGAAAGTGAACCTTAAGGTAGTATATGGTAACATACGTGTACTATGATAATAAATTTACTTTGAACTTTGACTACCATGAGGGAAAAGTAGAAGCTGGCAGGTGATAGGTGAGATCAGGTGAGCAGGAATGTGGGGGAGGGGGAATGAAGTAATGCTGGGCTATGATAGGTGGAAGGAATGTGAGGGAGGGGAAATGAGGTAATGCTAGGCTACGATAGGTGGAAGGAATGTGAGGGAGGGGGAATGAGGTAATGCTGGGCTACGATAGGTGGAAGGAATGTGGGGGAGGGGGAATGAAGTAATGCTGGGCTATGATAGGTAGAAGGAATGTGAGGGAGGGGGAAATGAGGTAATGCTGGGCTACAATAGGTGGAAAGAATGTAGGGGAGGGGGAATGAGGTAATGCTGGGCTACGATAGGTGGAAGGAATGTGGGGGAGGGGGAATGAAGTAATGCTGGGCTACGATAGGTGGAAGAGGCAAAGGACTGTAGATGAAGGAATCATACTCCCTCCCTTTCTCTACCATGGTATTCCCTCCCACCTTTCTAGTCGTGACGAAGAGTCTAGACCTGAAACATTGGCTGTTTATTCCCCTCCATGGATGCTGCCTGACCTGCTGAGTTCCTCCAGCATTTTGTGTACATTGTTTCCAGCATTTCCAGCATCTGCAGAACCTCTTGTGTTTATGATGTTTGAGAAGTGTTTAGACAGATATGCACACAGACAGGAAATAGAAGGTTAGGGACCGATGCAGGCAGACGAGATTAGATAGATTGGTATCATGATTGGTACAGACCCAATGGGCCTGATGGCCTGTTGCTGTATTGTTCGTATTGTAACACTAGAGGCGAGGGACACAGTGTGACTTCGATCTTCTCTGTGGCTGGGATCAGTATAAGACGTGGAACCAAGAAGAAGCTCCATCTGTGGATGGGTAATTGATTCGTTTTATTCCCGCTTTTCCCTGTATCTCAGAGCATGTGACAATACTAAACCAATTTTAATGATCCTTTCATTGACCTCTTGCTTCAGCTCCCTCAACTTTCTTCTAGTTTGCATTTACCACTGCTGTCGACCCCCTCCCCCTCTCTGCCATCCACCCCACCCGCCGCAAAGCCCATTTAGTGCTGCAACTCCCACTGGAATGCTCTGCTGACCCTCTTTAGTCAGAGGGTGGGGCATCTGTGGAATTCACTGCTGCAGGGGGCTGCGGAGGCCAGGACACTGGGAATGTTAAAGCAGAGGTGGATAGGTTCTTGATCAGTCAGGGTGTCAAACGTTACAGGGAGAAGACTGGAGAATGGGGTTGGGAAGGATAATAAATCCGCCACAAAGGGATTTCAGAGTAGACTCGATGGACTGAAAGGCCTGATTCTACTCCTATGTCTTATGGTCTTAACATATTGTTAATGGGGTATACCCCTTTAATAGGTAATGGTCCATCCAGCTTTGCAATACAAGTCAACAATAAAGGTCAAAAGCTTTAAGTTCCTTGGGGTCAATATCACAAGTGACCTGACTTGGTCCAACCAAGCAGAGTTCACTGCCAAGAAGGCTCATCAGCGCCTTTACTTCCTGAGAAAACTAAAGAAATTTGGCCTGTCCCCTAAAACCCTCACTAATTTTTACAGATGCACCGTAGAAAGCATTCTTCTAGGGTGCATCACAACCTGGTATGGAAGTTGTCCTGTCCAAGACAGAAAGAAGCTGCAGAAGATCGTGAACACAGCCCAGCACATCACACAAACCAATCTTCCATCCTTGGACTCACTTTACACCGCACGCTGTCGGAGCAGTGCTGCCAGGATAATCAAGGACACGACCCACCCAGCCAACAGACTTTTCATCCCTCTTCCCTCCGGGAGAAGGCTCAGGAGCTTGAAGACTTGTATGGCCAAATTTGGGAACAGCTTCTTTCCAACTGTGATAAGACTGCTGAACGGATCCTGACCCGGATCTGGGCCGTACCCTCCAAATATCCGGACCTGCCTCTCGTTTTTTTTTTGCACTACCTTACTTTCCATTTTTCTATTTTATATTTATGATTTATAATTTAAATTTTTAATATGTACTATTTTTTACTATTTTAAATATTTTTATTATTTAATATTTGTAATCCAGGGAGTGGGAAGCGCAGAATCAAATATCGCTGTGATGATTGTGTGTTCTAGTATCAATTGTTTGGCGACAATAAAGTAGAAAGTGTAAAATGACAAGTGGAGGGAGGATTTCTATGTGCTTTCAGAAGCAAAAGTGATCCTGCATAAACATGTTTACTATTTTGCTTCTAAAGGCATGCCAAAAACAAATCTCTTCCCAATGGAAGAGCGGCTGGTGTGACAGCATGTAAGGAACTGACTCTCATTCTTATCAACAAAAACATCATTCAGTAATGTGTGCTTGTTACAGTGAGCCAAAAGAACACTGCTATTGGTCAGCTGACAACCAATCCCAGGCTGAATTTCACTAATTGATCATTGTTCCAATCAACGTCTTGAGTGTTCTTGGGTAAACTATTTAAATCGTCGTGCTCTGGAATGTACAGTGAAGTTTTGAGATTTGTAGTTGCATGATTTCACTAAATAGAGGAGTATTTTGAGTTCTGGCTTTGTCCTTTCTCCTGGTTTTGGGTCTCATCGGCAGTTATAGATGCACAAACGCATCAGGGCTGAATGGGTTGTTGATATCATAGTTAAACTGGCCGCAGTGCTCTCCGGGACAAATCTCCAAAAGCAGATAAAGCTGCAGGTGGAGAGATGGAGACTGGGCAGAAATGTTCACTGCTGCACACTGGCTCAGTGGGTTGTCACATTCTGCTTAACTAGGAAAGTGGATATAATTCTTTATTGTAATTGGTTAACCCAGCAAGACTCAGCTGCCTGTTCTGTAAAGGAAATAGCTCCAGTCTGAATATCAGGACACGTTGAAGTTCTTTACAGACCATGCTAATGCTGATTAGTACTACCATCAGAAAAAGTGCCAATTACATGGGTTTCTGTTCAAAAAGCAGTGGTTTTTTTTGTCATTGATAGAGAAATAAGCAGTAAGACGATTCAGAACTGTTGGCTCACTGTAGTTTCAAGCGCTCAGATTTGCGAATGCCAGATTGGCCAGGAGTGAAAATGAAACAGTTTTATTTCTTCAGCCACTTGGGGACTAAAAGAATTTGAAGGTATTGTAAATATTCTTGATTGTTACCTTTGGCCTCCACCAGACACTCAGCCCTCACCTGTGGCTCCAAGTAACTTTGCATGTGACAGTGGCCCCAGCCAAGTTCACTGCTCCGACAGGTGAGGATAGCCCGCAGGCCTCATACCCCAGTGAGATAAGGCATGTCTATCCTAGCGTATGAAGTCAACCCCAGCAGACTGGGTGGGTAGGCTCTGCAGTGAGATCCAACGGCCAGTGAGGCTCTGTGGAGAGCAAAGGGGATGCCAAGTCATCATCATCGTCCACTGCACCCAGGGAAGACACCAGTTGTGACATCTACTCGTGCCACTGGAGCTGGACCTCCGACGTTGAGAGAGTGAAACTGCTCCAGTGTGACAGCTTTTCAACTTTTAAAAACTCTCCCACACAGGTTTCTTGTCATGGTCGGATACAGCAGACAACCACCAGTAGTACTGGTAGTGTTCTAATTTATTCTGTATTGTCTTTTTTTTTATATACCTTTTTAACTATTTCCATGAAACTGGCTAATTGGGACAGTCGCTTAATTGGGCCCAAATGTGCAGGTTAATGTGTTCCAATGAATCAGAATCCACTGTTTTGAATTTCACAGCATGATGATGTCCAAATAACTTCCCAGACAATTAATGACTTTTGAAGTATAATCATTATATTTTGTATAGTTTTGTTTCTTTGTAACATAGGAGGCCATTTGGCCCGATGAGTCTAAACTGACTCTACAAGCATTCCCACCAATCTCTCTTGCTCTTTATTTCTTTGTACATGCTCTTTCTTTGCGAGTTTATTTCTCTGTAATGTGCCCATGATCACTCCCAACACCCCCCCCCCAAACAACTCTTGGTTGTCCTCCTACCCTCCTACGCAAAGGACCTAACTAATTAACTTCCAGCACAACCATGGGATCTGGGAGGATAGAGCAGCACCTGGGAGAGCGTGCAAGCTCCACGCAGTCAGCACCAGAGGTGAGGATTGAACCAGGGTGGCTGGAATGATTCACTGCTGGCCTCCTGCTGTGCCAGAGTACTAACTGGGAAAGGCAGAGACTGAATCAGTCACTGCATGTTCGCATAAACAGAAATGTGATAATTCAAATTCAGAGTCAGATTTATTTATCACGTACATTGAAACATGTTGTTGGTGTTAACAGCCGACACACCTAGTGACATGCTGGGGGCAGCCCCACAGTGTCACCACACATTCCAGAGCAAACTTAGCATCCCCACAATGCTCCGCAGAACAATACAGATCACAACAAGCAACCCACACAGACACACAGTTGTCTAACTGATTAATTTATATATGTATCATTTTCTTTCACTGATGTTGGTTAAAGCCTTAATATTGATGAGCACTGTGCAGGGGAGAATCTCTGTCCCAGTGCAGAGGATTTCGCCTAATAACTTTGTGTCATCTGCAGACTTACTGATCAAGCCTTGGGCATTCCCTCTTTTGGTGATGGAAGTTCACTGCAAATAATATATGCCATCCCCTTGCCTTTTCGACTATGTTCAACATGGAACAGATAAAGCAATTTAGTAGGTAATAATTAGTAGAAGTTTCCTTGTCCAGTTTTGACCTGGTGCCATTACACTTCAGAAGACTGGAAAGCAGTGTTAATGATTTTGAAGACCATTCTCTTCTGGTCATGGCCCTAGTTCTAATGTGTTAGCACAGAGATTAGTTCTCCATGTACAGAACGATATCAAGGATCAACTTAGTTCGCTTTATACATTTATACTCGGTGACCAATTTATTAGGTCCAGGAGTGGTCTTCTGCTGGTGTAGCCCATCCACTTTAAGGTTTGACGACATGTAGAGATGTTCTTCTGCAAAGTACTGTTGTAATGCGTCATTATTTGGGTTACTGTCACCTTCATGTCAGCATGAACCAGTCTGACCATTCTCCTCTGACCTCCCTCATTAATAAGGTATTTTTACCCACGGAACTGTCACTCACTAGATATTTTTGCACCATTCTCTGTGAACTTAAGAAACTGTTGTACATAAAAGTCCAAGGAGATTAGCAGTTTCTGAGATACTCAAACCACCCCATCTGGCACCAACGATCATTCCACGGTGACTTAGACCACATTTCTTCCTCATTCTGGTGTTTGGTCTGGACAACAACGGAACCTCTTGACCATGTCTACATGCTTTTATGCATTGAGTTGCTGCCACGTGATTGGCTGATTAATACAAACATGCAGTGTTAAAAATCTCAGCGCCATCTGTGCAGCAGCCAAGAACAATGAAAGCTTTTCTGGGCCGGTCCACTGCTCCTCTAGCCACTCCAAAGTCCCGCAGTCTAAAGATGTACCAGTTGGGAGATTAATTGCTCATTGTGAATTGTCCTGTGATTAGCCTAGGATTAAATATAGGTGGTTTGCCGAGTAGCGCGGCTTGGTGTGCTGGAAGGGCCTGTTCCATGCTGTATCTCCAAATAGTTAATTAGATAAATAGATAAATAATAAACAAGCCTGCATGTAAATAAATGAATAAACGGTTAAATAAATAGATACTGTAGGTAGATAGATAAACCGCTACACTACCATGGTGTAGACATGTATGCGGCATACATTTCCCAGCTCCTTGTAGTATTTCAGATCAGACAGACTTGTGTATCTTCACCTGAGTCGGAATTCTAATTGGGATGTGTGGTAAGGCTGTGGGCACAGATACACGCAATCTCAAATCCCATCCCTTGGCAGCTCCAGCCAAGGAGGCAAGGTATTATCCTGCATTGACTAATGACTGATCAGTGCTTTCACACAGTAGCTCGGTGGGGCTCAGTGAGATATATCTGTGCACCATCATTTCAAAGGCCATGTTTTAGCTGGAAGGAATACATCTTTCTATTCAAGGATACCTTGCATCTTAATGATACTGCAATAGAGAGATTTTTATGTTAATAATAAAGAGAAATCTAGGCACTTCATCATTTTCCTATCTGACCCAGCATCCAGAATTTATAAGCAATTATGTGACTCATGTCTGCAAGTGTTTAGCTGGATTCCCAGAGGGAGTTTTTGCTCGAGCAACGTTCCTGAACTAAGACAGCAGGATAGTAAGTAAGCGGCAAAGCCATGCTAATGATATGTGGAGCCTTTTGAAGATTGTACTGACAAATCTGTGGAGCAAGTAAATATTAACTATATCGATCGAGTAGAAAGCCAGAGACTCTTTCCCAGGGCGGAAATAGCTAATACAAGAGGGAGTTTTTTTTAAGGTGAATGGAGGAAAGCATAGAGTGGATGTCAGAGATAGGATTTTTATATAGAGAGTGGTGGGTGCATAGAACGCCCCACCAGGAGTGGTGGTAAAGGCCGATATGGTATATTAGGGTCATTTAAGCACAAGAGATTCTGCAGATGCTGGAAATCCAGAGTGACACACACAAAACACAAGAGGAACTCAGCAGGACAGGCAGCAGCCATGGAAGTGAATAAGCAGTGGATGAAGGGTCTTGGCCTGAAACGTTGACTGTTTATTCATTTCCGTAGATGCTGCCTGACCCACAGAGTTCCTCCAGTGTTTTGTGTGTGTTACTTAGGGGCATTTAAGAAACTCTTAGATAGGCACATGGATGAAAGAAAAAATGGAGGGTTATGTAGGAGGGGAGTGTTAAATGATGTTAGAGTAGTTTCTGTGTTTGAAAATTTGAAAATCCAACAGGATTTGTTATTGTTGGCACAACATCACAAATGACCTGCATGTTTTATGACCTGCTGTGAGATGTCAGCTTTCACATTCAGCAAAGCTTTGAACCCCATAGAACATAGAACAGTACAGCACAGTACAGTCCACTCAGCCATGATGTTGTGCGGACCTTTTAACCTACTCTAAGATCAATCTAACCCTTCCCTCCTGCGTAGCCCTCCATTTTTCTTACATTGTGTGCCTATCTAAATGTCCCTAATGTACGGAGGCTCTGGTGCAGGTAAATATGAGGCAGGCACAAGAATTTTTAGGAGCATAGTTCTCTTCTGATAACGCAGTATACAAACATATCAAAGTAGACACCATCTACAAACCCCTAAGAGCCAAAGAAAAGTGAGCCAATAGAATTCAAAGTTCAACTGAAGGGGTAGCCAATCAGGATTGAGGCAAGCGAATGGGGACCTTTATAAACGCGAGCACTTCCAGAGAGAATCATCAATAACTGTGCACTGAAGATGTCACCTTGAGTGGTGATGAAACATCTGCAAGTAAATATCCTCAAGCTCTTGCAGTGTCTGGTCCCAGCTGAACTGGGTAAGGATGGCAAGTTTTCTTCCCTGAAGATTGTTAGTGAATTGGATGGGTTTTTGCAACATCTGCATTTTTCATGGTTACTTTACTCCAGATTAACTTAATTTAGTTAACTGAATTGCAATTTCCTAGTTGCTGTGGGGGATTTAATCGTGTCTGTCTAGATCTGATATCAGGTCCTGTGATTACGAGTCCATTCACATAACCACCATCCTACATGTGTAAAATTCCACAACTGCCTGCAGGCAAAAGGCAAAATACTGAAGATACTAGAAATACGAAGGAAAAGCAGGAAATGCTGGGAGTAGTCAGTGGGTCAGGCAGCATCTGTAGAGGTAGAAACAGTTAATGTTTCATCAGAACATTAGGATGTGCTAGGGATTCATCTTGTATTGATCATGAGCTGGAGATGTGTTTTGGCGTGGAGTCATCAAGGTGAATTGGGAAGGGGTGTCAAATCAGAAACACAAGATTCTGCAGAAGATAAAAATCCAGACCAACATGCACAAAATGCTGGAGGGACTCAGCAGGTCAGATCACATCTATGGAGAAAGATGATCCATAGCATCTTATTTCAACACTCCTCCCCCACTCACTCACCTTCCCCCTCATGCGCTCTCACCTATCACCCACCAATTTGTACCCCCTCCCCTCCCCACACCACCTTATTTTGGCTTCTTCCCCCTTCCTTTCCTGTCCTGATGAAGGGTCGTGGCCCAAGACGACAACTGTTTATTCCTTTCCATAGATGCTGCCTGACCTGCTGAGTTCCCCCAGTATTTTGTGTTTGTGTGTTGCATGAGAGGGGAGTGACAGGAATTCAAAACCTAAAGGAACAAGCTCACTCTGTCTAATAAAATGAGAAAAGTTGACAAATTGGAAGTAACCTAGTCAAAAAAAATGTATGCTGTACTCAACAGTTTACACATACATTAAAGCGACTTGCTTGCTGAATGTTGGTGACACCAGGACTAGCCGAGGCTTGGCTGGGAGCTCTGTGTTCAAGCCCCACTCTGGATGCCTACATGCAAAAGTCCAGGCTGACACTCCAATGCATTTCCGAGGGAACACTGCACTTTCAAGGAGATGATTAACCTCATCCCTTTCTGCTGGTTGCAACACGGCCCCTGGTATTATTTCCAAGAAAAGCTGTGGAGATTTCCCCAATGTCCTGTCCAATATTTATGAAGTTATCATTCAGGATTCAAAATTCAGACTGTTTATTGTCGGTCTTCAGTGCATGAGTATAAAGGAGAACAAAATGATTGTTACTCCAGATACGATGCAGCATGAAAAACACACAGAAGCATAAAGAAAACAATAAGTATAAAGGTATAAGACAGCTTATATACATCGATTGATTGCATGTCCATAAAGTGACGCTGGGCACTGAAGGTGACTGACTGGAAGTGATAAAGTAGTGGTGTTTGGGGGTGTGGAGTGGTGGAGATGGTGACTGGAGGTGTTGATCAGTCTTACTGTTTGAGGAAGGTAACTTCTTTTTGAGTCTGGTGGTCCTGGAGTGATCGGGGTCTCTCTTTCCGCCATTACAGACATTTACACCACACGCTGCATCTGTAAAGCAAACAGCATTATAAAGGACCCCACGCACCCCTCATACAAACTCTTCTCCCTCCTGCCATCTGGCAAAAGGCACCGAAGTATTTGGGCTCTCACGACCAGACTATGTAACAGTTTCTTCCCCCAAGCCATCAGACTCCTCAATACCCAGAGCCTGGACTGACATGAACCTACTGCCCTCTACTGTGCCTATTGTCTTGTTTATTATTTATTGTAATGCCTGCACTGTTTTGTGTACTTTATGCAGTCCTGGGCAGGTCTGTAGACTAGTGTAGTTTTGTGTTGTTTTAAGTAGTTCAGTTTAGTTTTTGTATTGTTCATGTAGCACCATGGTCCTGAAAAACATTGTCTCATTTTTACTGTGTACTGTACCAGCAGTTATGGTCAAAATGACAAAAAGTGACTTGACTTGGCTTGATGTAGCCTCCTCCCAGATGGGAGTGGGACAAACAGTCCATGAGCAGGATGGGTGGGATCCTTTATGAAATTGCTGTTGTTTTTCCAGAACCTTTCTGTATATATGTCCTTGATGGTGCATTACCCCATCGCCACTTGCTCTTCACAGCTAATTGCCCTGTTTCTACACCACAGCTAATTGCCCTGGTTTCTACACCACAGCTAATTGCCCTGGTTTCTACACCATAGCTAATTCCCCTGTTTCTACACCACAGCTAATTGCCCTGGTTTCTACACCACAGCTAATTGCCCTGTTTCTACACCACAGCTAATTCCCCTGTTTCTACACCACAGCTAATTGCCCTGTTTCTACACCACAGCTAATTGCCCTGGTTTCTACACCACAGCTAATTCCCCTGTTTCTACACCACAGCTAATTGCCCTGGTCTCTACACCACAGCTAATTGCCCTGTTTCTATACCACCACAGTGGTGATGCTGTAAAACTCCCCCTCCCCTGACACTGCAGATTGAGAGGTGTTTGTCAATCTTTGTTTATGTGTAGTTTTCTCATTAATTCTATTCCACTTCTTTGTTCTATTGTGAATGCCTGCAAGAAAATGAATCCCAGGGTGTTATTTGGTGACATATACGTACGTTGTTAATAAATTTACTATGGATATTGAACTTTGGATTCTAAAATGCTATAGAGCACTCTTAAAGGACAACTTTGCCACTTCCTCCTGGGGGGCAAGTCTGTCACATTTTCCAGTGACCAGCTTTAGAACTGTTGGCACTGTGTTTTGGCAGCTTTTTATTAAATGAAGATTATATCCTTTCATCTGTGAAATATTTTCAATGGAATCAGTCCACCTTAATCTGATCTGCTCCATTAACTTCAAATTTGCACCTCTCTTACATCATATTGTAAAATAAAAACACTTACACAAAGTGAAGCGTGGTCATTTTGCCGTGTGTAACTGCATCATGTTGTTATGAGTAGAGGACACATTTCCTTCCTCGCTTGTGAAAGCTTAACCTTTGCTTCATTTCAAAGAAGGAGGCTTTGCCCAGATAACAGTAGATGAGTGATGAAGTTCTGGTTTGCAGATAACATAGAACATTACAGCACAGTACAGGCCCTTTGGCCCATGATGTTGCACTGACCATTTCCCTACTTTAGGATCAGACTAACCCTTCCCTCCCACATAGCCCTCCATGTTCCTGTCATCTATGTGCCTATCTCTTAAATGCCCCTAATGCATTGGCTCCCATCACCAACCCTTGGCAGGGCACCGCTCACTCACACACCCACCAATCTCTGTATAGAAATCTTACCTCTGACATCCTCCCCCATACTTCCCTCCAATGAGCTTAAAATGATGTCCCCTCATATTAGCCATTTTGCCCTGGGAAAAAATCTCTAGCAATCCATTCGATCAATGCCTCTGATCATCTTTTACACCTCTATCAAGTCACCTCTTGTGGGAAGTGATTAACTGTGCTTTCCCTGCCATTCCCTTGTGTCCTGTGGCAGTCTTCCTCCAATGTAACTGGCTGGGTAGAGACAGGTGATGATCCTACTGTTTATAGACAATGGTGGGAATTGAACCCAGGTTGTTGCTCCTGTGAAGTGTTGTGCTAACCATTGCACTAACATGCTGCTTAGGCTCTCTTCCTTCAACATAAATAGAGGCAGGTGATGATCCTACTGTTTGAAAAGACGGGCTTTAATTTAGTTTGGATAGGATTATTATTGTCACATGTACCAAATTACAGTGAAAAGCTTGTTTATACAGATCAGACCTTTACACCTCCATCAAGTAAAGTCAAGTCTTGAATTTGACTTGGTTTATTGTACCTCCCTCTCTTGTGCTTGTAAATTGGCCAAGTTGTATTTGGCCATGGACGTTTCCACCGCCATGATCAAACAGCTGATGCATTGGCAAGATGTGCTCATGGCACAGTAGCATGGTGGTTACCACAATGCTTTGCAGTACCAACGACCCGGGTACCCTCCGCTGTCCATCAGGAGTTTGTACGTTCTCCCCGTGACCACTTGGGCTTCCTTCCCGGTGTTTCACTTTCCTTCCACAGTCCAAAGATGTACTGGATGGTTAATTGGTCATTGTAAATTGTCCTGTGATTAGACTGGGATTAAACTGGTAGATTCCTGGGCGGCATACTTCGAAGGGCTGGTAGGGCCTATTCTGCGCGGTATCTCAATAAACAAACAAATATGGCTTCAATGAGGTGGTGGCAATACGGAATTTCAAAGAAGCCGTTGGGCTGATGAAGGAAAGGCCATCTGTGAGATGGGAGAGGACAGACTTGGTGAAAGAAAGGAGGAGCAGAAATCAATTTAAAGTTTCAACAGCTAATAATACACAATAGAGAGTACCCTGACTGGTTTATCACGGCCTGGTATGGAAACATCAGTGCCCAAGAATGGAAGAGCCTACAGCCCAGTCCATCACAGGCAAAGCCCTCCCCCATCGTTAAACGTATTTACATGGAGCACTGCCACAAGAAAGCAGCATCCATCATCATGGGCACCCAGCATCCAGGCCAAGATCTCCCCCTCAGGAAGGAGGAACAGGAGCCTCAGGACTCACACCACCAGGTTCAGGAACAGTTATTACCCTTCAATCATCAGGCTCCTGAACCAGCGTGGATAACTTCACTCACCACAACTCAGTGATTCCAGAACCTGTGGACTCACTTTCAAGGACTTGTGTTCTCAGTATTATTTATTTACTTACTTATTTGTTTTGTTTTTTGTATTTGCTTGGTTTGCCTTCTTTTACACGTGGTTGTTTGCTAGTCTTTGTAGTTTTTCACTGATTTTATTGTATTTCTTTGTACTACAGCAAACGTCTGCAAGTAAATGAATCTCAGGGTAGTATATGGTGACATATATGCATTTTGATAATAGATTTTTGTTGAATGTTGAACTTTAATGGAGCCTGGTTAACTGGGCTAGGCAAAATGAGAGCAACACACACAAAATGCCAGAGGAACTCAGAAAGCCAGGCAGCATCTATAGAAAAAAGAACAGTATATGTTTCAGGCCAAGACCCCTCGTCAAGGGTCTGGGCCTGAAGTGTCAACTGTTTAGTCATTTCTGTAGATGCTGCCTGGCCTGACAAGTTCCTCCAACATTTTGTGTGTTTGCAGAAATAGTGAGGTAGTATTCAGGGTTGGTTCATTGTTCATAAGAAATGGCGGCAGATTTGGGAATTGCTCAGCTCAGAGTTTACTCTGGCTCTTGCAGTCAGTTTACCCCATCACTTTGCTCTTACCCTATAGCCTGACAAAGTTTTCTCTCTCAAATGTACCTCCAATTCTCCTTCAAACCAGCAAGAGTACCCCGTTCCACCACTCGCTCTCAGGCAGTGAGTTATGTGATAGACTGGACCCAGGGCTACTGTATCTTCCCCTTTCACTCTACCTCTGTTGGCATAAATCTCAACTTCTTATTCTGCAGAATACAGCACTTCCGCCAATAGAAACCACCCTTGCCTACACCCTTAATTCTTTTGGATGTTTCCACGGAAACATTAGACAATACTTGAAGGAACAGTAATACTGTACATGTTCTGGCTGCATGAGCATAAAAACTCCAGCAAATGAGAATCCCAACATTTTTCAGCCAAAGCACAGAGAAATAATCTCAATGAGAAGATGAATTCGGCAGTCAATCATCAACTGTAACTCAGGTGGCATGGCAGTGCAGCAGTTTGCTTACACCGTTACGATCCTCGGAGAAGAATGGAATGCCAAGGTACTCCTGAGGGGAGTCAAAACCAAACTGTGTGGGCCAGCAGTTACCAAGCTGGAAGACAGATTTCTGTAAGACTATAAGGCATAGGAGCCAAATTAGGCCATTCAGCCCCTTGTCTGCTCTACTATTCCATCACAGCTGATTTATTTTCCCTCTCAACCCCATTCTCCTGTCTTCTCCCCATAACTTCTGACAGCCTAACTAATTAAGAGACGATTAACATCCGCTTTAAATATACCCAATGACTTGACCTCCACAGCCATCTGTGACAAATAGTTCCACAGATTTACCACCCCCTGGCCAAAGAAATTGCTCATTATTTCTTGTTCTAAATGGTTGTCCCTCTATTAATAGGCTGTGCCCTCTGGTCCTAGACTCTCCCACTATAGAAAACATCCTCTGCACGTACACTTTATCCAGGCCTTTAAATATTCAATAGATTTCAATGATATTTCCCTTCATTCATCTAAACCAGTGAATACAGATCCAGAGCCATCAATGGTCTTCATAAATTAACCCTTTGATTCCCAGAATCATATTTGGGAATCTACTCTGGTGTCTCCCAATGCCAGCACATCCTTTCTTTGATAAGGGACCCAAAACGGCTTATGATACTCCAAGTGCGGTCTGACCAATGCCTTATAAAGCCTCCATATTACATCCTTGCTTTTATGTTCTTGTCCTCTGGAAATGAATGCTAACATTGTATTTGCCTTCCTCACCACTGACTCAACCTGCAAGTTAACTTTTCGCGCATTCTCCCAAGTCCCTTTGCACCTGATTTTTGAATTTTCTCCCCTTTTAGATGCATTTGAGTATCAAGTGCAAATCTTTAAATCAGCAGTGTGTCCTCAAGCAAGAGGCAGATCTCTCTTCCAAACTTCAAAACTATCAGGAATTTAATTCACAGGAAAAGAACTCACGTTGCTTTGCTGGACATCAAGCAGCCCAGGGCTTAGCCTTCAGCGTTTTCCTGTCCCTTCAGTCAATAGCAATCATGAAAATAACAATACACGCAGCTCAAAAAATCACTGCAGACTCCAATAATCCCCATTCTCAGAAGCACATTACAAACTGGATTTAAATGAGCTATCCCATTTATGATAAGATGGACTCTTGACCTCACAATCTACCTCGTTGTGACCTTGCACCTTATTGTCAGACTGCATTGCATTTCCTCTGAATTATTCTGCATCTGTTACACACACAAAATGCTGGTGGAATGCAGCAGGCCAGGCAGCATCCATAGGAAGAAGCACAGTCGATGTTTCAGGCTGAGACCCTTCGTCAGGACTAACTGAAAGAAAAGCTAGTAAGAGATTTGAAAGTGGGAGGGGGGAGATCCAAAATGATAGGAGAAGACAGGAGGGGGAGGGATGGAGCCAAGAGCTGGACAGGTGATTGGCAAAAGGGATACAAGGCTGCAGAAGGGAGAGGATCATGGGATGGGAGGCCTGGGGAGAAAGAAAGAAGGGGAGGGGAGCACCAGAGGAAGATGGAGAGCAAGCAAGGAGTAATTGCGAGAGGGACAGAGAGAGAGAAAAAAGGAAAAAATAAAAAATAACAAACAAACAAACAAATAAATAAATAAGGGATGGGGTGAGTACGGGAAGTTAGAGAAGTCAATGTTCATGCCATCAGGTTGGAGGCTACTCAGACGGAATATAAGGTGTTGTTCCTCCAACCTGAGTGTGGCTTCATCTTGACAGTAGAGGAGGCCGTGGATAGACATGTCAGAATGGGAATGAGACGTGGAATTAAAATGTGTGGCCACTGGAAGATCCTGCTTTCTCTGGCGGACAGAGAGTAGGTGTTCAGTGAAACGGTCTCCCAGTCTGCGTTGGGTCTCACCAATATATAGAAGGCCACACTGGGAGCACTGGACGCAGTATATCACTCCAGCCGACTGTCAGGTGAAGTGTCGCCTCAGCTGGAAAGACTGTCTGGTGCCGTGAATGGTGGCGAGGAAGGAAGTGTAAGGGCAGGTGTAGCACTTGTTCTGCTTACAAGGATAAGTGCCGGGAGGGAGATGGGTGGGAAGGGATGGGAGGGATAAATGGACAAGGGAGTCAAGTAGGGAGCGATTCCTGCAGAAAGCAGAAAGTAGGGGAGAGGGAAAGATGTGCTTGGTGGTGGGATCCCGTTGGAGGTGGCAGAAGTTACGGAGAATAATATGGTGAACCCGGAGGCTGGTGGGGTGGTAGGTGAGGACCAGGGGAACCGTATCCCTAGTGGGGTGGCGGGAGGATGGAGTGAGAGCAGATGTGCGTGAAATGGGGGAGATGCATTTGAGAGTAGAGTTGATGGTGGAGGAAGGGAAGCTCCTTTCTTTAAAAAAGGAAGACATCTCCTTCGTCCTGGAATGAAAGGCCTCATCCTGAGAGCAGATGCGGCGGAGGTGGAGGAATTGCGAGAAGGGGATGGCATTTTTGTTGGAGGAACAGCACCTTATATTCCGTCTGGGTAGCCTCCAACTTGATGGCATGAACATTGACTTCTCTAACTTCTGTTAATGCTCCTCCTCCTTTTTTTCCCCCCATCCCTTATTTATTCATTATTTATTTATTTATTTATTTTCCTTTCCTTTCCTCTTTTCTCTCTCTCTCTTTTTTCTCTCTCTGTCCCTCTCACAATAACTCCTTGCCTGCTCTCCATCTTCCTCTGACGCTCCCCTCCCCCTTTCTTTCTCCCCAGGCCTCCCGTCCCATGATCCTCTCCCTTCTCCAGCCTTGTATCCCTTTTGCCAATCAACTTTCCAGCTCTTAGCTCCATCCCTCCCCCTCCTGTCTTCTCCTATCATTTCAGATCTCCTCCTCCCCCTCCAACTTTCAAATCACTTATTATTGCTTCTTTCAGTTAGTCCTGACGAAGGGTCTCAGCCTGAAATGTTGACTGTGCTTCTTCCTATGGATGCTGCCTGGCCTGCTGCGTTCCACCAGCATTTTGTGTGTGTTGCTTGAATTTCCAGCATCTGCAGATTTCCTTGTTTTTGCATTCTGTTATTGTTTTACCTTGTTCTACCTCAGTGCACCGTGTAATGATCTGGTCTGTATGAACAGTGTACAAGACCAATTTTTCACTGTATCTCAGTATATGTGACATCTCAGTTTTTGAACTAAAAAGTTCAATAATTTTTATCAATCCACCATAGAATGCATGCTGCCCGTGACCACAAGAAACTGTAGAGAGTTACGGACACAGCTCAGTACACGACGGAAACCAGCCTCATCTCCATGGAGTCTGTCTACACTTCTTGCTGCCTTGGTAAAGCACCACACCCCGCCCCACCACCCCAGACATTCTCTTTTCTCCCGTCTAAGATGGACCCTTGATCTCACAATCTACTTTGCTATGATCTTGCACCTTACTGTCTGCCCGCACTGTACTTTCTCTGTCTCTGTTACACTCTATTCTGCATTATAGTGTTGTTTCACCTTGTACTATTTCAAAACACCATGTTATGATCTGATCTGTATGGACAGTATGCAGGACAAGTTTTTTGCTGTATCTTGGTATGATAAACCAATGCCATTCCACATTTTAAAGCAGAGATTGGTAAACTTTTGATAACTAAAGCAATGCACACAAAATGCTGGAGGAACTCAGCCTGTCAGGCAGCATCTATGGAGAGGAATAAAGAGTTGACAGTTCGGGCGAGACCCTTCAGTACTGGTAACTAATGGTGTTTCAGGGGCTTGGTGAACATGGGAGGTATGGATCAGGTCACAAAGCAGATGTGATCTCTTTCGATTAACAGACAGGAGGGTCTTCCTATGTTCCTCTTGGAAGTCTGCTTGTGTATAAACGTAAACAGCAGAGCAGTCAGATTAAAGATTGGCTTTGATTGTCAGATGTACATCGAAACATAATGTGAAATGTGCCATTTGTCCGATCATCCTACTAACTCACACGTCTTTGGAATGTTGGAGGAAACCGGAGCACCAGGGAGAAACTCAGATGGTGACGGGGAGAACATACAAACATCTTACAGACAGCAGCAGGAATTGAACCCGGGTCGCTGGCGCTATGATGGTGTTCCACTCACTGCTCTGCTATCATGCTACTATGAATCATCTGCCTGCAGAAATGATGGAAGTAGAATCAATCAGTGCCTTGAAAAGGGAATGAACTAAGCATCCTCTTTCCTGAATATATCGCAGCAAACTTGAGCAAATGGCTTGAGCATGGTGGGCATCATTTTCAGTATGAATGAGATGGGCTGAAGGGCCTGTTTCTGTGCTGTATTGCTCTATGACTCTTATTTAGTCGGTCTCTTTTTTTTAAAGAGCAGTTCAACAAAAATTGAAATCTCTCGTTCAAACTGGAAGACTCGGTTTAAAGGAGATTATCATGATTTATTGCTGAGTGCTGTTTAAAACCATTAAGATTAAAATCTAGCTGGATTAACCAACTATTATGCACATCTACGAATGAAACACAAGGACATTTATTGATCAGAGGCAGGATTAATATCATCCTGGCTGATTTCTCTCGACTTGAAGAAGTAACCATGCCTTCAATGCTGAAACCATTTCAAAGGATTCCTATACAAATGTGGGTTGCAATAATATTTATTTACAATCTAGCTGCTTGTGATTATTCTTCATCAGTTGCTACCGACCTATTCTCTGGCAAAAAGGCAGATGCTGTTGTTTACAGAGGCCATCTACTGGAAGAATTACGTTAATGGCTATTGAGCTTTGTGCTTCGATACGATGTATTGGGTGGTTTGCTTCAAGAGCAAGAGGATGACTCTTAACCTTCTGTGTGTATGAACTGATTATTAATTGCTTCATTTCCAAGAATGCTATGGTGTGTTTGAAGACCAAGTATCAGATACAACACACAAAATGCAGAGGAACTCAGCAGGTCAGGCAGCATCTATGGAGGGAAATGGACAGCCACTGTTTTGAGTCCAGATGAAGGGTCTTAACCTGATGGGAGAGTCGACGGTCATTGCTTCAGGTCAGAGAAGATCTGAGGATTTCTTTTCCATCAGAGAGTGTTTAGAGTCTGAAGCACACTGTCCTAAACATGTGCTCTCTAGTTTTTTATTCCCCAGCCCTGGGAAAAGGACTGTGCACATCCACCCCATCCATGCCCTTCAGGATTTTATACAATCACCCCTCATTTTCCTACACCTCAATGAAAGCAGTCCAAACCTACTCAACCTTTCTCCGTAGCTCAGACCCTCAAGTCCCAGCTGCAACATAGTAAATCTCCTCCTCCCTCTTTTCAGCTTAATGGCATCTTTCCTACAGCAGATTAACCTAACCTGAAAACAGTACTCCAAATGTGGCCCATTGTACCCCAATGTCTCATCCAACCCACAACTCCAGCATCTGTAGAATATCTTGCGTCGATCCCAATTTCTGTTACTCAGTGCCTTGACGGATGAAGGCCAACACGCCAAAAGCCTTCGTTATCACTTTAGCTGCAACCCTGCTTTCAAAAACCACGTACTTCGAGTTCCCTCTGTTCTGTAGCACTCCCCAAGGCACCAGAGGGGCTGCCTCAGAATAGAAGGATGTCCCATTAGAACAGAGTTGAGAAGGAATTTCTTTAGCCAGAGGGTGGTGAATCTTTGGAATTCATTGTCACAGATGGCTGTGGAAGCCAGATCACTGGGTATATTTAAGGCAGAGGTTGAAAGGTTGTTGGTTAGTAAGGGCGTTGAAGGTTATGGGATGAAGGCAGGAGAATGAGGTTGAGAAGGGAAATAAATCAGCCCTAATTGAATGGTAGAGTGGACTTGATGGGCTGTATGGCCTAATTCTGCTCCTCTGACTTAGGGTCTAAATTATGTTTTATGACACTACCATTAAAAGTCCTACCCAGATCTTTCTTCCCAAAACACTCAACCCTTAATGAAAGTAAATCTGAATGCCCATCAGTTGGTGGCTGAGACTGCCTCTCAGGCTACGTCCACACTACGCCGGATAATTTTGAAAACGAAGCTTTTTCTCTTCGTTTTGACCCTCTGTCCACACTAAAATGGCGTTTTCATCCCCCGAAAATGGAGATTTTCAGAAACAGTCTCCAGAGTGAATAAATCTGAAAACACCTAATATCCCTTGCAGTGTGGACATGGTAACCGGAGCTTTTTAAAACCGCTGTCATGACGTGCCGCAGCAGATGGCGGCAGCGCGGCATTTCATCGTTTTCTTCTTCTTGGTTCCTGGTTCATGATCCTCCAAAATATTCCGCATGGAATTTAAACTGGAGGTGGTGGAGGACCTAGCATCTCCGTAACAGGGGAATAACAACTGCCAAGACATTATTTGACATTACAACTGTTTGCATTTACTGGTTGTCATTGCAATGCTATTTGATTTAACCTGGTAACTCTTGTCAGGAACGTATTAATCTAAATGTGAGATTTTCAATATAGCAAAACCTCCTAATCTGTTTCTCTTGAGCATTACACTAAAAACAATTTACACTGAACGCAGGAAGAGACAGCAGAACAGGTGAACTTGAATGTGAAAGGGTTAACGTATGAGGAGCATTTGATATTTCCCGTAGTGGGATAGTCTAGGACCAGAGAGCACAGTCCCAGAATAGAAGGACGTCCCTTTAGAACAGGGCTGAGAAGGAATCGTTTTATTAGCCACTGGGTGGCATTCATTGCCTCAGATGGTGGTGGAGGTCAAGTCATTGGTTATATTTAAAACAGGTGAATAGGTTCTTGATTAGTCAGAGCATCAAAGGGTATGGGGAGAATGGGTTTCAGGGAGATTATAAATAAGTCAAAATGGAATGGCACAGCAGACTCAATGGGCCCAGTGGCCTAATTCTGCTCCTATGTTTTCACGTCTAGGTCAAAAGTTCCCAGCTTGGGCTCCACGAACCCCTCGGTTAATGGGAAGAGTCTATGACGTAAAGAAAAGTTGGGAACCCCTGGGCTAGGTGAACATTATGGTCAAAGAGGTTTTTAAGGAGACACAGTGGGTTGGAGATGCTGTATATTTAAGTAACACAGAAATGAGTGGAGGAACTCAGTGGGTCAGGCAGATTCTGTGGGGGAGGGGGGTGGAAATGGACAGTGGAGGTTTTGCATCAAGACTCTTCAACCAGGCTCATGGGCTGCTTCTAGTATGATAAGGTGGACTCTTCACCTCATATTCTGCCTTGATATGGTCTTGCACCTTATCGTCTACACTTGCTTTCCAGCTGTTTCACACTTTATTCTGCATTCTGTTATTTTTACCTCATACTTCCGCAATGCGTTGAATAATGATCTGATCTGGATGAACTATATGTAGGGCAAACTTTTTGGTATATATGACAATGATAAACTGATTCCAATTCCAATTGGACTGGAAGGTAGAGAGGGAGATAGCTGCTCTAAAGAGCTGAGGAGAAGGGATGGAACAAGAGCTGGCAGCTGATAGGTGAACCAAGGTGTGGGGATTTTGGGAATGATATCAGAAGCTGGGAGTTGATAGGTGAACCAAGGTGTGGGGATTTTGATAATGTCAGAAGCTGTGAGGTGATAGGTGGATCAAGGTGTGGGGATTTCGGGAATGATGTCAGAAGCTGGGAGGTGATGGGGGGAAGTAACAAATACAGTTGAAGTCAGAGGTTTTGAAAATTTGTGGGCAGAACTGAAAAAGCGTGTGCGAGCAAGGAGGCCTACAAACCTGACTCAGTTACATCAGTTCTGTCTGGAGGAATGGAACAAAATTCCAGCAACTTACTGTGAGAAGCTTGTGGAAGGCTACTGAAAATGTTTGACCCAAGTTAGACAACTTAAAGGCAATGCTACCAAATACTAATAAAATGTATGTAAACTTCTGACCACTGGGAAAGTGATGAAAGAAATAAAAGCTGAAATAAATCATTCTCTCTACTGTTATTCTGACATTTCACATTCTTAAAATAAAGTAGTGATCCTAACTGACCTAAGACAGGGAATATTTTCTAGGATTAAATGTCAGGAATTGTGAAAAACTGAGTTTAAATGTATTTGGCTAAGGTGTAGTATGTAAACATCTGACTTCGACTGTAGCTGATGATTATGGCATCTAATAGGAGAGGAATAAAGGGAGGGAAGTGGGGAGGGGGCCCAATGGGAGGGTGTGTGGGTGACGGAAAGATGGAGAAGATGGGGCAGGTGGATCATGAGGAGAGATAGAGGAGACAATAGAAAAGAGATTGGGTGGGGGTGTTAAGGGGCCGTTCCGGGAATTTTGTGAATTCGATGTTCATGCCACCATGTTGGAGTCTGCCTAGCCTGAACATGAGGTACAGTTCCTCTAATTTGTATTTAGCCTCAACCAGATAGTAGGGGGGGCCTTGGATAACATGCCTTGGAAATGGAGCGATGGGATGCGGTTGACCACCAGGAGATCCTGGCTAGCATGCAGACAGAGCAAATGCGCTTGGCGAAGCGGTCACCCAGCCTGCTTCAGACTTTTAAGGAGCCTCTTTAGGTAGAGAGAGATCTGGAAGAGTTGTGAGCCTAAAGCATGTGCAGGCCAAGTGTTTTGCTGTACATCAGAATCAGAATCAGAAACACACCAGAAATGATTGTGGTTCAGTGCCAAGCATAAAACACAGGACAATACCATAACAGACAGCACAATAACAACCAATAATTCACAAGACAATAGTGCAAACAGCCATGAGCAATGAACAATTAGCAGGATGGTCACATGATCAAATGTCAATAATCAAACTTAAATAAATATGAACAGACCCAATAATTATCACAGAACACGGAGAGCAGGAAAGACCATTTCACGGATGTTGTTCAGGGACAGTCAGGGTATTACACCTGAGTGAGTTTTGTTGAGAAGCTGGATAGCTACAGGAAAGGAGCTTCAGAGATGATGTGTAGTCCTTGTGATGATGAGCATGGTGAATGCCCGGAAATGCATTACCTCCGCTGGTGGTTGAGGCAAATACGATAGAGGTGTTTAAGAGACTCCTAGCTAGACCACAAGACCATAAGATTTTGGAGCAGAATTAGGCCATTTGGCCAATTGAGTCTGCTCCACCATTTCATTATGGCTGATCCTTTTTCCCTCTCAGCCCAGCAAGCCCACACAGCCCAGTTACACCGATGTGACCAATTAACCTACTAACTCACTCATCTTTGGAACTTGGGAGGAAACTGGAGCACCGAGAGGAAATTCACACAGTCGGGGTGGGGTAGGGGGGAACATACAACCTCCTTACAGACGGTGACAGGATTTGTACCTTGGTTGCAGAAGCTGAAATAGTGTTAGACTAACTGCTATACTACCGTGTCACCATAGGCGTTAAATAGCTATTTAATTAACTTGGCACAGCATTTTGGGATGAAGGGCCTGTCCCTGTGTTGCTCCAGTCAATGTTCTTGAATAGCTGAGGACCGGAGATGGTAGATGATCTAGAGGGCAAGACTGGAGGATTCAGACATCTTAGCTGTCAGTTGGAAGGTTACACAGGTGGAAGACTGTCGTAGGAAAGAGCATACATTAGCAGGGACCCCCACCACCCAAGTCATGCTTTCCTTTCACTGCTACCACTGGGAAGAAGGTACAGGAGCCCCGGGGCCTGCACCACCGGGTTGAGGAACAGTCATTACCCCTCAACCATCATGCTCTTGGAACAAAAGAGGATAACTTCACTCAACTTCACTCCATCATTGAAATTTTCCCACAACCTACGGACTCACTTTCAAGGACCATTCATCTTATGTTCTCCATTTTTATTCCTTATTTATTTATAAATAATATTTCTTTCTTTTTGTATTTGCACAGTTTGTTGTCTTTTGCACACTGGTTGAATGCCCAAGTTGGTGCAGTCTTCCATTGGTTATTATTCTATAGCTTTATTGAGTATGCCTGCAAGAAAATGAAGAAAGTGAAGCTCGTGGTACAGAGGGCAGTGCGGTAGCATAGTGGTTAGCTCAGTACTTTACAGTGCCAGCGATACTGGTTCAATTCCCTCTGCTGCCTGTAAGGAGTTTGTACATTCTCCCCGTGACTGTGTGGATTTCCTTCAGGCGCTCCAGCCTCCTCCCATGTCCCGGTTGTTAGGTTAATAGGTCATTGTAAATTGTCCCATGATTAGGCGAGGGTGAAATCGGGGGATTGCTGGGCGGCGTGGCTCAAAGGGCGAGAAGGGTCTATTCCGCTCTGTGTCTTAATAGATAGATAGATAGATAGATAGACATACTTTATTGATCCTGAGGGAAATTGGGTTTTGTTACAGTTGCACCAACCAAGAAAAGAGTAGAAATATAGCAATATAAAACCAAAAAATAATTAAATAATAATATGTAAATTATGCCAGATGGAAATAAGTCCAGGAGCAGCCTATTGTCTCAGAGTGTCTGACCCGCCAATAAATAAATAAATAAATAATGCCATATGTATGTACTTTGATATAAAAAAAATTACTTCGAACTTTTTGATCCTTGGAAAGAGTTTGAAGCAATCTGAAGATAAAGTGAAGAGCTTTTGAAACGTTTTGCTGGGAATTAAGAGAGGCTGGTAATCACAGGGACTGGGTGGACCCTGGGGAAGTTGTGGGAAGAGGTGGTTTCATGGTGCTTCTTGTGACCATGGATGCAGACAGTAAAGCCTGGCTGGATTCAAATAGCAGCCCTGACAAACGTCCTCACAAAGTGTTTATTACATTCCCAGTAGAGCAATGTATATTTAGCCTGCGGGTCATCTTTAACCTGAAGTTTAGAGGTAATTAATAGCTGGAAAATATTACACAATAACAGGTGCTTTTGAGGAGCATGCCACAGGGGATGTAAGTTAAACAACGCCCAGAGCAGCTGACTGCTGCATGGACCGTCCCCTCATATCCCGTTACTGAGGCTGGTGGCCTTCAGTGGGTCTCCAGTGAAGGAAGTTCTGCTTCCAGGCAGTTCAGTGTAAACTTATTATCAAAGTACATGTATGTCATCATATGCAACCCTCGGATTCAGTTTTTTGCGGCATTCACAGTAAATGCAAAGAAGCACAATAGAATCAATGAAAAGACCATACACGACAAAGATGACAAGCGACACACACAAAACGCTGGAGGAACTCACCAGGCCAGGCAGCATCTTACGGAAAAGAGTACCGTCGATGTTTCGGGCCAAGATCCTTCATCGGGACTGAAGAAAAACAGATGAGGAGTAGAGTTAAAAGGTGGAGGGAGAGGAGGGAGAAACATAAGGTGATCGGTGAGACAGGGTGGGTAGGGGGTGAAGTGAAGAGCTGGGAAGCTGGTGAAAGAGATGCAGGACTGGAGAAGGGGGGATCTAATAGGAGAGGATAGAAGGCCATGGAAGAAAGAAAAGGGGGGAGGATCACCAGTGGGAGGTGATGGGCAGGTAAGGAGATAAGGTGAGACAGGGAATGGTGAAGGCGGGAGCTACCCAGACCTGAGTGTGGCCTCATTGTGACAGTGGAGGAGGCCGTGGATAGACATATCAGAATGGGAATGGGAAGTGGAATTAAAATAGGTGGCCACTGGGAGATCCTGCTTAATCTGGCAGACAGAGTGTAGATGCTCTGTGAAGTGGTCTCCCAATCTACGTTGGGTCTCACCGATATACAGGAGGCCACACAGGGAGCACCGGACACAGTACATGACCCCAACAAACTCACAGGTGAAGTGTTGCCTCACCTGGCAGAACTGTTTGGGGCTCTGAATGGTAGTGAGGGAGGAGGTGTAGCACTTGTTCCGCTTGCAAGGATGAGTGTCAAGAGGGAGATCAGTGAGGAGGGACAAATGGACAAGGGAGTCACTTAGGGAGCAATTCCAGCGGAAAGCAGAAAGCGGGAGGGTGTGGGATGGGGAGAGAGGGAAAGATCAGCTTGGTGGTGAATCTTGTTGGAGATGGCAGAAGTCTCCTCTCACCCCATCCTCCTGCCACCCTACCAGGGATAGGGTTCCTCTTGTCCTCACCTACCGCCCCACCAGCCTCCGTGTCCAGCGCATAATTCTCCACAACTTCCGCCATCTCCAACTGTTGAGGCCACACTCAGATTGGAGGAGCAGCACCTTATATTCCATCTGGGTAGCCTCCAACCTGACGGCAACCTCTGGAAGCTCCAGTAATGCCCTCCCCTACTTCACCATTCCCCATTCCATTTTCCCTCACTCACCTTATCTCCTTGCCTGCCCATTGCCTCCCTCTGGTGATCCTCCCTCCCTTTTCTTTCTGTTCTATCTTAGTAGATTCCTCCTTCTCCAGCGCTGAATCTCTTTCACCAATCAACTTCCTAGCTCTTTACTTCACCCCTCCCCATTTCACCTATCACCTTGTGTTTCTCTCTCCCCTTCCTCCACCTTTTAAATCTACTGTTCATCTATCTTTCTCCAGTCCTGTCGAGGGTCTCAGCCTGAAACGTCAACAGTAGTCTTTTCCACAGATGCTGCCTGGCCTGCTGAGTTTCTCCAGCATTTTGTGTGTGTTTTGCTTGGATTTCCCCACCCGCAGATTTTCTCTTGTTTGTGAGACAACCAGAGTGCAAAAAAACAAACCTGCAAATACAAAAAAGAAAAAATATAATAATAATAAATCAAAAAGCAATAAATATCATAATAAATAACATGAGTTGTAGAGTCCTTGAAAGTGAGTTCACAAGGTGGGACATAGATCCTTTCACTGGCCTTTGACCAGCCTTCTTGTAGTCCAACTTCCTCAAAAGTTGGCAGAGTCAAGCTTCTGAGATGGGGCCTGTTAAGTTTTATAACTTCAAAATGTTAAACTAATTCAAGGGAAGGCACAGGAGTCCAAACTGTGAGTCTAATTTTGTGGCATACATGTGTAATGTGGTAGTGTGATGATGTGTGTAATTAATGTATTTTTACATATAACCCATAAGGTATTACATAAATGAACAAGAATGCTAAATCAGCCAATATACACACTCACAAGATTACTGAAATATTAAATATACATGTGGGCCGCTGAAATAAAGCAAGTTGGTCAGGTGGCCCTGTCTGTTCTGCAACTAACTGGAAAGCCTGTAGTGTGGATCTTGGAACAATATATGTCTCCCTGCATTGCACTTTCTCTGTAATTCCATAACTTTCTCTCTAACTGCAGACCACACATGGAATCTTATGTTCAGTCTGGTTGCCTTATCATAGGAGGGATGTGGAAGTTTTAGAGGGGGTGCAGAGGAGATTTATCAGAATGCTGCCTGGACCAGAGAGCATGACTTAATGAGGAAAGGCTGAGCAAGCCAGGACTTTTCTTTTCGGAGCGAAGGAGGATGAGAGGCAACTTGTTACAGATGTTATAGGATGTTAAAAGGCACAAGTGGAATGGACGGCCAGATACTTCTTCCCAGGGCAGAAATGGCTAATAGGTGGGGCCATCATTTTACGGCGATTGGAGGAAAGTATAGAAAGGATGTCAGAGGTAGGTTTTGTTTATGCAGAGAGAGCGGTGGGTGTGTGGAACATGCAGCCAGGGATGGTGGTAGAACGGGTATATTTAGGGCATTTAGATAGACACATGGATAATAGAAAAATGGAAATGGAAGTAGGTGGGAATGGTTAACTTGATCTTGGAGTAGGTTAAAAGATCAGCACAACATCATGGGCTGAAGGGCCTATACTGTGCTGAAATGTTTTATGTTCTATGTTGTGCAATCAACGTTTCAAATTAAGACCCTACTATATATCTATAAACTTCAACTTCTTCTTTCTCTCCTCATGCTCATCCTCATCTCCATCCCATCCAGATGAAGACCCTCGACCTGAAATGTTGACTGTCCATTTCCTGACTTAATGAGTTCCTCCAGCATCTTGTGTGTTGGCTTGGATTCCAGCATCTATAGTCTCTTATTTCATAATATGCTGCATTCTGTACTACCTCAATGTGGTTATGTTTGGCATGATCTGTCTGGATGGTATGTAACATGAAGTCTTTTCACTGTATTTTGGTACATGTGACAATAATAATCTAATACTAATAGCTGAGAGTGACACACTATAAATGGGCTCTTTGTACATTCTTCAGACCATAATGTAGAGGACCAGAGTTAGGCCAATCGGCCCATCATTCAATCATGGCTAATATTTTTTCTTCTCTACTCCATTCTCCTGCCTTCTCCCTTTAACCTTTAGCCCCTGGCCAACCAAGAACCTATTAATCTCTGCCTTAAATGTACCCAATGTCTAGCCCACCATAGCTGTCTGAGGCAACAAATTCTACAGATTCACCAGCCTATCAGTCTTTATTTAGGTATAGCTTTTTTTGTAAATTCTATTGTGTTTTCCTGAAAATGCCTGTTTTAAAAAAAATGAATCTCAGGCTGGTATATGGTGACATATACTTACTTTGATAATAAATTTACTTTGAACTTTGACTTTGATTTTCTTTCTATATTTCTGCCAATTCTTTCCTTTCACACCCTATCGGTTCCTTTAATAAATTTTACTTTGAACTTCTAAACTATTGAAGTTTAAGAAGAGACTACTGTAATTTATTTTATTTTGTGAGTGTGTGTGTTGGATTGTTAATACATGTGCTGTGTGTGACCCCAGAGGAACGATGTTTCATTTAGCTGTATGCATGTGGATGCTTGAATGACAATAAACTTGAACTTAAGTAAAGAAGATTGGGAATTACAGTTTTTTTTGGCATTTAACACCCATCTGTCAATGCTCTTGAACTGAATGTGTGAATCAGCAATCTTAGAGGACATTTTAACAGTGAACTTGGTTCTTAATTGTCCTCTGAAGTATGCAGCTCAATGAAAGGGAATGGTCAATAAATGCCAGCCTTCATTTCAAGAAGCAATGAAACATCAATCTTGTGCGAGATTGGATTATCTGTTGGTTAGAGGTGACTAGTTGCCTTGCTGAAGCAATGAAATGCCAGTCTTGTGCAAGATTGGATTGTCTGTAGGTTAGAGGTGACTAGTTGCCTTCCTGAAGTAAACCATTTGGGTTTTATGTGACTGTCATGCAGTGTTAATGTTCATTTTTTTTTCTGGATCATATTTAATGAATTCAATTTCACAACCCGGATTTGAACTTGCAACCTCTGGATCACTAATCCATTACGATAATCGCTGCACCGTTGTCCTCTCTACACTTTGAAGCCAGCCCAAGTGCAGCAAATTTAATGTTTGGGCAACATTTGAACTGGTGGACGATGACCTATCATTGGTTTGGCTTTGAAAGCAATGTTTCTGCAAATATTTCCCACTAGGACAATTAGCATGATAACCCTGAAGCTGCCATTATCTATTTTCACTGTTGAACTTCAACGATAAAGATTACTTGAATGCAGCTGTAATACCTGTACTATCATGTGTCTGTAGTAAAGTAATGGGTTATAATTGTGGTCATTACCCCCTGCTTTTATTACAATCTTTTTGTTTGTTTTTTCAACCCGCAGACCACCAGAAGCTGGAACGCGAAGCCAGGATCTGTCGCCTCTTGAAGCATCCCAATATCGGTAGGTCTTTTCGGGAATGCCGTGTTGCTTGGCTAATATTGGAGAGCCACTGAGGGAGACTTGGCCCAGGGTGCCCGGAAACCACAAAGGGCATGGAATTGGTGACATGGGAGCAAAGGAGTGGGGCTGTGAGGCAATAATTTGTCATCTCAGAACCATTCTTGTCGATTTATGGTGAATTTCCTGGAACCCCACAGAGGTGGTAATCCCTATTGACCTTGGTCTGAATGCCTCCTATACTCAGCCTCAGGATCATATGTCTGCACAATTTATCGTTGGAAGTGTGTGCATGTTGCTTAGGCGTAATGTGCCAAATTCTCAGAGTAGGAGCGGTGGGAGATATTGTCACAGTTGTACAAAGGATTTGTATGTCCAGCGTCTTGATACGTCTTCATTTATTACACTTCATTGTGTAGGAAATAGAATATTGGATTGTGAATATGTTATGGTTAACTGGTTTTGATAACATTGTGAAAGGATTCACATATATGTTTATACGGTAACATGCAAGTCAAGGTATTTTAATTTTGCAATATTTTGGCTGACATTTCTAGATCCTGTGTGCATGTGTGTGTACTTTTCATGGCCAGGTTGTCATTTTTACAGTGTACGGTGGAATCTCAGACATATTAATTATGAGTTTTTTTGATTTGTGGTCCTCAACGATTCATAGGGTTGAAGCCCCAGCACTGCACCTTTACTGCATTTAGTCTTTAATGCATTAGTAGGGAGGAGGATGTCCTAATTAAACTACTCCTGGGGCTAGCTAAGATAGCTGTGCATGGGTCCTGGAGGTGGACAGTGAAGGGTCCCTCCCGGGTTAACTACCTTGCAATATTCAGGGGTTACGTCCGTGCCCGGGTAAGTGTGGAAACAGAACATGTGGTGTCCATGGATAACATAGATGTGTTTCAAGACTGTGTGCGGAGTAAATGGCATCCTCAGTGAGGATGGGAATGTGTTAATTTAGCCATGATTTGTCTGGGTTTTGTTTGTACTCTGAGTGTACAATAGTACTGTAGTGGGTTCAATGTATTTTTTTTTGTAAATAGAAGACTGCAGAGTGTTTAATACATTAGTGCAGTACTGTGGGAGAGCTGCATTGTTGCTCTGTCATCAGCCGATGGAAACGACACTGGTTTTAGAAAGGTGAGGTAGTTATCCTGTTCACCACTCAGTCAGCGTTAATGGAAACGGATTCGAGGTGACGTGTGCCAGATTTACGTCCAGCCCATACATATGAACAAGCACTTGGAAGATCAGCAAGATGGGTTTGTCGGTTGCTTGGGAGCCTGGTTCACAGCCCCCTTCCGGACTTGCAGGTTGTCCGGATTGCAAACAGTTCTCAGCAATGGAACCCTGCTGTATTCCGAGGACGATCTGTAACTGATTATTTGACATCTTGTTTTGGGACATTGACACACCTTGTTTGGGTATTAGACACTCAGAGTGACTCAGTGTCCGCTTTATTAGACATTGATAATACAAAATTTAATCAGCCAACCCTGTGGCAGCAACTCAATGCGTAAAAGCATGCAGTCATGGTCAAGAGGTTCAGTTGTTGTTCCGACCAAACAACAGATGTGACCTCAGTGACTTTCACAGTGGAATGATTGTTGTTTGAGTATCTCAGAAACTGCTGATCTCCCGGGATTTTCACGCACAACACTCTCTGGAGTTTACAGAGAATGGTGCGAAAAACAAAAAAACATCCAATTTGCGGCAGTTCTGTGGATGAAAACACTGTCAATGAGAGGTCAGAGGAGAATAGCCAGACTAGTTAAAGCTGAGAGGAAGGTGACAGTAACTCAAATAACCACATGTTACAACAGTGGTGTGCAGAAAAGCATCTCTGAATGCACAACATGTTGAACGCTGAAGTGGGTGGGCTACAGCAGCAGAAGACCACAAACATACACTTATTTATTAGGTAAGGGAGGTGCTGAATAAAGTGACCACTGAGTGTATTTGGTGGCAATAACACTTTGGAAGTCACTTGCTGCATCAGGCAATATGCCCAGGAGACTTCCAGTTTTACTGGTTATGGGACGGCTTCAAGGAAGAATAGAAACATAGAAAACCTACAGCACAATACAGGCCCTTCAGCCCACAAAGCTGTGCCGAACATGTACTTACCTTAGAAATTACCTAGGGTTACCCGTAGCCCCCTATTTTTATGAGCTCCGAGTACCTGTCTAGGAGTCTCTTATAAGACCCTATTGTATCCGCTAAATGATAAACTCCCCTAAAGAATGACCCCCCCCCCATCACCACAGGGATCCAGTGGCATGGTGAGAAAGTTGGCAGTCTAACATCCAGACATGCAAGTTTCTCACCTTCCAACAGGGAAGTGAATTACAGTGGATTCTGGTTAACTGGGACACATTGGGAATTATGTGGCTACCCCAATTAGCTGAAGTTTCATGGAAATATTAAAAAGGTATAACAAACTACCATTTAACTGAGTAAATGATTATGTACTTAAATGAAATACAGAACAAATTAGAACACTGTCAGTACTAGTCCAATACTCTAAACCTGCCGTGTTCTTTTGATTGACTGTCAATGAACAAAATCAGCACAGGCACCTAGTGTAGATAATGAACTGCCTTGATTACATCTTCCAAATCTTCATTTTCATTCTAACATTCAAGATGAATGTCGATACCTTCAAATTCTTCATAGATCTTAACTTGTTCAAGTAGCAAAATCGTTTCATTTCCACTTCCAGCCATTCTGGCATCTCCAAGCCTGAAGGCTTGAAACCACAGTGAGCAAAACAGTTCAGAATTGTTTTACTGCTTATTTCTTGCCAACTATCAGTGACAAAAATCACTGTTTTTTGCACACAAGCTAGCACAACTGGTGCTATTTAAAAACTGTTCGCTCCGAGCACAGTGTCAAGTCTCACATCACATAAGTGCGCACATCTGACGCCAGTTACAAAGTATTAGGCAACAATGTCCTGCCCCTATTAAGCAGCATAGTGTCCCAAATAAACAAAGGAAATCCCAGTTATTATCCCAATTAGTTTTTGTTCTTAGAGAGTTGTCCCAAATAACCAATAGCCCAATTAACCAGAATCCTCTGCACATAAATAAATCTAGAATAAATACTAGCTTGAAAATATACGATCTCATCTGATCTCGAAAGCAAGGTAGGCTCAGGCCTGGTTAAGTGATTGGCTGAGAATATCAGGTGATGTAGTTGGGGATGCATGGTTGCGTAGTGATTTGTGTAATGCTATTACGGATCAGTGACATGGGTTCAATTCCCACCACTGTCTGTAAGGAGTTTGTACGTTCTCCCCATGACCACATGGGTTTCTTCTGGGTGTTCCAGTTTCCTCCCACATTCCAATGATGTATGGATCAGTAGGTTAATTGGTCACACTGGGTTGATGTGGGCATCTGTGGCTGGAAGGGCCTGTTTACTGTGCTGTATCTCTAAGTAAACACACATCACAGGCTGAAGGGCCTGTACTCTGCTGTAGTGTTCTATGTTCTATAACCATAAAGTTACTGGATTGTTTAAAGAACTATCTGACTTGCTGTGCTTCAGGGGAGGTGGTTTGTGCTTACCTTGCCTTGTCCAGTCTATGTGTGACTCCAGATTCACCAAAATGGCCTAAGAGGTCAGTTAGGTCTAGGGAATAAACTGACGCCATTTAAAAATATCAACCTATCAGTGGTTTGCAACTTGAGACGCTGAAGCAAAAGTGCAGATTTCAATTTTTCCATTAATTAGAATATTATTCATTTACTTTTTTGCAATACAGCATAGCATAGGCCCTACAAGCTCTACTGCCCAGCAACTGCTGAAAACCCCAATTTAACCCCAACCTAATCATGGGATAATTTACAGTGACCAATGAAACTACCCAGTATGTCTTTAGACTGTGGGAGGAAACCAGAGCACCCGACAGAAACCCGTATGTTCCTGGAGAGGAACATACAAACTCCTTTCAGATGACATCGCAATTGAACTCTGAACTCTGACATCCCGAGCTGTAATAGCGTCATAGTAATCACTGTGCTACCATGGAAACAAAATTATGTTGTTATTTGTCTAGGGAATCAATGATTTCATTATCAGTGGGATCCACTTACATAAATGAATATATTAAAAATATGAACTAATCAGTGGTTTCCCACGTGGTTTGCAGTTTGAGAGACTGAATCAAAAGTATAGACTTCAATTTTCCATTAATGGGACATAGAACAGGCCAGCATAGTACAGGCCCTTCAGTCCACGATATTGTGCTGACCTTGTAACCCATTCCTCCGACATACATGGAGGTACAACACCTTATATTCCGTCTGGGTAGCCTCCAACCTGATGGCATGAACATTGACTTCTCTAACTTCCGCTAATGCCCCACCTCCTCCTCGTACCCCATCCGTTATTTATTTTTATACACACATTCTTTCTCTCACTCTCCTTTTTCTCCCTCTGTCCCTCTGACTATACCCCTTGCCCATCTTCTGGGTTCACCCCCCCCCCTTTTCTTTCTCCCTGGGCCTCCTGTCCCATGATCCTCTCATATCCCCTTTGCCAATCACCCATCCAGCTCCTGGCTCCATCCCTCCCCCTCCTGTCTTCTCCTATCATTTTGGATCTCCCCCTTCCCCTCCCACTTTCAAATCTCTTACTAACTCTTCCTTCAATTAGTCCTGACAAAGGGTCTCGGCCCGAAACGTCGACTGTACCTCTTCCTAGAGATGCTGCTTGGCCTGCTGCGTTCACCAGCAACTTTGATGTGTGTTCCTCCGACATACCCCTCCATTTTCCTATCATTCATGTGTCTTATCTGAGAGTTTCTTACAGGCTCCTAATGTATCTGCCTGTACCAGTATCACTGGCAGAGAATTCCAGGGAACCACTAATCTCTGTGTAAAAAAAAAACCTACATCTGATATCCCCCAATACATTCCTTCAATCACTTTAAAATTATGCCCCTCATATTAGCCATTTCTGCCCGGGGAAAAATATCTCTGGCTGTCCACTTTATCTATGTCTCTTATTATCTTGTACAGCTCTATCAAGTCACCTCTCATCTTCCTCTGCTCCAAAGAGAAAACCTTTAGCTCGCTGAACCAAAACTGTGTCATGAAGGAGCTATTGTCATCAGATCATAGCCGTTAAAATGTCCCACCCGGTGATCCCATACCTGTGACTGTGAGGAACTTCAAAAACAGAAACTCCCGTGTTTGGACCCTGGGTTATTGTTTGGTTTGATTGTTGATGCTGTAGTGTTCTTCCTCATCTAGACAAGGTTCTAGGATTGAAGCAGCAGATTCCTGGAACTTGGACTCGAAACTTGTCAGCTGCGAGCCTTGCTGCCAAGATCTTGATTAATGACTTGGTTGGGGTTGGCAGTGGAATGTGGAAACTCCTTTTCAGTTTGAATGTCTCTCTTGATGTCTGATGTCAGAACCTTTGCCAGCACCAAGAGCCAAAGAATCGGAAAGTATTAAACAGCTTCCTCGGGAAGGTCTTTGCATTGTCCATGTCATTCACAATGGGCGACGCGCCCAGATAGTCTACTTCTGTTCCTATTTCTTTCTTATGTCCCAAACACTCGTAAAGTGCTCAGGTACCTGATATTTTTTCCCAAAACTTTTCATTGTCTGTCAAAGATTAATTTTATGTATATACAGTTCAAGATATAGTGCTGAATAGAAACATAATCCCCAAATGATCTAAATGAAACCTAAAAACAATACTGATTGGATGTATAAAATTAGGGCATTGAGAATAAGGCCACGTGTTCCCTTTTAATTTAACCCAGACTGCCAATGCTCCCACACTCCTAAATACAAAATGGACCCCAGAAAACTACACAAGGCAGGGAAGGTATGTTCTCTTTGAACTCATGTACACACCCATAATCACCCTCCACAGATCCCCCCCCGCCCCAATGTACTCCAATTCACATGGTAGCCCACCCCATTCCACAGCTAGATATGCCTGTGCTCCAGCGCACCTGCTGTCCAAGCAGGCAAGGCATAAACCTTCTCAGTGAGGCCTCTCCTGCACTATCTCACTCCCTCGTTCATCCACCCCCTCTCTCCTCCACCAGACCTTTCATAGAAACATAGAAACATAGAAAATAGGTGCAGGAGTAGGCCATTCGGCCCTTCGAGCCTGCACCGCCATTTATTATGATCATGGTTGATCATCCAACTCAGAACCCCGCCCCAGCCTTCCCCCCATACCCCCTGATCCCCGTAGCCACAAGGGCCATATCTAACTCCCTCTTAAACATAGCCAATGAACTGGCCTCAACTGTTTCCTGTGGCAGAGAATTCCACAGATTCACCACTCTCTGTGTGAAGAAGTTTTTCCTAATCTCGGTCCTAAAAGGCTTTCCTCTGCCAGTCCCCTCTTTCTTCCACCACCTCTTCTCCAAGCCCCTCCCTCCTACAACCCCTTCTCTCCTATAACCCCTCCTCTCCTACAACCCCTTCTCTCCTACAACCCCTCTCTCCTCCAGCCCCCTCTCCTCCAGTCCCCTCTCTCCTCCAGTCCCCCCTCTCCTCCAGTCCCCCCTCTCCTCCAGTCCCCCCTCACCGCCAGGCCTCTCCCTGCCAAGCCTCTCTCACCCCATCTTCCCATCAGCATAACAGGGATAGAGTTCCTCTTGTTCCTACCTACTACTCCACGAGCCTCTGCATCCAACACATCACTGTCTGCAACTTCCGCCATCTCCAATGTGATGCTTCCAGCGATCACTTCTTTACCTCCCCCTACTGTTCACTTCCCGCAGTGATCGCTCCCTCCATGAATCCCTTGTCCACTCACATACCTCCCCACTAATCTTCTGCCTGGCACATTTCCCTGCAAGTGACAGAAATACCACACCTGCTAGTTCACCACCTTCCTCACCTCCATTCAGTCCTTCCCGGTGAGGCAACACTCCATCTGTGAATCTGTTCGGGTCGTCTGTTGTATCTGGTTCTCCCTGTGTGGCCTCCTCAGCACTAGTGAGACCCAGTGTAAATTGGGGAACTGTTTAGTCAAAGATCTCTGCTCCATCACACCTGAAGCGGAATTCCCAGTGGCCAACCATTTTCAATCCTATCCCTATTCTTGTTCTGATATGTTGGTCCATGGTCTCTTTTGCCTTGATGAGGCCACTCTCAGACTGGAGAAGCAACACCTTATATTCTGTCTAAGTAGCCTCCAATCTGATGGCATGAATATTGATTTCTTCCTCTGGAAATTTTTCCCCTCCCCTTTCCCTCTTCTTCTATTCCCTACTCCAACCTCTTACCTACTCTCCTCACTGACCTAAAACCTCCCCTGGTGTCCCCCCTCCTTCCCTTTCTCCCATTGTCCACTCTCCTCCCCTATCAGATTCCTTTCCCAGCCTCGAAACAGTCCCACCCACCTGGCTTCACGTATCACCTTCCAGCTATCCTCCTTCCCCTCCCCTCACCTTTTCATTCTGGCGTCTCCCCCCTTTCCAGTTCTGAAAAAGGGTCTAGGCTGAAAAGTCAACTCATTTCCATAGTTACACACTTAAAAGTTGCTGGTGAACGCAGCAGGCCAGGCAGCATCTCTAGGAAGAGGTACAGTCGCCTTTCCTAGAGATGCTGCCTGGCCTGCTGCTTTCACCAGCAACTTTTAAGTGTGTTGCTTGAGATTCCAGCATCAGCAGATTTCCTCGTGTTTGCGTCATTTCCATAGTTGCTGCCTGACCCGCTGAGTTCCTCCGGCATTTTGTGTGTGTTGCTCTGGATTTCCAGCATCTGCAGAATCTCTTGTGCTTATGTGTACTCAATGGATGGTGGTTGTCTAATTAATTTGAATATTTTTCACACTCTATACCATCCAATAGAAATTTTAGATATTGCCTGTTTGTGGAAAGATTTTTTTAGATACTTGTAAACAGACTGGGTCACAGTTTGGTTAGGATTTCTGAGACATTTTTGGCTTATTTATTCCAGAGATGTGGGTGTCACTTGTGATGCCTGCATTTATTATTCTCCTTGAACTCAGAAGACACAGAACGTGGAAGAGCATAGCACAGAGCAGGACCCTTCAGCCCATGATGTTGTGCCACCCTTTTAACTTACTCTAAGATGATTCTAACCCTTCTCTCCCACATAGCCCTCCATTTTTCTTTTATCCATGTGCCTAACTAAGAGTTTTCTAAATGTCCCTATTGTATCTACCACCACTGACGGGGCATTCCATGCATCCGCCACTCTTCGTAAAAAAAAAATACTCCTATACTTCAATCACCTTAAAATTATGCCCCCTGACATTAGCCATTTCTGCCCTTAGAAAAAGACTTGGGCTGTCCATTTGAACAATGCCTCTTTTCATCTTGTACACCTCTTTGAAGTCACCTCTCAGCCTCCTTTGCTTCAGAGAGAGAAAAGCCCTAGCTCACTCAACCTATCCTTATAAGACATGCTGTCCTGGTAAATCTCCTCTGCACTCTCTCTAAAGCTGCCACATCCTTGCTATAATAATGTGATCAGACCTGAACACATTTGATCAGAACTGAACTCAGTTATGGGTTAAATGTGCCTGGAGTCATGTATAAGGAAGGTTGATTTTTGTTCCAGAAGGATCTCTCATTCTCCCATGCTCCAAAGAATAAAGATCCAATGTGACCAACCTCTCCCTACAGCTGAGGGCCCACGAGACTAACCTCTCCCTATAGCTCAGATCCAATGTGACCAACCTCTCCATATAGCTCAGGACCAACGTGACCAACCTCTCCATACAGCTCAGGGCCAGCGTGACCAACCTCTCCCTACAGCTCAGAGCCAACGTCACCAACCTCTCCCTACAGCTCAGGGCCAATGTGACCAACCTCTCCCTACAGCTCAGGGCCAACGTGACCAACCTCTCCCTACAGCTCAGGGCCAACGTGACCAACCTCTCCCTACAGCTCAGGGTCAATGTGACCAACCTCTCCCTATAGCTCAGGGCCAACGTGACCAACCTCTCCCTACAGCTCAGAGCCAATGTGACAAACCCCTCCCTATAACTCAGGGCCAACGTGACCAACCTCTCCCTAGATCTCAGGGCCGACGTGACCAACCTCTCCCTACAGCTCAGGGCCAACATGACCAACCTCTCCCTATAACTCAGGGCCAATGTGACCAACCTCTCCATACAGCTCAGGGCCAACGTGACCAACCCCTCCCTACAGCTCAGGGCCAACATGACCAACCTCTCCCTATAACTCAGGGCCAATGTGACCAACCTCTCCATACAGCTCAGAGCCAACGTGACCAACCCCTCCCTACAGCTCAGGGCCAACGTGACCAACCCCTCCCTACAGCTCAGGGCCAATGTGACCAACCCCTCCCTACAGCTCAGGGCCTCAAGTTTCATGGAACCCTCTTGGAGACAGCAAAGCGCCAGATCGCTCAGTCGGTCCAAAAACACACCACCAAAATGTAGATCACAGGTACTGAACAGTAGCAGAACCACATTTGAAAGAAGAAGAAAATGTAAAAGAAGTGAAAGAAGTAGCTTAGTGAACCAGCTTGAGATGTGATCCTTGGTAGCATTGTTCACTGGCGCCATCTTCTTCCAGACTCTGTTAGATTTAAAGCGTTTTTCAAGTGGATGTAAATAATTAAAAATATAAATATAATTGAATAATTTCAAGTTTTACAAATTAATTAAAAGAATTGGATTCAAGTAAAATAATATTTATCTTTTCAATCAAGGTCACTGACTCTATTCAGTGAATGGGCCTATGGTAAGGAGCATACCATCTGGTCTCTCAGGCAGACTTTGCCTCTGTCGTGAGTCCAGGCAAGTAGTGGATCTACCTGTACATAACATCCAGCTCATCTCGAGTTTCTGTGTGGCAAAGTGCAAACGTGGGAGTCTGTGATGAGCTCACCCTTACACGGGTGCTGTTCTGTAAGGAGTCTGCTCATTTCCTAGAGAACCATCAGAGCGTTGAAGCCGGCTAGTGGCGTAGTGGCATCAGAGCCGGACTTCGGAGCGAAGGCTCCCGGGTTCAAACCCAGCCGGCTCCCCAGGCACACTTTCCATCCGTGCTGGGTTGAGCGTCGAGCTAGCAACTTGACCTCGTAAAAAAGAAATTGCTCGCTACAGAAACATCAACAGCAAAAAGTTGATGGCCTACGCTCTCTCGTGAGTAAAAAAAGGCAATTTCCTTCCTTCCATCATAGCGTTGGAGAATAAGGGGCGAGCTTATACAACGATTTGAAGTTATGAGAGGTTTAGATAAGTTAGACAGTAGCAGTCATTTCCTTAGGTTAGGGGAGACCAAAACTGTTGGGGAGGTGGGGTGGACAGATTTCGAGTGAGTGAGGAAAGATTTAGGAAAGACTTGAGGGACAACTGCTTCATGCAGAGGATGGTGTGTATATGGAACCTGCTGTCAGAGAAGGGCTGGGGCAGCTACAATAACCACATGTAAAAGACAGCTGGACGGGTACGTGGACAGATAACATTTAGAGGGGTATCGATCAAGTTACACGATAGTGAAGCAGTTAGTGTGATGTTATTGCAGCTTGGGCTGTTCTGGAGTTCGGAGTTCAATTCCTGAGACATTCTGTAAGGAGTCTCTGTACGTCCTCCCCGTGGAATGTGGGGGTTTCCTCCGGGTGCTCCAGTTTCCTCTCACAGTCCAAAGGCATACTGAGTAGGTTAATTGGTCACTGTAAATTGTCATGTGATTGGGTTAGGGTTGTTCAGGGCTGTGGAGTTGCTGGGGTCTGCTTGGCTCATAGGGCCGGAAGGGACTATTCCGCACTGTATGGCTACATAAATGCATATAATGTGGCCAAATGGGATACATAGATGGGCATCATGGTTGCCATGGACAGAGTGGGCTGTATCAGCTGAAGATCAGTGTGATCCACTTTAACAATGTGGTGGCAGAGGTGGCGATCAGAAGAGGTTTAGAGCGCCGGGTAGTTGGCAACATTGGATTAGGTGGGGGAAGAGAATAGTTCCCAAAATAATGGCAGGTCTTGCTTCTCTTTCAGATCCTTATGTCCTGGTGATTGTGCTTTGTAGGGGGTATTTTTAACGTAAAGTATTATCTATTTGGGGTTAATGAGAACTCAGCAAAAACTCATGTCTTCCAAAGAATGTTTCAGATAGGAGGTATGAGTGACGGGCTTGCTGTTTTGAAGAAAGTACATCCCAAAAATGGAGACACCAAGTTGGCCATTTGCAATTGGCTCACCTTTTACTGGTAAATGTCAGTATGCGGACACAATTGCCTCTTACTCTGCAGAAAATCTGAGGATAACTGTAGACAGGCAACTTGCTTCTGAAAACAAAACCCACATTTCAAAGTTCAAAATAAATTTATTATCAAAGGACATATATGTCACCATTTACAACCCTGAGATTCATTTTCTTGCAGGCATTCATACTAGAACAATAGAATCAATGAAAGGCTGCCCTCAACAGGATGGACAAGCAACCAATATGCAAAAGACAACAAACTGCGCAAATACAAAAAGAGAAAAAGAAATAATGATAATAAATAACCAGTAAATATCAAAAACATGAGATGAAGAGTCCTTGAAAAAAAGTCCATAGATTATGGGAACATTTCAGTGAGTGAAGTTATCCCCTTTGCTTCAGGAACCTGATGGTTAAGGGTAATAACTGCTCTTGAATCTGGTGCTGTGGGTCTTGAGGCTCCTGTATCTTCTTCCTGATGGCAGCAGCGAGAAGAGAGCATGGCCTGAATGTTGGGGGTCGCCGATGATGGAATATTTTGAAAAGATTGTCATAACTTGTCATGATGGTAGTGCAACGCAACTCGCAGCAGCCACTCCGGTGGTGATGTCTGTTATTTGTCAAGTAGGGTGCCGTGCACAATCCTGATTTGATGGAGACGGACGTGAGAGCACGGAGGAACATCTGGTGAAACTTCTGAAATGTCTGCTTCGCTGCTGCTGCTACTGTGTGGTCCAGAATCTCCAAAGGAGAAGGCCCCGAGTCCTCGGCTTTGCTTGCCGCTCGGCGGCCGGGGTGGGGTCAAAGCGCTCGGCAGAGGATGGTGCTCAGAGAGGCTGTGTCGGAGGGGCTGGTTGGAGGCTCGAAGTTTTCGGACGAACTCAGAGCCCGCTGCGGCTGGGTGCTTCCAATGGTTCTGCATCGGCAAGTTTGTGGCGCTTGGAGGTTCATGGCAGGGAGAGCTCCTCCCTTCTGCTGTCTGCGTGAGATGATGAGGATATCGGGACTTTGAGACTTTTTTTTACCGTTCCCATGGTCTGCTCTTTACCAAATTATGGTATTGCTTTGCACTGTTGTAACTATATGTTATAATTATGTGGTTTTGTCAGCTTTAGTCTTGGTTTGTCCTGTGTTTTTTTGTGATATCATTCTGGAGGAACGTTGTATCATTTTTTAATGCATGCATTTCTAAATGACAATAAACGAGGACTGAGTGTCCTCATAATCTAAAAATCTAATTTGGAGAGAAACTCTTTAAGTGTCATACCATGAGTTGGGAACTGGGATTAATCCACGCACCTTTGGTCCGTCTGCAACAAGCAGGACTTCCCGGTGGCCAAACATTTTAATTCCATTCCCCGTTCCCTTTCTGACATATCGGTCCATGGCCTCCTCCACTGCCAAAATGAAGCTACTCTCACTTTGGAGGAGCAACATCTCATATTCCATTTGTGTAACTTCCAATTTGATGGCATGTTCATTGATATTTCTAGCTTATGGTAATTTCTCCTCTAACCCTTTCTCTCCTTTCCCATTCACCATTCTGGCTCCCCTCTTACCCCGATCTTCTGCTCGCCTGGCTATACTCTGGTGCCCCCTCCCCCCTTTCTCCCATGGTCCACTCTCCTCTCCTATCAGATTCCTTCTTCAGCCCTTTACATCTTCCTCCTATCACCTTCCAGTTTCTCACTACATTCCCCCCCTCCCCCATCCACCCACCCTCCCCGTCACCTGGCTTCACCTGTCACCCGCCAGCTTGTACTCCTTCACTCCCCCCACCTTCTTATTCTGGTTTCCACCCCTCTCCGTTCCAGTCCTGCAGAAGGGTGTCAGCCTGAAACACCTACTCTTTATTCCTCTCGACGGATGCTGTCTGACCTGCCAAGCTCCTCCAGCATCTTATGTGTGTTTCTCTGGATTTCCAGCATCTGTGGAATCTCTCATGTTTATGTATTGACTGATTTCTTTTTCGTACATCACCACAGTTCATTTATTCTGGAAGAATAAATCTTGTGTAAAGATCAGACAAATAATTTTGGGTTCTTTGAATGGGTTGGTTCCATGGTTCTTCTTAGTTTTTTGACTGTCTGTGGGGAAGATGAATTTCAGGGTTGTTTACTGCATACATATTTTGATAATAAATATACTTTGAATCTTGATATTCTTGCCATTTGCACAATTTGTTTTTCTGCGTGGGGTGGTTGATGCTCTCGTTGCCGTTTTTGCAATTATTTTTTCTCATGGGGGATGTTGATGATTGTGTTGCTGTTTGCGTGCTTTCATTCACATGGGGGGGGTTAATGATCATATTGCCATTTGCGAAGTTTGTTTTTTGTTCTGTGGGGGGAGGATGTATCGATGTTTCTCTTTGAACAACTGCCATAGTTTTCTTTCATTCTTTGTGGCTATCTGGAGAAGACAAATCTCAGAATTATATACTGCATGCATACTTTGATAATAAATGAACCTCTGAATATTTTTGAATCTTGAATCTCTTGTAGTTGGGATTAATCCAAGTCCACTTTTGAGCCATCAATGGGCCAAATGGAATGCATGCCATAAAGTTCAGTGATTCATGTAACTGTGTGGATAATTGCCGGCATAGAAATCAGGTGCCAAGGGGCTGTTTCCAAGTCGACTGACTCTGTGAGGACCTCAGATTCACAGAGGGAACATGCAACTTCCACCCAGACAGCACCCAAGTTTAGGATTGAACCTGGGTCACTGGAACTGAGGCAGCAACATTGCCTGCTGCACTAATGTCACCCAAACCCAGTGAAGATGCAAACAAGATGATCAAATATCCCTGGCAGTTGGCCTGCTGGATTTACTGATGTTTGGAAAAAAATATTTAATGGCTCTAATTCATTTATTTCATTCATTCAGAAAACACTTGTGTTACTGGCAAGAGCAACGTTAAGTGCCTATATTATTCCCTTCTGTTTTGGAAGCAGGTGCCTTTGACAAGACCGTGATTTATTATAGTGCATTCCTCATTACAAGGCCAATTCAGTTAAGTTCAAAGTTCAAAGGGAATTACCACTTACCAATTGCCCAGATGTCAACTGGTTTTCCGTTCAGATCTTTCCTTAAAACCTCCGGGGGAAAGGTATCCAGGAATCCTCGCAAATCTTACAAGGGATTAAAAGAAAGACCCACCATATGTTTCTGTCCAACATCTTACATCTGCTCTTACAACAAATTCACTCTCTGAGCTGACTGCAAAGGCAAAGTCAAAATAGATTTATTATCGAAGTGCATATATGTCACCATATACTACCCTGAGATTTGTTTTCTTGCTGGTATTTACAGGAAAATGGAGAAATATAATAGAATTTATGAAAACTATACAAACAACCAATGAGGACAAATTGTACAAATTTTACATTTTTAAAAAACAGTAAATTAGTAACATTGAGTTGTAGAGCCCTCAAAAATGAGTCTGTAGGTTGGGAGTCTTCAGCATTGAGATGAGTGAAGTTACAATGTACACTATACAACAAACTGTGCAGATACAAAAAAGAGAAAGTAAGTAATAATAACAATAAATAAAGAAATGTTGAGAACATGAGTTTTAAAGTAATCCCACAGGTTGTGGAATCAGTCCAGTACTGAGATGAATGAGGTTATTCATGCTGATTTAGGAGCCTGATCGTTGAAGGGTAATAACTGTTCCTAAAAGTGGTGTGGGACCCAATACTCCTGTGCCTTCTGCTCGATGGCAGCAGAGTGAAGAAAGCATGGCCTGTGTTTTGGGGTTTCTTGATGACTGATGCTGCTTTCGTGTGACAGCACTCCTTATAGATGTATTCAGTGGTGGAGAGGGCTTTTCCTGTGATGGACTGGGCTGATTCCGCCACTTTTTGTAGACTTCTGCATTTCTAGGAAATGCTGTTTTCGTGTCAAGCTGTGATTCAACTGAACACAAGACTCATTGAAATACGAGAGTGCAGATGCTGGAATCTGGAGCAGCACACAAAACGCTGGAGGAACTCGGCAGGTCAGGCAGCATCTGTGAAAAGAAATAGACAGTTTAGGTTTTGGGTCAAGTCAGATGAAAAATTTTGACCTGCGATGTCAACTGTCTATTTCTCTCCTTAACTGCCGCCTGACCTGCTGAGTTCCACCAGCAGTTTGTGTGTCAGATACGAGTCAGTCACATTGTCGAACAAGGAATCAAATGTCAGCCATACAGGGAAAGGGCTGGCAGATTTCCTGCTCTGAAACACATTAGATTTTAGAGCCGTCCAATGGTTTCATGGCCACCTGATTGAAGTTAAGTATCATTGGCTGACCTGCTGATATTGGAACTCTAGGTCAATTTTTCAGACCTCTGCATAACAGTCCAATAACGTAACCATAATACGACACCATATTTGTGTGGTTACCAACTTTGTTTTAAAAGTGATTGCTGTTTGTGTGTGACAAATGGCCACCATTGTGGCTCTGAATTGACACTGACAGTATACCTGATGTATTGTTGTTTAGCAACTATTTTTATTAACAAACTGTTGATAAGTACCAAGCTGATTTGTGAAACTTTACCAAACTGTGGAGGTCTTATAACACAGCCAGGTAATTACACAGCATGGCTTAACTCTTGAAACAATATGGTTTTCAGAAATACACCCCAATAGCTAACCACAGCTTCCCCTCTGTGGATACTCTGTAGACCTTTGGCTGCCTCGGTAATAAATCCAACATAGTCAAAGACACCTTCCACCCTGGACAGTAATCTACTAGCAGGTTTCTTCTTTGTGTGCTTAGCCAAACAATCTATATCCCACAGTTAACATGAACCAGATTTGACCCTGAGCTCTGCTGCTACCTCTGCAGAGTTTGCAATGTTCTCCCCGTCACTGTATGCTCAAATTTCTTCCCACAACCTTGTGAGGAGAAGTTAGGTAAACCTGGGCTGTTTTCTCTGGAGTGGCAAAGGCTGAGGGGAGATCTGACAAGTTTATAAAATCATGAAATGCATGGGTGGAATAGACAGCTGGCATCTTTTTCCCAGGGTTTACATGAGACGTAGGAGCAGAATTAGGCCATTCGACCCATCGAGTCTGCTCCACCATATTATCATGGCTGATTTACATAGAACCATAGAAACTACAGCACAGAAACAGGCCCTTTGGCCCTTCTTGGCTGTGCCGAACCATTTTCTGCCTAGTCCCACTGACCTGCACGTGGACCATATCCCTCCATACACCTCCCATCCATGTATCTGTCCAATTTATTCTTAAATGTTAAAAAAGAACCCGCATTTACCACCTCGTCTGGCAGCTCATTCCATATTCCCACCACTCTCTGTGTGAAGAAGCCCCACCTAATGTTCCCTTTAAACTTTTCCCCCCTCACCCTTAACCCATGTCCTCTGTTTTTTTTCTCCCCTTGCCTCAGTGGAAAAAGCCTGCTTGCATTCACTCTATCTATACCCATCATAATTTTATATACCTCTATCAAATCTCCCCTCATTCTTCTACGCTCCAGGGAATAAAGTCCCAACCTATTCAACCTTTCTCTGTAACTGAGTTTCTCAAGTCCCGGCAACATCCTTGTAAACCTTCTCTACACTCTTTCAACCTTATTTATATCCTTCCTGTAATTTGGTGACCAAAACTGAACACAATACTCCAGATTCGGCCTCACCAATGCCTTATACAACCTCATCATAACATTCCAGCTCTTATACTCAATACTACGATTAATAAAGGCCAATGTACCAAAAGCTCTCTTTACGACCCTATCTACCTGTGACGACACTTTTAGGGAATTTTGTATCTGTATTCCCAGATCCCTCTGTTCCACTGCACTCCTCAGTGCCTTACCATTAACCCTGTATGTTCTACGTTGGTTTGTCCTTCCAACGTGCAATACCTCACACTTGTCAGTATTAAACTCCATCTGCCATTTTTCAGCCCATTTTTCCAGCTGGTCCAAGTCCCTCTGCAGGCTCTGAAAACCTTCCTCACTGTCCACTACACCTCCAATCTTTGTATCATCAGCAAACTTGCTGATCCAATTTACCACATTATCATCCAGATCATTGATATAGATGACAAATAACAATAGACCCAGCACTGATCCCTGTGGCACACCATTAGTCACAGGCCTCCACTCAGAGAAGCAATTCTCTACCACCACTCTCTGGCTTCTTCCATCGAGCCAATGTCTAATCCAATTTACCACCTCTCCATGTATACCTAGCGACTGAATTTTCCTAACTAACCTCCCATGCGGGACCTTGTCAAAGGCCTTACTGAAGTCCATGTAGTCAATATCCACTGCCTTCCCTTCATCCACTTTCCTGGTAACCTCCTCAAAAAACTCCAACAGATTGGTCAAACATGACCTACCATGCACAAAGCCATGTTGACTCTCCCTAATAAGCCCCTGTCTATCCAAATGCTTGTAGATTCTGTCTCTTAGTACTCCCTCCAATAACTTACCTACTACTGACGTTAAACTCACCGGCCTATAATTTCCCGGATTACTTTTCGATCCTTCTTTAAACAACGGAACAACATGAGCCACTCTCCAATCCTCCGGCACTTCACCCGTAGACAGCGACATTTTAAATATTTCTGCCAGGGCCCCTGCAATTTCAACACTAGTCTCCTTCAAGGTCCAAGGGAACACCCTGTCAGGTCCCGGGGATTTATCCACTTTAATTTTCCTCAAGACAGCAAGCACCTCTTCCTTTTCAATCTGTACAGTTGACATGGTCTTACTACTTGATTCCCTCAATTCCATAGATTTCATGCCAGCTTCCTTAGTAAATACAGACGCAAAAAACCTATTTAAGATCTCCCCCATTTCCTTTGGTTCCGCACAAAGCCGACCACTCTGATCTTCAAGAGGACCAATTTTATCCCTTACAATCCTTTTGCTCTTAATATACTTGTAAAAGCTCTTTGGATTATCCTTTACTTCGACTGCCAAGGCAACCTCATGTCTTCTTTTTGCCCTCCTGATTTCTTTCTTAAGTATTTTCTTGCACTTCTTATACTCCTCAAGCACCTGATTTACCCCCTGTTTCCTATACATTTCATACAACTTCCTCTTCTTCTTTATCAGAGTTGCAATATCCCTTGAGAACCAAGGTTCCTTATTCCTATTTAATTTGCCTTTAATCCTGACAGGAACATGCAAACTCTGCACTCTCAAAATTTCCCCTTTGAAGGCTTCCCACCTACCAATCACATCTTTGCCAGAGAACAACCTGTCCCAATCCATTCTTTTTAGATCCTTTCTCATTTCTTCAAATTTGGCCTTCTTCCAGTTCAGAACCTCAACCCTAGGACCAGATCTATCCTTGTCCATGATCAAGTTGAAACTAATGGCGTTATGATCACTGGAACCAAAGTGCTCCCCTACACAGACTTCCGTCACTTGCCCTAATTCGTTTCCTAACAGGAGATCCAATATTGCATCCCCTCTAGTTGGTCCCTCTATATACTGATTTAGAAAACTTTCCTGAACACATTTTACAAACTCTAAACCATCTAGACCCCTAACAGTATGGGAGTCCCAATCAATGTATGGAAAATTAAAATCCCCTACCACCACAACTTTATGTTTCCTGCAGTTGTCTGCTATCTCTCTGCAGATTTGCTCTTCCAAGTCTCGTTTCATATTACATAGAAATACACACAGGAATACTTACTCGCTGCCTGTTATGCCGCTGGTGTTTAGAGCAGCAGTGACGGTCCTCAATCTCTGGCAGTGTTCAGGGTTTCCTTCATTGTGCCAGTAGCTTCCTCGGTTTTCACTACTGTCAGTCATGCAAATCCCAGATAGAGACTCAGGAATACCTTCGCACTGAGATGCAGAAGGATTCATCATTGCTGTTTCCATAACAATTTTGTTTGACCAGTCAGGGTTGTTAGCTCTGAGCGAAACCCCTGAACCTGGAGGACCAGTGAACAACTCTTAGCCTGGCCTCTACCTTTTGACCTGTTTGGCATGGGTGACCCTACCAAGAATCAAAGCATAAGACCTGACTCCAGCCAGCATAGCTATCTGGATCATTGAGACACACAAGCCTCCAAACCCGACAACAAGGTTGTGGTTCTCTTGGAGGACACACAGAATAGGAAGAGTTAAACTACAATTAAAATAACAATTTTACACTCTATTTTTAAACATTCAGTAATTTCACTATCATTACAGTGAGGATGCAGTGTGTACTATTAAAGAAAAACTGCATCGTAAGTTCTTCTCAAGTCCCAAGACTGGTGTCTTGGACAACCAAAGCAGATGTGAGGGAATGTGACTACTTGGAAACTCCCCTTCCCGTCACACACATTACTGACTTGGCATTATATCACCTTTATAGGCTGGGTCCAAATGTTGAATACTACAGGACCTGAATTAAGGTGAGAGGACAGTACACTCAAAGGATTAGGGGGTGGACAAATTTTTTTTTTAAACGTAGAGCTATGGGTGCCTGGTAGGTGCTGCCAGAAGTAGTGGTGGAGGCAGATTCTAATACTAGAGGGCATTATTTATGATGGGACGGCAAAGCTTAAAGGAGATTGTGAGGAAGTTTTTTTTTTACACGGAGAGTGACAGGTTCCTGGGACGGACTGTCTGGGGTGGAGGCAGACAGAACAGAGGTACAGTAGTTAAGAGGCTCTTCAGTAGACACATGAATGTTCAAAGAATGGAGGGATATAGACCATGTTCAGTATCATTAGCTTAATGAGTTTTTCACAGCATCGTCGGTTGAACGACCTGTTCCTGTACTGCACCTTTCTGTGTTTTCTTGGTATAGTCAGGCCTGGAGCTCAAGTTGGTGAGTTCAGGCTGGAGACTGGAAGTAGGAGGCCCAATGTTTACAAGTGTGAGATTCAAAGGCTAAGGACTGGAGGCCTGGAGGCGGCCTGTCCCGGGGTTGCAGGCCTGCCTGTGTCAGTGAGCAGAGGGGCTTGTTTTGCTGTGGTTGTCTGTTTTGTTCTGTTGTTGTTTCTGGTTATATTGTTCTACTGGATGTTGTGGGCACGTTAGGTTGGCACTGAAACATATGGCAGCACCTGCAGGCTGCCCCCAGAACATCCTTGATGTGTTGCTTGATCAAGCAGGCTTCGCATTTCACTGTTTGTTTTGATGTATGTGTGATAGTGGCCAAGTGGTTAAGGCATTGGACTAGTGACCTGAAGGTCGTGAGTTCGAGCACCAGCCGAGGCAGCGTGTTGTGTCCTTGAGCAAGGCACTTAACCACACATTGCTGTGCGACGACACTGGTGCCCAGCTGTATCGGCCCTTGCCCTTCCCTTGGGCAACATTGGTGTCGTGGAGAGAGGAGACTTGCAGCATGGGCAACTGCTGGTCTTCCATACAACCTCGCCCAGGCCTGCGCCCTGGAGAGTGAAGACCTTCCAGGCTCAGATCCATGGTCTCGCAAGACCAATGGTTGCCTTAATTTAATGTGTGATAAGTAATTTAGAATCTAAATCTGAATGTTTATCCCAGCGATATGCTGGGATGGTAAGTGGTTGCTTTTAATCAGTACTAATGTTACTGAATGGCAAAAAAGAACCAGAGGGAAGTGGACGGGCATGATGGGGGGAGAATAAGTGGATGGGATACAGGGAAAACCAAAGGAGGAGAATGGGACTGCTGAGGTTGGCACTATGGGTGTTCCAGCCAATGACACATGCCCATGAATGGAAAAGCCTACAGAAAGTGGTAGTGGATACAGCCCTGTCCACCACTGGTAAAGCCCTCTCTCCACCACTGTGTGCATCTTCAAGGAGCATTGCCACAAGAAAACAGCATCCATCGTCAAGAATTCCCACCATCCAGGCCATGTTCTCTTTTCACTGCTGCCATTGGGAAGAAGCTACAGGGTTCAGGAGCAGTTATTACCCTACGACCAGCAGGCTCCTGAACCAATGTGGATCACTTCACTCACCTCAAAACTGAACTGATTCCACAACTAATGGACTCATTTTCAAGAACTCAACATCTTATTTTATCAATATTTATTTCTTATTTTTTTATTATTGTTATTACTTTTTTTAAATCCTTTTTTGTATTTGCACAGTTTTGTCTTTTGCATATGGGGTATTTGTCAGTCTTTTTTATGGAGTTTTTCATCGATTCTCTTGCATTTCTCTGTTCTACTGTGAATACCCATAAAGAAATGAATCTCAGGGTGACATATACACACTTTGATAATGAATTTACTTTGAACTTTGAACTTTATGGCTTCTGTGCCATAATAAGTAAGTCTGCAATATGCGTCTCCATTCCCTGTGTGAATGAGTTCCAAGCCTCACCAGTCCTTACACATGAATTGCTTTAGAATTGCCCCTTAGCACTCTTGGACTGTACCACACCAATAGAGGTGGAAGCCAGTAGGCTTTCAACAGCTGACGACAGAGGATTCAATCCCTGTCTCTGTCTTCCTCTCATGTCTTGTTCGGCATGTTTGGCCGAATATTTATCCAGATAAGGATCAATAATAACTAGGGCCAAGCCATCGACTGTTCATTCAACACCTCCTGAAGAATTTTAACTGGTTCACTCAGGATGCTTTCAATAATTTACACTGTATGTCCAGAAACAATTACGTTAATATTCATTAGTGAATGTATGCGTTCATTGGAGATTCTTTGTCAGTCTTTTATCCCCAGCATTGCTATTTTAATTTGGTCATTCGCTTTCTATGAAAATCGGGTGGTGGGAGAAGGGGGAACAGAAGATCATCACAGGTACTTGTTAAATATGACCTCAGGCTGTGTGCTTGTAGGATTGGTTATTATTATTATACCATGCCAGCTCCTTACAGTTAATGAACAACGAGCTGGGTGAAGATTACAAAATGGCTGCAACACTTCCTGGATTCGCAGGAGACTATAGGTCCTGGAATCTGGAGCACCTCACAAGCTGCTAGACCATAAGACATAAGGAGCAGAACTAGACCATTCATCCCATCAATTCTGCTCCGCAATGTAATCATGGCTGATTTATTTTCCATCTCAACCTCAGAGATGAGGAGGAATTTTTTTAGACAGTGTGTGGCATATCTGTGAAATTCATTGCAACAGATGGCTGTGGTATCTTGGGTTTATTTAAAGTAAAGGTTGATAGGTTCTTGATTAGTCAGGGCATCAAAGGTTACGGGGAGAAGGCAAGAGAATGAGGTTGAGAGGAAAATAAATCAGCCATGATGGAATGACTGTCCATTTCGCTTCACAATTGCTGCCACATCTGCCGAGTTCCTCCAGCAGTTTCTGATTGTTTTTGCTTTGGATTCCACCATCTGCATTCTCTCACTTTGCACCATTCAGGAGAAAACCCAGGCCCTGAGGATAATGATGGGTGGGAATTTGACCCCCCAGGCAGTGGGGATAATGGAATGGGAAACCCCCGGCAGTGAGGGTAACAATGGGTGGGGAATTGGAAACCCCAGGCACTGAGGAAAATGATGGGTAGGGAATGGGAAACCTCCGGCACTGAGGATAATGATGGGTGGGAATGGGAAACCCCAGGCAGTGAGGATAATGGAATGGGTAGGGAATGGGAAACCTCCGGCACTGAGGATAATGATGGGTGGGAATGGGAAACCCCAGGCAGTGAGGAAAATGATGGGTGGGAATGGGAAACCCCAGGCACTGAGGATAATGATGGGTGGGAATGGGAAACCCCAGGCAGTGAGGATAATGATGGGTGGGAATTTGACCCCCCAGGCAGTGGGGATATTGGAATGGGAAACCCCCGGCAGTGAGGAAAATGATGGGTGGGAATGGGAAACCCCAGGCACTGAGGATAATGATGGGTGGGAATGGGAAACCCCAGGCGGTGAGGATAACAGAGTGGAAAACCCTTGGTAGTGAGGATAATGATGGGTGGGGAATTGGAAACCCCAGGCATTGAGGATAATGATGGGTGGGGAATTGGAAACCCCAGGCGGTGAGGATAATGATGGGTGGAGAATTGGAAACCCTAGGCAGTGAGGATAATGATGGGTGGGAATGGGAAATAATTCACACACTGGCTTATTTCATCCTTATTTTGTGCAGGAAATGTCAGGAACAATGATGTTCTCAAGTGTTGTTCTGATACCTCTACGTAACTGCAATGCATTAAGGTGATTAGAGTTCAGACTGTTATGGGTATGAAACAGGAAACATTGGTTTAAGCTTTCAGACTGTCTGTCTGCTGTCTGCGCATGCAGCTTCTATATATAATCTATGATTTGATGAATAGCGAGGACCAGTACAATCAATACTAATAAGGCCTCTCAAGCTGATATCACTTACCTTTCAAGCAATACTTCTGAAATACTGCTTATAATTCTCATTGCTTGGAAAGTACTTCTGGAAGTTAGTGTATGAATACGCGTTCTTGCTAAATTCCTTTTTCTTATACATTCCTTGGATGCAGACGATAGTGTTCGGTGGTTGCCTGTCCATGACTGTCCTGGATAAGGTTGTGGTTTCTGTCCTCCGAACTCTGCGACACTTCGTCCATTTCAGGATGTGGTTAGTCAGAAGGCCGTGAGTTAATGTTCCTTTCCAGAGACTCGGACATGCACGCGCAGGCCAGTTTAAGTAAAGAAGGGGAATTTCTTCACTCAGAGGATGGTGCGAGTATGGAATGAGCTGCCATCGGAAGTTGTGGATGTGGGTTTGATTGCAATATTTAAGAGAAGTTTAGATAAGTACGTGGATGTGGGGGTTATGGAGGGTTGTGGTTCTGATGCAGCTCGATGGGACTAATAGAATAACAGTTCAGCACAGACTGGATGGGCCAAAGGACATTTTTCTGTACTGCCGTGCTCTATGGCTCTATGTCCCTGAAGAATGTCGATGAAGCAGGTGGCATTTTAAGATTTAGATTAGATTTGATTATGAGGACACTCAGCCCTCGTTTATTGTCATTTAGAAATGCATGCATTAAAAATGATACAATGTTCCTCCAGAATGATATCACAAGAAACACAGGTCAAACCAAGACTAAAACTGTCAAAACCACATAATTATAACATATAGTTACAACAGTGCAAAGCAATACCGTAATTTGATAAAGAGCAGACCATGGGAACGGTAAAAAAAGAGTCTCAATGTCCTGATAGCCTCATCATCTCACGCAGACGGTAGAAGGGAGAAACTCTCCCTGCCATGAACCTCCAAGCGCAGCAAACCTCCAAGAGCACCATTGGAAGCACCCGACCGCAGCAGAATCTGAGCCCATCCAAAAACTTCAAGCCTCTGACCAGCCCTTTGACACGGAGCACCATCCCCTGCCGAGCGCTTCGACCCTGCCCCAGCTGCTGAGCAACAAGCAAAGCCGAGGACTCGGGGCCTTCCCCTCCGGAGATTTTGGACCACACAGTAGCAGCAGCAGCGAAGCAGGCATTTCAGAAGTTTCACCAGATGTTCCTCCGTGCTCTCACGTCCGTCTCCATCAAATCAGGATTGTGCACGGCACCCTACTTGACAGATAACAGATATCACCACCGGAGTGGCTGCTGCGAGCTGCATCACGTCGCCATCTTCTCCTCTCATGATTTCCCCCTCATTTTGGATCTCCCCCTCCCACTTCCAAATCTCTTACTATCTCTTCTTTCGGTTAGTCCTGACGAAGGATCTCGGCCCAAAATGTCGACTGTACTTCTTCCTAGAGATGCTGTCTGGCCTGCTGCATTCACCAGCAATTTTGTGTGTGTTGCTTGAATTTCCAGCATCTGCAGATTTTCTCGTGTTGGCATTTTAAGATCATCTGTTCTTTTCATAGTTACTATTCTTATCATAGGTTTGTTTTCCAGATTTATTTAATTAACTGAGTTAAAATTCCCAATCTGCTTCAGGATGTTTGAACCCGTTTCTCTGGATTAATGAGTCGCTGGTAACAATGAGAGAATGTCCTTTTCGTTGCACCGTTGAGCACATCTACATGGAGCGCTGTTGCAGGAAAGCAGCATCCATCATCAAGGACCCCCACTACCCAGGCCATGCTCACTTCTCACTGCTCCCATCAGGACAGAGGTACAGGAGCCTCAAATCCTGCACCACCAGGTTCAGAAACAGTTATTACACCTCAACCATCAGGCTCCTGAACCAGAGTGCATAACTTCACTCACCCCATCACTGAACTGATTCCACAACCTAAGGACTCGCTTTTAAGGACCCTACACCTCCCGTTCTCAATATTTATTATTTATTTATTTATCATTCCTCTCTCTCCCCCCCTCCCCCCTCTAGTTTGTATTTGCGCAGTTTGTTGTGTTTTGCACATTGGTTGTTTGTCTGTCTTTGTTGTGTGAAGTTTTTCATTGATTCTATTCTGTTTCCTTGTTCTACTGTGAATGCCTGAAAGAAAAAGGATCTCAGGGTTGTATATGGTGACAGATATGTGCTTTGATAATTAATTTACCTTGAACTTTGTTGAATCTTAAAGGGCCAACAACTGACTTAATGTCTCTGTTAATACAGGGCAGAAAACTTTCCCACAAAATATTATAAATCTTGTAGTTGGCCACCATTAGAGAAGCTTCAGTGGGCAAAATCAAAGGGCTCATGAGTGAATTATAGGAGTTTGATAGTCACTTGGATGAGAACTAATTAAATGGAAAAGCTTTATTACACACTCAGTGGATACATTATTAGGTACCTCCTGTATCTAATAAAGTGGCCACTGATTGTACGTTTGTGGTCTTCTGCTGCTGTAGCCCACACAAAATGCTGGAGAAACTCAGCAGGCCAGACAGAATCTATGGAAAAAAGTACAGTCGACATTTTGGGCCAAGACCCTTCGGCAGGACTAGCCGACTGTCCTGTCGAAGGGTCTCGGGCTGAAATGTCGACTGTACTTTTTTCCATTGATGCTGCCTGACCTGCTGAGCTCCTCCAGCATTTTATGTGTGTTGCTCGAATTTCCAGCATTTTCAGATCTTCTCATGTCTGCTGCTGTAGCCTATCTACTTAATGGCTACATTAACGAGCAGGTGTACAGCTGTACCTAATAAAGTCTCCGTTGAGTGTATTTCAGTGATAATAAACCTGATTCTGACAGTCGGCTTGGACGGCTGTTGCCAGGGGTGATGATACCACTGGCAAGAGGGTTGGATAGAGATGGAGATGCCGGTGGATGTGTGGTCTGGGCACGTGTAGAGCTGGAATGCAGCACAGTTGAAGAATGGTGCTGGTGATCAGAATAGAATGCCCTTCAAAAGAACCTGGCGTCAATGAACAGCACTAAATAGTCAAATTAAACCTCTTCATTCTGCTGAGCAGTGTGTATCGTGTTAGTGGATACCAGGCTTGAACGTGGAGTAGCACAGCACAGTACAGGCTCTTCAGCCCATTCTGTTGTGCTAATCTTTTACCCTACTCTAGGGTCAATCTGAACCTTCCCTCACACACAGCCCCTCCATTTTTCTATCATCCCTGTTCCTATCTAAGAGTCTCTTAAATGTCCTGAATGTATCTGCCTCTACCACCACCTCTAGCAGGGCGTTCCAAGTACCCACGCTCTCTGTAAAGAAATCTACCTCTGACATCCCCTTATACTTTCCTCCAATCACCTTAAAATTATACTTTATTCAGTATACCTGTACATCTGCTCAATAATGCAAATATCTAACCAGCCAGTCTTGTGGCAACAACTCAATGCATAAAAGCATGCAGATATGGTCAAGAGGTTCAGTTGCTGTTCAGACAAAACATCAGATGAAATGTGATCTTAAGTGACTTTGACTGTGGAATGATTTTTGGTGTCAGATG